>NC_084997.1:17961178-18016178 GCF_963854185.1 Sardina pilchardus
GTTGGTATTTGTAGAGACGTGTTTCTTGAGGCTTCTTGTGAGTAATGAACGTGTTTGTGTTTGGAGCACTTCCTGAGCCACTTAGTTAAGATGGATTCAGCCAATCAACAACATTTCTGCATGGCATCTGTATCTGAGATTAAAAAAGGCGTGAACCTACATATATTGGATTTTCTGCTTGAGGCTAAAGGCCTCATTTTTAACAAATGGACTGATTCTAAAAAACTAAAGTTGAGAGGTGGGATTGTTAAATCAACGTTTTTGAGCAAGCTAATCCATGTTAGCTTTTTGTCTGTTGACCTTTTTCCTCTCATCCTCTCTGCTTCCTCGTCCCAGGCACCAGGAAGATGGAGCACAAGGGCAACAGCTGGCACGAGACCTGCTTCACCTGCCAACGCTGCCAGCAGCCCATTGGTACCAAGAGCTTCATCCCCAAGGACAACTCCAACTACTGCGTGCCCTGCTACGAGAAGCAGTTCGCCATGCAGTGTGTGCACTGCAAGAAGGTTGGCCTTCCAATACATCTGACACATCTGACACATCTGTTACGAAGCTGTTTGACAGTCAGGACAGTGGAGATTTTGGGCCTGAACAGAAAGAAGGAGTTTTGGGGGGCCTTCTCTATAGGCAATAAGCGATTAATCTGTCCTCTATTTTCTCAATCAATCAAAAACTGTAGCTGTTTAATCAGTAAAAGGACAGAAAATGGGGAAACATGTTGATGAGTGTTTCCCACAGCCCAAGAATATGTCCAATTTCAGTAGAAATGCACAAGTTCAAGGAGGTCAAATCAGATCATTTTGAGGTAGTTTTCCTGCCCTAATTGGCAACTGTGGAAGGCGGCCTCCTCTCAGATTGAAGTCACACACAGAGGACAGTCCGGGCAGATGAAGACAGGCACCCAGTCTTATGAGAACATGCCATCACATAATGGTGTTAGGACAAATTATGCCTGAGCACTGTACTCCACAGAAAGCTAAAAATAAACAAGAACACAGTACAGACAAACACGTGAAGGTGGGAAGAAAGCCATGTGTAAATCACATCTAGCGTTCCACTCATGATCGCGGGGACATGAAGGTTCGTCACGGCTTAGTAACCCTCTGTGTTGATGTGTCTCTCTTATCAGCTGCCAATTTTCAAATTTGTTGGCTACCAAGACATGTTGCACAAGTTTGTTGCACAAAAACCCTATGCTCAACAGCAGCTAGTCAATCAGACCCAGTAAGTCAGACAACACTAGTGATGATGTTTGACAGTTAATCAGTTTCATTATACTTTTACAGTCTTGACAGACTGACTTCTGAGATGCCCCTGCAATTAATGTACAGCTCTGGAAAGACACCACTGACATTTGAATGAGTTGACGGTCATATTCAAAATAAAGAGACCACTGCGAATTAGAATATGACTGTCAACTCATTTGAATGTCACTCAGCAACCATAGAATCACGTCAGAAAAAATGTGCAGGGGTCTCTTCGTTCGTTTTTTCCAGAGCTGTCTAATCGGAGCTGAGGGAGAGTTTGGGACCGGTGCCACAGCTCTGAGTTTTTAAGCAAACCCGTTCACTCATGCCTGTCATAATCCTCTCTCTCCGCTCATCACTCACCACTCACCAGCGCTCTTTCCCCTCTCTTCTCCCCATCTCTCCCCCACTCAGCCCATCACCACCGGCGGGGTGACGTACCACGAGCAGCCCTGGCACAAGGACTGCTTCCTGTGCACCGGCTGCAAGCAGCAGCTCTCCGGCCAGCGCTTCACCTCCCGGGACGAGTTCGCCTACTGCCTCAACTGCTTCTGCAACCTGTACGCCAAGAAGTGTGCCTCCTGCACCTCCCCCATCAGTGGTATGTACAGTAGTACACCACACATTTGTCAACAAACATTTGTGTTGGGTCATTATAGCCTATGGGAAGCCCTGAACACTTTAAAAAGAAATTCATTATTAATTGAATAAAATGTAATTAATGAACTGGTTCATCAGTGTAGCAGACATTGGCTAGTCATATTCTATCTGCTAGAGAGGCCTGTGGTCTACCATGAATGCCACTCTCACGCATGAATACTGTATGCCTTTATGAAACTAACCCAGGTCTCGGAGGCAGCAAGTACATCTCCTTTGAGGAGCGCCAGTGGCACAACGACTGCTTCAACTGCAAGAAGTGCTCCGTGTCCCTGGTGGGCCGCGGCTTCCTGACCGAGCGCGACGACATCTTGTGTCCCGAGTGCGGAAAAGACATCTGAAGAAGAGCAGCGACGTTCCCGCAGGACGCGGCCGGCCAACCAATCCACGACCGGATATTCGAAGAAACACTGCACCCTGGCAGCACTATTGACAAATGGTGACAGAGAGAGAGTGGCTGTACAGTATAAAGCATATGCAGGCTGACAAACTATAGCTGACTGACTTGTACTAATCAGTTACATCCTCCTTTTTGTATTTGGCTTCTGCTTGAAAAGAGAGGCTTTTTAACATGCACTGATCTGACACTTTCAGCAACTCTTTCAAATATCAAGTGCAATAGATACCATAGGCTATATTTATGAATACACATGCATATATATTCTAAAGTATAGATCAATATATATATATATTCAGACAGCCTTATGTCCTCGGTCTACAACAACATATGTGAACTTCTGTTCAGTGGCTTTTCCACATTTTGTTGATGTATTTTCGGCGACACTATTTGAGGACATTTAGGGCAGGCAGGGGCAACTTTGACTTTATAATATTTATGACTTATCAGGCTTTGCTAACACGGCATTAGCGCAACTGTCAGTTTTCCTACGTGAACTACTTACACTGTGAAAAAGGACACCACCCTGCTACCATAAGTGCCTTGTTTATGACATTATTCTCAAAATTGAAAAAAAAAAAAACTTGTATTTGAAGATTTAAATAAACTACAGAAAAAAATGCAAAATGTGTGTGAAACTACTTCATAACCCCACTTCTACCCATTCCAAGAACACGGTCACAGATATTTCCATTCACACAGGTTCTTTCAAAGACTTTCAGATTCTTTGTGTAAGTTTATTGCACTAAAAATGCATCAACATTTTCCCCTTTTGCCAATAAAAAAAGAAACCTGAAAAAGGTCTATTCTCACAGTACGCCAGTACTGAGATCTATGCACTGGTTCTTCTTGCAATGGTGTTGAGTTTGCAGCTGTTAATTGTGCAGATATCTTTACTCATTTGGCAGCCCTTAGATCCAGAGCCTTCAACACATAGGCCAGGGAAGAAACTGTATCCTTGGAGAAAAACCAGACAAATTATCATAGCTCAAGTCTGCCTTCTGTGCGATTCTTATCCATCCAACTGCATTAAAAGTTAAAACCGCCTGTAACACAAGAAGCTGATATTGGTGAAGACAGCCAAGGGAGCTAAAAACTACCCACGATAAGATCTAACAGCTGTCATCATTTGTCACATCGTACAGATGGTTCCGTAAAAGCACTCTTCTCAATACACGCACACACAAGCACACATACAGTACACACTCTCTCAAATCTAATCATGTGAAAAAACACATCATTCCACATTAATGTCACTATGAGGGAATTAAAACTAAACAATTTCTGCACAACTAAAGAAGGCAGGTGTGCAGACACTATGGATAGGTAGTTTATAAAATAAAACTGCTGGCACAAATGCTTTCCGGATGAGTCATTCCAGTCTGGACATCACATCACATGCCAACAGCAGACTTCTCTGGTTCCTGAACATCATCCTCTACTCTTTACATGATGTCATTTTACACAGGCTTGGTGCTCAATACAAACTGTGTCGTTCAATAAATAGGAAGCATTGGGGAGGGGGCTTGTGCATTCATCAAGGCATTCAGAGTGAGGTTTTCAGGTGTGGGTCTGTGTGTTGAATCTCTACAGAGGCAGGCTGGCACCAGAAGAACATGCATCAAGACGGGCATGTAGAGATCTCCATACAATCCAAAACTGTCACTCGTGTTGGGAGGCTAGAGTCTGTCTGACAGACACCAGTGGGTGGTGATCCGTCTTCTTCTCTCTCTCCATCCATCTCTCTCTCCATCCATCCATCCATCCCTCCATCTTCAGGGCGGTCTCCTCTGGGAGGCAGCCCCATTGAGCGCAGGGTCAGGGCCACGTTACGTGATGAATCTTCTTTTTCACATCAGGGGAACTTAGCTCCCCCTGCAGGCCAAAGAACAAAATACATTAGAGGGTATTTAGTCACACCAGGCATAAATACCGCAACCTCATCACAAGCATACTGTACATGGACATATAGTAGGGTGGAAAAATGTAAAGATGTGGAACTACATGTGGATTATAGTCCATAAATGATTGATATAAACAATAAAGTATATATTAAAAAAAACATACATGGACATAAAATAGTGCATGCAAAAGTGTTAAAATGTGCTTATGACCTGTTATCAAGTTAATAAGTTATATGCACGGGAGGCTGTTCAGGTACCTCATTTGTTTCTGGTGGGGCCAGGTGTGTTTGAACCTGCCACTACTGTTAATGTAATTAGTGTCTACACGGACCCGCTTGGGTGTTGCACCTAGAGAATCAGCATGTTACGATGTGAGATGATTTTTGCGAGTATTCAAATTTGTATTATTGGGCAAACCATATCAGTGCTGGAGTGAACATGTTAGGAGCGAAATTAAACAGAGGATGCCGTTACAACACAGGAAACGCTCCACCGGAAACAAATGAGGTATCTGAAAAAGCTTTTTGTGCATTTAGCCTATACTGATCAAAGTGGATCTGACCCCGAAGAAGTTCAAGGAAGAACTCATTTTCACCGTATGACATGCCATTTTGTTGTTTCACTTAATTTCACTCCTGCACAGAAAGATACTCCAAAATGCTCTCTAGAACTAATACTCAAGAGTAGCCTGACAATTTCAGATACTCCAATGTTTTTCAACTCTACGCACAAATCATTTGACGCATACTTACACTGCAGTCATGCTCCCCAGGCCTCTTTAAATTAGCTGTGGCTGAATTTGAAACCTCTGACGACGGAGGACCACTGGGACTTTTCTGTGTTGTTGTTGATAATGATGATGATAATGATGATGAAGATAAGAATGAAGAATTTGATGAGGAGCTTGACAGCTTGCGGATGGGGTTGGTCATATTCATTGATGGAGGAGGCTTCAGGCGGTCTGTGGCCCCAGGTGAAGGCAGGGGGTCAGGCTTCTTTATCTTAACACTCCCCGTGGAGCTCCCGTCAAACACAATTAGAGGCCTTTTCCTTCCTGTGTCACTGCTTGAGCTACGGCAGACAAAAGCACACACACAGGCTACAGAATACATTTCCAGTTTTAACATAAATTCAATCTATGGGTGCCACAGTCATATTGATGGAGGAGAAATTCTATGTTGTGTCGGTCACCTGTAACTCTGAGACTGCGAAGACCTCTGCTCCACTCTAGTCTTCTGCATTTTCTTTCCCCAGCGGCTTTTTGGCAGTTCTCGCTGAGGCAGAGGGATGACATGCCGCATGTACAGCTCCCTAAGCTGGTCCTGGTTTCCATCATTGTCCACCTGAATATTCCTCTGAAGTACAAAGTTACAAGTTAGCCTTAGAGAATCCACTCATCTTACATGCATTGTGAGCAGCGTGCCAGACCACAGTGCTAGTGAAAAGTCCTTTAGGAGAGCTAGTGAGTTGCTCCAAAGAGTACGTATGTTGGCACTAAACTACTATAACTCCTACATTCAAATGATTAAAGAATGTGGTGATGCATAGCTTGTTAGCTACACAACATTATTATGCCATTAATAGCTCTTGTTGAGGAAGCATTTGGTGAACTTAAGCAGTTGGTTGATTTATCACATTATAAACTAAGACGTTAAAGGGGTGGGCAAAGGTTAACTGTAACCTCAGCATAGGAAGAACTTCCAAACGATGAGAGAATTATTTTTTTTTAAAAAAACCTCCAGCCAACGTTAACCTAGCCATAGCTATTCCCAATATGATAGATGGCTTATGAAGCTCAGAGGAAGAGCTTTCCTCTGTAAAATTGCGAACCTCATGTAAAATCAACTTCATGAAGTCCTCGGACAGGAGCTCGGGATGCAGTAATAGATCCACAACTGATGGACCTTCGTCTGACTTCTTTTCTTTCCCATGATCACGTCCATGTCTGTGGTTAGCCATCTTGCACTCACCCGACTTGGACCCAACGTGAATCGCTTGTCATTTGTTTTCGCCCATCAGAGCCTACTGCGACATCTACCGTCGCGGAGGCCCTTGAAATTCTCAATCAACTCACTCAGATGGACATGGACTTGAACCACGAGGTAAGTGATTTGAAGACAAGGAGGTAGTCAAATGCACAGCACAGCACCACAGACTGCCATTTAAAACCTTATTTTTCCCCAGAAGGAAGTGTAAGCTCAGTTCATTCTTTGTGAATAATTTAGGCAAGTCAGCAGAAGGAATACTAAAAAGACAGAGCTGATCAAATGATTGCATCAGCGATGCATCCATCGCCAACTAGTAGCACTAGCCACCAAGTAACAAGGGGGTTATCAATATGTATTCTGCTTATCATATCACTGTCCTAACACCGTTAACATTTGTAAAATTGTGTGACATTGTCCCTGAAACGATCTCAGAGAGAACGGCTCGCTCTGCCGACCTGTGCCAAAAAATTCCTCAGCTCCCATCCAATAGAGGGCAGTAAAAGGCCTTTCGTGGGCACGCGAAACCATTACCGAAGCTCATGAAATTTCTTCGAGTGCTTGCGATAAGGCTGGGTGAAGTAAGGTTACATGGAAAGGGAGACTGCTGTGTCCTTAGGACTTCTTTAACGATTTAAAGAGAGGTACGGTAACAGTTCACCATTTCGAACTCCAGCTGATATTGCTATTTTCTTAATGAATTTAGTACAGACATAAGCGTTCCCAGATTCAGGGCATCTCACTTACAGGATGGTAAAGTTGTTGTAAAATGTTAGCTCGTTAGCTAATGACATAGCATCAGTGATTGTCATGCTGTTGTAGCAACCAGGCTAATGTTTCTGAACCTGCTGAAGAACTTGAAGTACTACCTTTCAGATTAGAGCTATTGCGGCAAGTGAATTTTACAGGTGCCTTTAGCGCTTTCCCGTAACGTAAATGAATGTTAAGGACTTGCTACTAGTAAGTTAGTTAGCTAGCTTGCACAATATGTAAGCTTCATGAGGTGGCCCAATGACGTGTTTGTGTTGATCAACGCCCATGTGTTTTTCTGGCAGCCATGCACTTGGCCACTTACACGTAAATAAACTCTGCAGTCCCAAGAAGCACTGACAGCAAGGTGGCCAACCGTTTACTGTAGGTGAAAGTGGATGTAGTTGAGTAGATTTCAGGCTTAGGCAAGTGTGCCTATGTTGGTGTAAAGGTATTAGCTTGGCACTACAACAATATTTGTTCTGTTTGGTTGGTGTAAGACAACCCTCCCAGTGAAGTGTACAGATATTGTTTTATCTGATGATTGAAAACTTGTTTCTCTCTCACAGACTCATAAAAGTAAAAAGAAGCGTGCTAAGATGGCAAATGTAAGTAACTTTATATTTACCAAACTGCATGTCATGTTATTTCCCAGCCATGACATGCATAATGTGCATAATATTGCCTCAGAGATTATATGAAATGTGTCAAGAGTAGTATGCATGTTTGGCATACACATGTGTGAATGTGGTGTGTTATGATGAAAGAAAAGAACTATCAGAGACCGGAGAATTATGTCACCTAAACTAGCTGTGGATTTGTGCTCACCAGGTGATCTGTGGGAGGGCGCGCATGGTGACGTACCTGCCAGGGATCCACGTTCTGGTCCGTCGTGTTGTCGGGGCCAGGTCCTTCTCTGGGGCCGGATCCTCAGGGTCTGACGAGCCCCTTCGGACGATCATACCACCTGACCTGGGTATGTATGACTCTCAAGCCTCTCTTACCTACAGAAGTTCACATCAACTAGGCCTCATGCTATATGCCTTATTCACATAAACTGCTCACAAAAAGTAAGGAAACTTGACTTTGGCCCATTATATCTCCCTTTTAGTAATACCAACCAGTAAAGTGTTTCATATCATTTTTATTGTTGATTTGTCACCTTTACAATGAGGTATAGCTTGTAAGCATAGGGCAATCATGGAATGAGCAACACAAGCAAACGTGTAAGTAGTGCCAACGAAAAATGTGCCAAAATGGCCTGTTATGCTGTTGGAATTCACCTTTGTTACTTCAAGCATTGACGATTGCACTCTCCCACAGAAATGAGGAAAACAAAACATGTTAGGCAGACATTTGTTCATTTTATACTCAGTGTCAGGGTCCTCAGTAGCGTGTAGAGGATCCATATGCAGCCACAACAGCTTGGCACCTTCTTCTCATGCTGGTCACCAACCTGGCTACATTCTGCTGTGGGATGGCATTCCATTCCTCGATAAGGATCTGTTGTTGGTGACCTGGTTTTGTTGGTGACTCTGGCACGTACAGCATGCCCAAGCTGATCCCACAAGTGTTCACGGCAGGCCATTAGATCCTCTTCACTCCCAAATTCTGGAGGTACTCTCTGATGATCCCAGCTCTATGGGGGCGAGCATTGTCATCCTGGAGGATGGCAATTGGTCCCATATTCTGGAGATATGGAATTGCCACTGGCTCCAGAATCTCATCCCGGTATCTAACTGCATGATGATTGCCTTCAATGATAACAAGGTCTGTCTTTCGAGTTAAGGAGATGTCACCCCACAGCAGAATGTAGCCAGGTTGGTGACCTGCATGAGAAGAAGGTGCCAAGCTGTTGTGGCTGCATATGGATCCTCTACACGCTACTGAGGACCCTGACACTGAGTATAAAATGAACAAATGTATGCCTAACATGTTTTGTTTTCCTCATTTCTGTGGGAGAGTGCAATCGTCAATGCTTGAAGTAACAAAGGTGAATTCCAATAGCATAACAGGCCATTTTGGCACATTTTTCGTTGGCACTACTTACACGTTTGCTTGTGTTGCTCATTCCATGATTGCCCTATGCTTACGAGCTATACCTCATTGTAAAGGTGACAAATCAACGATAAAAATGATATGAAACACTTTACTGGTTGGTATTACTAAAGGGGAGATATAATGGGCCAAAGTCAAGTTTCCTTACTTTTTGTGAGCGGTTTATTATGTGCAGTTGTATCACAAGACACCCTAGTAAATAAATAATGTAAAGTTTTTGCTGTTTTTTCTTTTTACATAGTTTAGCATTACCTTTTTTTTCAACATTTCAAACCAAATCACTGATCGGTGAACGATAACAGGCGTGTGTAAGAATACACAGGGAGGTTGTATTTTTCTCTTCTTGCCTGTTATGTGTGAGAACCATCTGTTTATAGGTGCTTGAACTTGTGTGTATAGGTGCTTAAACTTGTGTGTGTGTGTGTGTGTGTGTGTGTCTGTGCGCGTGTGTTAGGTCCCAGGACGGTGTGGCCAGATGAGAATATGGGTCCGTTTGGACCTCAGGATCAACGCTTCCAGTTGCCGGGTAATGTGGGCTTCGACAGCCACTTGGAGGGCACTGCAGAACAGAGGATGAGGACGCTCCCCAGAAGAGTGCCCGATGTGCTGACCGCGCCCACCAGCAGTGACCGGCACCATTTCGTCTTGGCCCAGCTGGTCTCAGAGTTCGGGGTGAGTCTTTTATCGAAGAGACAAACTGGGTGTAATAGTACATTTCTGGTTAGTTGTGCGTCAATGCTTTGAATGCAAAATGGCTTTTTTTGTTATTGTTTTTAGGTAAGGGCTGTTCAGACTGCCATGCTTGTTTCATCTCCAGGCACTCTGACCGTTGCAACATGCCCCGCGTATATAAAAGTGGGGCACACACAGAAAAAAACTGAGCCTTCTAAAAACACAACTTTAAAATTAGTTAAACTTTTGAGTTCGCCCTTCGGCTCATTGCTTAGCTGCCTGCCTTGGCTAAGACAGGGAACTAGCTATTCTATGGCTTCATACTGGGTCCTGAGTACTAATTTCGAACCACAAACATGTAAATGTGAACTGGTACGACAATAAAAATTCCTTGAATCCTATTTAGCTAAATATGCAAAAGAGTACCGCACGCACATCCAAAAAGCGATAAAAACTGGGTGCTGGGCAGACGAGCATATGTCAGGAAAGAGAACAAGATGTCCGCACACCAGAATATGCTCCTCAGTTTTATATATGGTAAATCACCACATGTAACGTTTCGGCCCCTAGCCCTTCATCAGACATTCAATCATATTTAGCTAAATATGACATCATACTGTAGCAACAACATGTGTACATGATCAATTTCCGCTGTAAGAGATGGACTAACCTGTGCTGTTATGTCTCCAGGGCCAGGAATCGCCACCAGGGCCTGTTAGCAAAGTGGACCAGTACTTCGATAACTCTCATGTGGAGTGTGCCATACAGTTGTGTCCCGAGCTGCTGAAGAAAGGTGAACCATACATTTAATTTTGTTTTGTTTTATATATGTTTACTGTTGGTTTACCTTTCAAAAGGTAAATAAAAATGTGGGTAATGAAGATATAACCTTGTGTAATCTGAAATTGTTCAGAATGACCACAAGAGGGCAGCCTAATGTTAGCAAGCTTAGCACGCTCAAATGAGTGGCCATAGACTCAAATGCTGATAGAGGGGAATTTCCTCACACAGTTTGGTGTAAGAAATAACACATATGGTGACTGTCTATCGGAATGCTACGCTGTAGAGTAGGTCTTTGTTGACCCTGGGTGAAAAAAATTTCCTTAAATGGCAGCTTTCATTCTGTACAAGGAATGAATGACTTGGTTTGGGCAGTATGATGAATCAGTGTGATTGAAAAGAGTAGACAACAGCATTGCAAAACCAGTAGATGGCAGAATAGTTTAATGTTCAGACAGTAATTTAAGCCATTACAGCTTTCTGAAGCTCAATAACCATGCTCCTCCAGTTTGACTCCACAAATCAACATTATAATTTAAGATTGTCAAGAATTCTTTTTTTGTTTTGTTTTCCCTCATATTCCAGATTTGCAGTTAATGTTCCCGGAAGCTCCCTCAAACAGCATGATGGTGGTGACTGTGACGCAGAAGACGGAGAATGACATGACGCGGTGGTGTGAGGCCGTGGAGGTCGAGCGGGAACAGCTCCTCTCCCAAGTGAGTCTGCCCTCCCAGGCTCTCTGCTTGTCAGAATGAAATAGTGTGCAGCGCTGGGTAGCATTGCTATGAACTAAACACATAACTTGTGTCTTTTAACTCGGATGCTCTCAAGATGCTATTTGTCCACCTCAATATGGTTAGTTTTAGACATGTTGTAAATGTGGCACAAGCCTGTCGGTGAGAATGTTGCCAGAGCTTAGAGCTTAGAGTTTTTTTATGGCCGTCCTCCACTTAAAAAATGGCAGTGTTTAGGTTGGGCATTCCCCTGGAGATTTATATGTTTAGTCCCGCATGGACCCAACAGATATTTCTTTCTTTTGTGTACGCCATACTGTCACGTCTGCACCACCTCAGACTGATTTACATCTCCGACGGTGTCTAGGCGCCTGGCCCAATAAATTTGAAACCTGTTGGCCTGTTTTGGTATGGATTCAGTTAGCATTCCTGCCAGAAAGCCTTGGAAGGACTGGAACGACAGAGAGCTTTGTGTTACGAGGACATTGTGACAATTACATTATTTGTGAGGACTAGCAAAAAATATTTCAATAAAGGAACAGTATTTTCTTTTTTTATGATTATCACTTGGCAGATGTTCATTGGTATGGAAAGCCAAGTGCATAGATTAATTAGGTAATGTTTGTTAATAGTTGTTCATTTGACCGCAATAAGCCTTCAAAAACTCTCAACAACTAACATAGTTAAGCGCCTTTCGAATTTCAAAATGTTTGAAGAGGCGGAGCTGCACCTGTAAGATGTATGACAGAATCTCACACGTGAGAACTTCATTTTTCAAGATAATTGATTGGTCAGTAGTCTGTAGGATTGGTCAGAGGGCGGTAGTTTTTCACGATTTGAGCTATAACTTGCTCCCGACCAGGTTTAGTTGGCAACATAAGACACCATGGTGATACAGCGGCGCTAAAACAGATCCACTTTCGTAGCTTTGAGGGCAACATACCTCGCTAAGCCACTAATCGAGCTTCGTAGGACACCCCACTGGTGTCAGTGTTAGCAGACATTGCGTGAGTCCACAGTGTGTGTCTGCACCGTCTACGTTATTCACCGTCTGCTTAACAGCAACATGTCTGGGCTTTTGCCTCATCAGTAAGCGGTTCATTCTCTGCTGGCCCTCCCCATGACTTGTTAGGCAATATATTTGTTTAAGGGCAGTCTGTAAGGATTAAAGTAAATTGTGATGAATTGATATTTAATCCATTGCTTCACTTAATTTGTGTGTGTTTTTTGTTGCTGTTTTGTTTTGTTTTTATTTAATTTAACAAATTGCTTAATTTATTTTCACAGTTTATTGAAGGGGCCAAGGAGATCTGTTATGCTTTGCAGAAAGAAGGTTTTTGGGCAGACTTCATAGACCCTTCCTCAGGGCTCGCTGTGAGTTAACACCCCTGCTGATTGGTTCATCTCCCTCACACACACACTCCTTTTTATTGAATTAACGTGAAAGTCAACTTACTTTTCCTCCTGTTTGTCACATTTGTAGTTTTTTGGCACGTACACCAACAACACGCTGTTCGAGACGGACGAAAGGTATCGCCACCTGGGTTTTCGCATCGAAGACCTGGGCTGCTGCAAAGTCATCAGTCACGCCCTCTGGGGAACACACGCGTTCGTCGGGACGGTTCTCACCAACGCACCTGCGCACAGTCAGGTCATGAAGAAACTACAAGGCAGCCAAGAGTGAAAGGACCACTTGCGGAAGTCCCAGGATGTCCTATCTGTGTCCAGATATGCTGTGGTTGGCACAGCATTCATAACTCCGAAGAAAATAAATCAAGGCACAGTTTAAAGTGGGCCTTTGCCACTTAGACCGTCAGATTTTCAGAGACTTTTGCCTGTACACTATATGTAAAAACTTGAAAAGTGTGTTTGAATTAGGTACCCCGATAAGCTGTATTAAGCAGAAGATTACAATATATTTATTTTTATTAATACAAGTAACTAAGTGATATATATTACGTGTGATTGTTTTGTCTCTGTCCGACATGATTAGTCCATGATATTCCATTATTAACGGAAGTTATTGTGTTGTGGCTGTGCGTGTGATCATCCTCCCTAGACTGAACTCTCTCACCCTGGGTCTGGAATGGCTCCTGATCCATGCTTTCTTAAAAGAAAAAAAAACATCCAATCACATTGCCTTTTACCTCTTAGTTCGGTTGAGAGCTCAGCTGTTGTGTCTTGGTGCTCTGACATTATGTTGTAGATAAGAGATTTGACTTGATGCTGACTAAGTCTGATTGTGGGGGGACGTTGTAAATTTTATGGCAGCTTTTGCTATACAGGTCCACGCTATAGAGAATAAAGAAAAGTATTTTGTCACGTTATGCCTCATGTTCTTTTACAAAAGGTGAAAATAAAAGTGAGGAACCTTGACTGCTAAAGTGTTAGAATTGTATTGATATAGAGAAGAAGAGAAGTGAATTATTGAGATTTAGTACCTAAAAGTATTGGCATTAATATTTTATAAAACTGGTTTTGATGCCATGAGAAAACAAAACACATCTACATAGCTATAAAAGTAAGCATGAACACTTGTAGTGTACATCAGACAATAAGCATTTGTCAATTGGCTAACTAAACAAATAGATGAAATAGAATTTTAAATTAGAGGAAACAAATTGAATTCCAGCTTTTAAATTATGCAGATGTCCATTAGCTACCACCAAACACTTCTACTACAAGGAACCCTGTGCCCCCTGCTCCATGACTAGACAAGAACCACTAATACCCTGCTCCCAAAACTCACACACAACCCTTACCGACGGGTCCGAAACACGCGAGCGACGGATTAGCACGGGGCGAGCCCGAGATGTCTGGACACGGGCTATTGTGGGAGGGCGGCACCAGCTGCCATGGCTGAGTGTCTCTGGGGCCACATTAGCATGTATTAACCCAAACGCAGCCATCCCCCGGCAGATGGGCACCTCATCAGTCGCACCCTGGGCCGTGATCACACCCACGTGAATGAGGACAGTACAGCCATTTCCATGCATTGAAAAAATGCAGCAGAACTCTTTAGTCCCTTTCCCACATAACTTCTAGAAGTTACCCGGACATATTTACCCGGATAGAGGCACGACACGACGTTTCCCACATGAGCTTTGTGTCCGAGTGAGATACGGGTAATTGTGTTCACACTAGACCCGAGTAGGAGCCGCGAGGGGTGGGGCAATGTCAGCACTTGCAGAGGGAGGGAGATGACGCTAAATAAATGCGTTGTTGTGCTGTGTTGCCTGGATGATGCGAAGTTACATCAGATCCAAAACATCGTGAAACAACAGAAGTAGCTGCTAGTTAGCTCGCTAGTCAGCGGGAGCTAGCATAGAGGAAAAAATAGCTAACGCCAGGACCACAGTATAAACAAAGCTCTAATTCAACCCTCTCTGGTATAAACATCCAACACAACAGATTAATAGAAAATAATGACACACCTGGAAAATATATAAACAGCCCACAGAGGTCTGAGGCTCCTTCCCAACTCCTACAAAAAGCAACAATGCTAAATAACAGTGACGTTAACTGTTAGCTGTTAATTGCTAACCACTGTAATAAACAGCTAGATGCAAGCTAATCGACAACACTTCAAGCTATTCACGTTTGCAAGGATAATCCTGCCTGTCCCGCAACAAACACAACAACGTAATTGCAGTTTAAATTTTTATTGTACGTACACAAATGTCACTGTTTTCTGTATTCCGGTGTTCTCGTCTGTGTTGTTCATACTCGTAGGGCAATGTTTATCGTTACCATGGCAATTTGTACTTTCTGCCTCGCGCTGCAAGCAGGCTGCAAGGGCGCATTTCTATACGTCATCGTTACGCCCCCCATCTCTACCCAGAACTGTGCCGGCTGCGTTCCCACCTAAGCGCACCCGGGTAACATCTAGAAGTAGTACTAGGGGGCTAGTAGGGTGAGTTCCGGGTAAGAAAATACCCGAATTTTGCGTTCCCACATACAGCCACCCGTTTGATATCCGTTTGACATCCGGATGTCTCGCTCATGTGGGAAAGGGACTTTTGATTGCTACCTCAGGCACATGAGATGGAAGTGGGGGAGCCTCAGAAGAACATCATTCTTTTAGAGAACTTTCGATGTGGAGATCACCAAGATATGAAGCTTTCCATTTTCAGCTTAATTTCAACTACACATCATTATGTTGAAAAGTCAATAGGAGACATGTACTTACAAGAATTACAGTTTTGCCAATTGCAATGGGGAGCTTTGCTATACTGGAGCAATAACATCAGAACACCATGAACTTTATGGTACATATAAAATAACTTTGGGTGAGTGGAGAAATCCAAGCTGAGACTTAAAATGTACTTATATTCTGTTTTAGTTTTCTATGCAGCCATGTGTATTTCTACATTCCCTGTTGAACCTCTGACTGTTTCTGCTGGATTATATTGCACCACATCTGGTATACAGCCTAGTTTGGTCTGGCTTATGAATGAACCCATGTTTAAGAGGACTAATTCTGTCTCATAAGGTAGGTGTGACAGTGTGTGGGCCAACAGACACCCAACTGACCCCAATACTCACACTCCAGAGACCAGGCAGGGGGTAGACATCTTAACAAGATCTTCAATGTCTCATTGGAAACCATGAATAGTTAAATACCAGCAAGATTGCATTCATGAGTCATAATACATGAAGATAGCTTCACAATGAACCTGCACAAAATCTGTGTATAATTGTATGCTATCACAACCTGTTATCCTTAATGCAAATTAAATCAAATTGAATTAGAAATCAATTGGAGGCAGGTTTCTGGTATTTCTAAGGAAAACTGACTCGCCTGAACAATGCAAAAGGTCAAACATCTTCCTGAAACTTATCACAAGAACATATTATACACATGACTATTTGATAGTACATTTTCAACAATCAATGACAATCATTCTATTAAATATCACTTTAAAGCTAAAATCAATAGATAGCTTATTTGCAATTGTGCCAGAGTGTGCTTGCATGCAATAGCCTTGTTGACTGGTATTATTACCAGTCAGTTGCACCAGATGAACTGCTTTGACATTGTGGGCACATCAGACACATGCGTGTGACTGTGGGGAGTTGGAAAGAAGCAAACAATGGTCAATTTAACACAGTCTGTCTAGGATTTGGGCATTTGCGTGCAATGATCATTCCAACTTCTTAAGTCTGGAGACCACTAAGGTCACTTCACAGCACCTTTTGATTGACAGAGCTTTCGATTGGTTGTAATTGTCTTTTAGCAGCTCCATTTAACTTTGTCTTTGTTTTAGCGAGCCAAACTTCTCAGCTCAGTGAGAATGTGGTAGAGCCAGCGTCACCTGCTGAAAATATCAAGGATTCACAAAAACTTACCATAACTCTCAGAGAAAAATCATTTCATATCAAAGACTTTCAAATATGTGATGCAGATGTGTTTGTTTTGTATTTATTTTGCTAATGTTAAGTGGAAAATAGTAACCAATCATACTTTGTGATGAGCTTCCTGTTATTTAGGTTTATTGATTATGTATTGATAAAATAAAATGAAGTAGACAAGCCAAAAGAGAGCTATGTAAAAGGCAGCAATCATTTGTACCATGAAGTTTGACAGACTGGATTGTCTGTCTGAAGTGACTAAGCGTGACAGGCTTCACAACTCTTGTCTGAAAAGAGCACTGAAGTGAAGATGTCACTGAATTAATATAGCAAGCAGCCCTAGTGTTGACAGATCAGGACGTACAGTAAGGTAACAATAATCTAACATGATTGGCCTGCTGTAACAAAAACATGAGACATGCACGAAACTCCAAACCAACAAGTTGATCTGGTTAGTCAGTGCGAAACCTGCAGTAAGTTTCGGAAGGCCTTCATGTCATTGCCTCGTCTCGATTCCTCTCACTATTGTATTTCGATTTAATAAAATGATCTTAGTCCCGAGGTTCAATGGCCTCAAATCAAGAGTGGGATTGTCATTTTTATAGAGATATTTATCTCCACAGCCGTATGTTTGGGTGAACGTGTCCGTTTGAACGTTGTGTACTTGAAGAACACTTTAGCCACAGCCAAACATGATTAAGACGAGTGACGCTAGTGCTTGTGCTCTTGTTTCCTGCTTCAAGAATAAAGGTGAAGAAGGTCACAGCTTTACTGAGGTGAGCACATTGCTAAGGTGGTCTAAGGCAGACATCGCGCTCTAAATGTTATTCTACGGAAATCCTTTACTTAAACATGGTACATAATTGCTAATGGAAGATTTGGAACAGTCTGCTTTGAGTCAAAGGGCGACTAAGGTATGGGAGAACACCTTTGGTCATTTCAATCATAATATATTCACTCTGACTCTATAATGAAATTCAGATCATATAAGAATATGCAGGGCAGTCAATCCAAATGTAACTGAGGTGATATATCTAGGTCAGGCATGGTGCATGTCCGTTTGGACAAGGTCTCAATAATTTATAAGAGTCGCTTGACTTGAATATTTTTACGTCAATGAATTGCAGTTGCAATATGAAGAAATGACAGAACCAAGATGAATTTACCAAGAAATGTATCTGCTCAGAGTGTAACCACACAGATTTTCGACAGAACAGTGAGCAACATATGCAAGGTAGGAGTCCTAGTCATCAATCCTCACAAGTTATCAACATAACATTTCAAAGAACTTGGGGGTCCACGGTCCGAATTGTAAGACAGTGGAAAATCTTCACAGCCAAGAATTTGACCTTGATGTTCACCTCGGTGTTCACATCTGTACACAATTGGCTGTGATCAAACAGAATTAGTACCACGGAACCAGAACAGATGTAGCAAGCATGTCCAGAGTGGCTGGTGTCATGGTGCTCTCAGAGATGACTGACTGCACTCTGTTCACTGCCTGAACAACATGAGCACATATGGTGATTCCATGACAAATCCAAACCTTCAGTAGAACACTGGAGCACATTCGTCGGCACACACAGGAGCATATCTGCAAAATCCAAATGGGATCAGGTGTTCACCTGACACTCTCGCAAATGTCTTTTCTCTTTTTCTTTATCGGCCTATTTGTCCTTTTTGTTGTTTTGTTTTAATTGTATAATTGTTCATTCATTCATAAAATGTATATATTTTCTCTGATCTGTGAGGCTTTCGAGCGTTAGGCCATCCCTTTTCATTTTCTCTCAAATGTAAACTCAGTCAATCATCAGTTGGGAGTTTTCTGCACATTGAAAGATAAGAAAACCTAATTTCCCAGATCGTAGGAGTACGGTATAAGAATCCTTTTAGTCATAACCTTTATCGTGGAACCCTCTAATGGTCACCTTCATTTCATCCATTCTACTTCCCATCCTCTGGGTCTGTGTAAAGCTTTGGCATGGACTGCAGATGATGAACAGGCTCTGTGTCACAGGTCTGTCCAGAACAATGGAAGATTCCCATAACTCATCGCTCAGCACTTTCCTGTTTTTAGAAACAGGCTCCGATCGAGAGTGCGTTTTGCCAGGGAGCACTGGGATGAATGTTATTCTTGGGCAGTGCCAAGCCGGGACAATGTTTTAACCCTTGCCTCGATCGGTTCACCATGGCAACTCGGGAGTATTGTGCACTATATATGAGAGCATATTGGTTTGGGAGCTTGTAGATGGCCTTGTTCAGCCAAATAAATTGAAGCCAGTGTAATCCTAGTGCCGTTTTCATTCATGCAGTAATCTAATTAGTAATCCTGTTAGGCTTTCAATTCAAGAATTTCACTCAATTAACAGGAGACTCAGACTGGGGATTTGCAATGACTGGAGAACTTGGTCTTGGGGAAACAATGAGTGAAGCTCGGCTACACTGGTCAAGATCAAAGAGGGGTAACTCCGAGGGTCATCTGGCCGTCGGTGAAAAGACGAGTCGTGGAACTGACCAGAGGCACAGATGAATTGAAAGAATCACATTTTTAAAAAAGCCTTACTGACTGCACGTGAGAGGAAAACCTTTCGAACATCCTGTAAAATCTCCACAGTCCTCGTCCAAAGACTGGGTCATTTCCCACGGATCGGCCAGGCTCTCTTCCTTACTGTCAGCAGCTTCCCTTGCTGTGAGTCTTTGGCACATATGTCATCTGCTGAAGCGGGTCCATCTCCGCCCAACGGTCATCTGCTGTCATCAGACCTCCACCTCACAGACACTGTGGATGAATGGATCTGAATCTGAATGTCAGATACTGAATCTGACTGTCAGATACTGAATCTGAATGTCAGATACTGGCCTTCGGGACTTTTGTGGCGTCTTCACAGTATCATTTGAAAAGACCCCATCTTACGTAGATCCAGTCTAGTGCTAAAATTGTTTACCTCATAAATAATTGTGATGGCAAGTGAGGTGATGTGTTCACATCTGCAGAGTTTGTTATGAGGTGTATGGAAAACATACTCGCAAAGACACATATAGCTCGGTAATCTCACCTGGTTTGCAGCTGTGATCCGTTCCTAA
Organism: Sardina pilchardus; assembly: GCF_963854185.1. Classification (NCBI taxonomy): domain Eukaryota; kingdom Metazoa; phylum Chordata; class Actinopteri; order Clupeiformes; family Clupeidae; genus Sardina; species Sardina pilchardus. The sequence goes on from NC_084997.1 coordinate 17,980,799, forward strand.
TCCTCTGCATTCCGGCCGGATTCTACAGCTGTGTCCAGAAGAGTACCCCACACACACATGCACACACACACACACACACACACACACACACACACACACACACACACAATGCACACCCACCGCATCTGAAGCATTCCCTTGGATGATCAGCGACTTATCAAAGCTCTGCAGTTTCGGGCTAACTCCACATTCCATTATGTGAGGACACAGGCCCATTCTGGCTCTGTGGACAACCTGGATAGCACTAAAAGAACCACATCATATACCAGAAGGGAAGTTAACTGTTGCAGACTAACCAGATCTGTAGGCCTTCCTTCATTGCAGGTAAATAAATCTGCTTCATTGATATTTGTCTCTGAGTCCTCATCGAACAGTCAAACACAATGCAATGTCTGGATGATGTCTACTGCCACATTAAACTTCTTAGTGCACAAAACATTATCATCATTATCATCTTAGTATGGCCACTCTGGCTGTGCAATCTGTGATGTTTCCTCTATGGTAGTAATACATTTACACACAACACGTTTGCAGCTATTCTCTCTCGGTGACTGTCACAGGTCGGCCCTCTTTTCCCCCTAGCGTGAGAAGTGGCCCGCCGCCCGTGTCTGTGCCATGGCTTAGCCAGTGCAGGGGGTTCCGTGGTCCGATAATTAAAATCTCCGTGTGGCAGTGGCGGGACAAGGACATGCGGCCCTGCTCCCCGACAATGGGGGTCATTCATCTGGACCCATGGCCAGGCATCTGCGACCAGGCCCGCGGTGACTCAGAATCATTAAAAACACGTTACTGCTCATCTGGAAACAGAACCGCGGTGAGGAAATTTGACTTTTATTGCCCACGGCCCTCTCCACGGTTTGCAAAAAAATGGATTAGCTTTGGGTAAGGGTGGTGGTGGGGGTGGAAAAAAAACCTTGAGATGTTGTGATGCTGTTTTTTTCCCCCCTCCTTCCAACTCTCTTTTCTTTTCAGTAATCAAAATGTTGGAATGCCCCAAACACAGATTAGGGAGTTTGTTTTCCCCTGCCTCGCTGCCCAGCTCCTAGACACAACTTTCAGAAGGAGGCTTAGGACCTAAGCTTAGGTAACACTGAAAGCTGCAGCTCCCACCCTGGCTGGCAGTGGGTCATGTTAAATGGAAGAATGCGGAGAAGCACTGCAAATAAACCACTCGAACATAAGACGGAATGAAAGCGTGTGGCTTTGGGGAAAGTCCTTCAACAGGACTTACCTCTGAGACTGAGAATAGCCCAGGGTCACCTTAAAAAACGGCCCCTCCGCTCGATCCAGTGGAGGGTAATCGCTTCAGAAGGAGCTTGGCAGTAATTCAAGACAGCAAACTCATTGTGGACTTGTGTCTAGGAACGCACTGTGTTTTCATGGTCGCCTCCATAAATCCACTCGGGCCATTTTCTGTTTAGTTTGCAACCAGAGACGTCTCTTCTTTAACCATAACCAGAGTGAAAGAGCAGTCCTGTGTTTCTGGACAATGCTCACCTAATCGTTCCGCCCCGCAGTCCATCTGTGACACGGCCTGGACAAAAGGCTCATGGAGATGACCTCTGACCCCTGAGGCCCGCGTGCCAGAGGACTCGTGTTTCCTTATCGTTGGCCTTTGGTCACATTAAAGATGCCTCATAAATCATCTGATCCATGAATTCAAATGGTGTCAAAACAAATGCTGCGTTCAAATACATCATTTGATTGTAGGTTCATTGCATGTCTGGTGGCATGTGAGTTTCATATTGATTGTGAGAAGGTGGCGTATTGGAGCGTTGTAACCCTAAGAGCAAAATTAAAACCCTAAGTTCTATGGGAACAACTATAAATACCATGTAGATAGCTCGAATACACACTATATGTTAGTTTAAAATATGTTTGTGGGATTAATATAAAGCACTAGTATGTCACCATGAAGTACTGATAACATCTAATTCTAAAATTAGATTGGAGAGTTGCTTTTCTTGATTAAAAGGCAATTGAAATCAGACGACTTCAGACATTGGTTATGGCTTATGGTCTATATACATTGGATGTACAGTAAATGCAAGGCCTTTCATAGACAGTGATGCTACCTCAGAAAAATGTCTCTCCTTCATGCCAGATAACAGATGCTATATTACCAGCAGTACTGGGCCTCAAGGTCTTATGATTTAATGAGTCATACTCATTACTATATATTATCAAACTTGCCTTGCCGAAGGCAATGGAGGAATGGAGACTCTTCCAAGGAGACATTATTCATGCCCACTGCTCTCGTAATGCAGTGGCATTAGGGCAATCCTGATATCTTATCAGGAAAACCTAAATTAGTCGATGATGGCAGGGCTTTTGCAGCGTTCCTGGTAGTCATGCGAGTGTCGTCACAATTTTTTTTTGCCATTTACGATCCGGGAGAGGGCAACTGTTGGAACAACAGGGCAGATTTATGTGCATTAGACAGGGGCCGCAAGTGGAAAATCTCTCATCTGTGGAAAAGTGCACATGGAAAGCAGTAGGGCAGCAGGGGGATATCTTTTCACAGGACAGAAATAGCAAAATACGGGAATGCAGAGTGGTAGAATATACACAATGTGGGTCAACTGAACTACCGTTTAAACTACACTGCTCATTAAATCACTGACAAATAGACTCACAGTTCAGTAGCCATGCTTAGAATAGTCTTTGTTTGAAAATGGTTATTGTACATTCAGGACAAATATGAGGCATGTACATTCCTTCCTGTCCCCCTTTGTCTGCTTCTTTACCTCCTTCTCTTCCTACCACTATCTCCATGCCTACGTCTGACTTAAACTGTTTTTAGTTACCTAATATCTCCTTTGAAATGTAGCTTGAATGTTAATCCTCATTTTGTAAGTTGCTTTAGATAAAAACATCTGATAAATTAATACATGTAAATGTAAATGCAAATTCTATCCACACTTTCTATTTACTTTCAACACTCAGCTGTGGAAACTGCTCTAATTACTGTGATTTGTCAACAACTATAAACACACAGTGACTCCCATGTTAAGTTAAAATGACATGTCTTCATCTTTAATATGAAGTTAGAAAATGCTTCCAAAATATTTATATATACACAAATATTTACAGGGGTACGACAAAGACAAGATCAATATTTACATGCTCTCTAACATTTGGCACACCGTCATGCAACACTCCATAGCAACACAAAAACATCATGCACTTCGGGTTTCTCAGCACTGTGGTAGAGTTTCAGAAAAAAGGCCATCCGAGTACGTTTCTCTGCTCGTACAACAAAAAGCATGTTTATATTTTCACCCTCAACTGTAGTATTAAAAGAATTTGTGAGTTTAAAAAGCCTGAGTTAAAAAAAGACATGACAGAATTATCGGATAGCCCTTAAGTTAACACAAACAGTAATGTTCCAGTTTACGAAGCACAAATGCAGGTTTAAGAAATGCTTGAAGCACAGCACTGATATGTTCTCCGACTTTATATGTCGACTTTTGGTTCAGACTACAATAAACAATTTAGCAACAGGACAGGCAAAGAGAGACATTAAGGAAACGATTCACAGGCTCCAACTCCAAGGCACTCAGCCTAAACAAATCATGGAACTGGGCGAACAATAACACTGTATTTGCAAACTCAGCGATTCCTCACCAGCCACGCTTCCAACAGAGAATCACGACTTAGGGACACGTCACAGTACAGAGAACACATAAAGTCCGGAGCCACTGACAGGGTTACAGAGGAGATAAAGGCCTCAGTAGGTTGAAGATGAACAAGTTTTGATTCCAACCAGACAAGAAACTGACATCATGCATTGATCCAAACCAGTGATCTACGAGAATACAAAATCTAATAAAAATTAAGCTTTTGAAAAATTGCAAATGTCCTTCATGTTATACAGTTGTTTTGGACTGTCCGTCCTCAGCTTGAACTGTAACAGTATCTTCAAAAATAATAACGCTAAATGCCATGATTTAGAAAAACCTTAAAGCACAATACACAAAACATAGCCACAGTGTAAGGGAATTTTAAATGTGCACGCCCTTTTGGTTATTTTTTTTATTTGATTAAAGAAACTAAGTGCTTTTTTGTCGCTCCACTAAAAATACACTGTCCCATTTGATAAAAAAGGAATAAGAGGATGTTATCTGTTCCAGCTGGAAAATAAGAGCTGCCTACTCTCCTACGTTGCATGCTGTGACCTAGAGGCAAAACATTTTACACGGCTCACCTAACGTCAACACGTAATACAAAAATAAATACTATATATTATATGTACATACAGTATATATCAACCATAAGACAGACTAAATGACTTGAACACAATAATCAAACATTTCCACTTTAAACATACTGTATCCTCCCATTGCATTTTAACTCCTCACCTCTGTAAAATGCAGGAGTCCCCCCCAACCCCTGAACCCCCCAACCTTGCGCACCATCCCCACAGACAGGTCCATACATGCTGAGGAAAATGTGAAGGGCATCCGTTTAACCCCTGTCACTATACAGATGAACAGGAGCAGGGGAAAGAAGCTATGATCTACTGAGTACTACAAACAAGACTACATGACGCTTCTGTGTTGAGTTTGAAAAGGAAAATTGTCAGAGTTTAAAAAGGAATCATGTTAACACTTCATTGGTAAGAGGTAAGTTTAAAGCAATAATAACAACAACAACTTTCACTACCATTCCATGCTTTCTTTAAGAGCGAGTGTTTGTTTTTTTTTACCATTGTGCCTCCTACATGTTGACTTTAAAAAAAAGAAAAGTTCAGCCTCTACAACATGCTGCCTCTACAGTTTAAACCAAAAAGAAACAGAGAGTCAGGCTCATGGCTTCTCCTTCCGTCGCTCAAACATGGCTGAGGAAGAGCAGCGTGAGGATGAGGGTGGTGATGGTGAGGAGCGGGTGGCTTGCTGGCGGACGCGGAGCGCTGCTGAGGGGGGATGTGGTGGCAAAGACGGCGTCCGACTCGTTCCGGGGAACTGGCAGGTTACAGATGTTCCCCTCACAGCAAGCGGTGCACGTCTGTCAAGGGAGGGCGACAAGACACAAACGTTTTACACACCAAGACAAAACCACCAGCAGTGCTCTTTTCAACAATCTCTATCAGGTGTTGGTTTACATCAGTATTATTATCACTATTCAGTATATACAATTATGCTATTAAAGCTGCTCTAAGCGATGTTGGGCTACGTCACGTCTGTTGACGTTCAAACTAAACAGAGAGCTAGCTTGCTACTGCCTCCCCCTCACTACCGGAAATTGAAACTCTCCTAAACACGCAACTCATTGGTGATTGGCTAGAAAAGTTTGTTTTGTTTCTATGGTCCAGGCTGGACCAAGTTGCTTTTGTTGCCTTTTTTGGAGCCTGGGCTGTCCGTGTTTTTTGACAGTGTATTCAGGGCACAGGCAGCTAGATGTTTGCAGTACAGTATGTGAAAAAAAATGTTTTAGCTTAGAAGCTACATATCATCGCTTAGAGCAGCTTTGAGATTAAATATTTTAGATTTCAAAATAAAAACAGCAAACATTACAGCAAATATCATTTTTTTTTTATAATCCTATCAGCTAGTTAGAATCCTCTCAGAATCCACAAACGTGCAGTACCCTTCACTGCCCCCAGAGTTTTTACAGTTTCCATACAAAAATGGATGTACTTGGCAACACCGGTGTCGGTTGCCTGAGGCCAAACAATCAGAGAATCCCCCTATTTATCCGCCCTCACTTTTGCTTCCGAAATCAATTTAGTCGTCTGTCTCCAGCGTACTTCCTTGTGTTCTCCCCCCATTAATCATCTTCAAACAGGCCGTGGCCTTCACCTGAGTGACAACCTCAACCTGCGCTGTTGGCCCGAATAGAGGCAACACGCACACCTTTCATCGCGGATTAGCAAGACAGCGCGCTGAGAAAGCACAGCTCCGTCCACCATCTTTATCTGCTCTGGAAGAGAGATCACTCGGGAGGATCTTCGGCTTAGCCCGAAAGCGCACTTAAGTGGTGCTGACTGAGACGAATCGTCTCGGTATAGAGTCACACACACACACGCCCGCACACACACACACACACACACACACACACAGACACACACACGTTTGTTGTCCTCCCACACAATGTACTTGGAAGCTACCTCAAGTGGGCTTTCTTGTGTTGTCTGAGTCGTGGATTTAAAGCAGAGATATGGGTGATTAATAGCCAAGAGGGAAATGACATAAAACAGCCCATACTCTACAAAATCTAAACACTCTGTACATCAAATCTAATGCTAAAGGACAACCAAGGTCAACTTGCATTTGTTTGCAGGTACACTTGAACATATTGCAGTAAAAAAGGGAGGTTAAGAGTAAGAGCTTTAGATCATATCGTGTGTGTGTGTGTAGTTCATCCCTCCAGGGGACCTTAACTCTCCTTAAGACGGGAACCCTTTAGGTGGCTAGTGAAGGCTTTAAAGGCTTTGGGAGTGAGTGAGGGGAGCTGAAGGAGGAGCTCTGGCCAACCTGGTGGCTGTTTGGGTCTTATGGCTCATATGGCGTTATCTGATGGGAGAGCAGTGTGGGGCCCTTACCCTGAGTCCTTCATGGTCAATGTCAGAGCATCCAGTCAGAAGACAGTCATTGAGGGCCACACAGCGCTTTGTCACAGCCACAGTGTTGCCATCCAGGTTCATCCTGTGCTGTGTGAAGCAAAATCTTGCATCTGTGAAGTTGAAAAAAAATGTAAAAATTAAGTTAAAAAAATATATAGCTCCCTATATTCAACTCTATCTCACTCACTACATCAGAATAATTTGCATATATGGTTGGTAGCTCAAATAAGTTACTGAATAGCCATCATTAACTGAAAACACTTCAGATGTGAAAGATGATTTCATGACTGCCAGCAAAGGATTATAGTTATTATTGACAGCATATTATTAAAAAGCTTTAAAAATCTACCATTTAGTAATTTGGACGCATTACAATCTACAACAATAATGAGCCAATGAAATCATCTGTCCATCATCTGTAAATATGCTCTCTGTGGTCCTATAAATCTATCACACACACAATGACAGGGGTGAATAATGGGGTATGTTCATTCAAAGGAATCATGATGGAAAGACCTTTCCACTGACTACTCCACCTTTCCTTTTAATTGTTATGTGGAAGAACCACATGAATGAACCAACCACCCCCCCCCCCCCCACACACACACACACACCCCAAAAAAAGTAGGAAAGAATGTCTTTATTGTAGTCCCATTAGCTACTAGAAAACCTGGTGGGAGACTGTGATGTACATTCCAGAGACTGCTGGCTCAACTCCAGATCCCATGTGATCTATCTGTTTGTTAGTGGAAGAATGTTCTTTAAGATCTGGCTCCAATCGAGGAACCGCGTTATTAAGTCACGGTGTAAATCAGCTCAAGAGCGCTGGAGGAGGTGGTGAACCGGCACTCTGTATCAGGTGGTTCTTTATGAGCCGAACAAACCCCGAGCCAGCAGGATATATTACATTACACAAAAATTACACCACAACTGAGCAAACACAGATTTCATTTATGCCTTCCAGCGAAAAGTGTGTCACAAAAAAAGTAGCGCTTTCTATCATAAAAAAAAAGGTTCTCTGTCGGGTAGATGTGAAGAATTTAGAACATGTTGCTAATACTATCAATTTTCTTGTTACAAAAATTCACATTTTTGAAAAATTAAAAGCTCAAAAAAGTTCTTACCTTTTGGGCAATACAGATCCGGTGCCCAGCGGTTGCACTCATAGTTGTCTGGTGCGTCCTCACAAGTAAAGCATTTGAATCCGCCAGGGTATGGAGTGGCTTGGGAGAAGGCAGAAGGACAACACCCTGTCATTTCAGTGTGGTAACATCCCACTTCAAATAAATTACCAAGATGCAAGATGTTATAAATCTCGAAAAAAAAAAATTCCAACAGCGCTGAGCAATAGACTGAAGAGTTTCATGATATATTGGAAACAAACTTCGAAATTATGTGAAAAGCCCACTGGTGGATCACACAGTAATTTGTGCAGACGCCTGTACATTTTAAGCTCAGATAGCATGAGTGGACCCTTTTCTCAGCAGAGAAGAGGCTCTCATTATAATTTATTGATCTTTGCTTTTAGCTAGGCCATACTAAACTCCCTAGACATTCTTCACATAATTCACGACTTAGACTTTCCAGTTGCCACAATTGTATAATAGCCTAGCAGTCAGTAATGGGAATATTCACACATTTTTACAATTTTGTTGGCTGTGTACTTTTCGTCGACCATGTACTTGATTTACAATCATGTAAATCAGCTTGAGCGGAACGTTTTTTGTCTTTTGATTTGAGTCTACAGTGATATGATCTGAATTTAAAGCAGATTCGATTTGCTCAAGGGTCTAGGGATAGAGAGACCACATCTATGCCAGCCATCTGTTACAATCCAACAAAGAGTCTCTCTCTCTCTCTCTGCTTTTCCACATTTCTAGCTGGAGGTCTGAACGGAGGGTGTCTGTGTTTTCACCCCCCCTTCTGCGACAGCTGGAAGATTTTTGCACATCGCCAAAAAAATGTCCATCAGTTAGCAACGCCTGTCAATCGCAACCCGTCGCATCCCATCTATCACGTCTCCACATCCAAGCCCTTAGACCCTCGCCCAGTCGCCAACCCAGCACCCACAGATCCCACAAGTCCCCAGGGGAACCAGGCGGGGGTGGCCCAGAGATCCCACAGATCTGGCCCAGAAAGCCACGGAGCAGCAACCCTTACTCCCAGGAGGTCTAGCACGCTACCATGAAAGATTCTCAGAGATCTGACAGACTGCTTTTGGTCTTTGCCTAATGCGGGGGAAAAGGGGGTTGCTGTTGAATGTGGGAGGCTTGACCTCTATCACTCTGGCTTCCTTGGCTGTGCTAGCCTCTAATCTCGGGGGTTTACCTTCAGCTGTGACCCTTTCATGTTTCCCACCCATCATCTCTCCCCCTTAAGACAAAGACCAATGCAGAACAGTGAGTCTTGGAGCACTGAGCGTTACTCTGACGCTTACTCTAGAATTACTAGCATTTACGCTAGAATCTAAATCCATACGTCAAGCATTTATGCACTTTAATGCATTGGCTAAGAGGTGTTTTTTTGGGGTGACCTTTGTTGATAAGAGACACAGTTGTTACATTTTATGGGCCCTTATTTAAATGCTGTGCATGAGTTATAGTGTGGCATGAGGGAACATTACAATCTTTCTCACGGTATTAAATCAGCTAAATAGATCTTGCCCAGTTATTAAATTAGCTTTATTTAGATATTCGATTTTGCACTTTACCCACCATTTAAATGAAGGCCCTGTGTGTGGTTAGGGCCACAAATTCCAGGGCAAAACAAAATGGCAAGGATGGATGCCACGAATGGGGGATATGATCTAATGGACTGGGTTCTGGACCTTGACCAGTGTCTGTCTGCACATTGTTGAAGTCAAGCGTGGAGACACTGGACAATTATCTGTACACCAATTATATTTGTGCCCTGATCCACTCTGAATAGCAGGCACTGTTTAATCGTGATGGTCTAGTGGCACTGAATATTAATGCAATTTGCAGGAATGGACATTGATGAAGGCAAACACACAAAGTTCCAGTAACAACTATTGTTTGAAACCAACAGAGAAAAACCCAAGAACCTCTGAATAAATAATCTCTGCACAGAAAGTGCTATAAACTTCTTATTTTATTGTTAAGCTAAAATGTCTATGGTTCAAACATTGTTTCATGTATGGGCCTACTATGTTGATGCATGACCTCTATAACATAATGCACAAGGCCTTTGTTCAGTAAAGGCTCATGTCTCATATTGTGGTCGCTGTAAATTCCAAGATGGCTAAATAAAGCAGGGAAGCTTGTTTCAGTCATATGATTGCCATTTGGTGAATGAGGAGTTTGAGAGCTCCTCTGTCTTGCTATCGACGTCGGCAACCACATTAAACAGACGAAGCGTGACTGCGGAGACATGTTGCACAACCGTCAACAAATACTTGTGTCGTGGAGGGTTAGCCCAGTTGCTCTACCAGCTGTGACCATGAAAGTCTGACCATGAAAGGACCGCGCATCGTCGGCTTCACAAGTGACTATTACTAAGCAAGCAACCGCCTCTTAAAATCGGAGGTGGAAATCTTATTCTTAACCGCAAATGTTCTGGCAAGTGATCACGTTCCATAAGATGTATTATAAGTGTGAGCATGGGCATGTGGCTCACCAACAACGACCCCAAGGCGCAGCGTAGGTTATATTAGCGGAGCTTCATCCACACACAGCCCTCGGCGCGGGTCCCCTCTAATAACAGCCTCTGGGCTAATCACAGGTTGTGTGGGAGACGAGGGGTCTAGCGAGCCCACGCCAGTGCAAGCTTAAGGGATACCCTGCTCTGAGCTCCTCTCGCTGCTAACAGCCCTGGAAGGATTATCAGCATGGACTGACAACTGAGGTGCAGCAAAACTAATTTCGATGGCATGGAACCGAAGCATAAAAATAACACAGGAGACATACAGCTGGTGCGGGCAAGGTTGAGACCTGAGAACCACGTGCGCAAAGGCTCTTTTGGGTTCGATTTGAGCCAGCAGTTATTTGGCCTCCTTATCCTTCACTTCAAAAGAGTTGTTGGAATTATCTTATATATCAGGAACATTCATTTAAAGGGATTTTTTTGTTAATTCTATCCAAAAATGACCTTGAAATAAATAGCACAAGGTATAAAGAAAGAACAGCACCTGTGTCCACACACTTCCACTTAAGGTAACATGCAAATCAGCTAGCGCTGAGCTGGCTCATCTGTGACACCACATTGCACTCATGCTCCCGCTGAATATAATACAGTGCAAGTCAATGGATGAGTGTCATATGACTGTGCTCAAGTCAACTCAAATCAAAGAATTAATGTAAAAGGAGTTCTTCTAAAAGAAACAAAACAAGAACACTGTGAGTAACTCCTAATAGGACTTTGGGTTTTTCTTCTTGCATGCCAAACTGTTATAGGCCTATTGAAGGAAACAAACAGCTCAAAGCTGCTCAAATAGGTTTAAGAAAAATATATCATACTTGATGGGTGAAGGAAGATGATGTCATTTTCGGTGAAGTCCCTTGTATGTGCAGTTTTCATCCGGTTAGCGATGACCATCAGGATTATCACCCAGGCCACCGTAGGCCAGGGTTCCATTGCAGAGCATCGATTCAAACATGCAGATATCTGATCCGAGTCCAAGAAAGCGACCTGTTGAAACGGAAGAGACACACACAAACAACAACATTTGAGCAGCGTGTATCGCAAAGCATATGCTTTCACTTTCACTTACGTGAAAAGCTTTATATGCAAATTTGTCAGATATTTCAAACCTAAAACCAAATGTAATCCCATATTACTTAAACTATAATCTGCATTTGGATATACTGTATAAAAATACATGTATGCATGTATACATAATTCAATGCACCAAGTAATATCACCAAGAGCCTGTTTCCAATACCTGCATTAAACCTAGTCCACGACTAAAAGCTTTCGTCAATGGAGATTTTCAATTTCAGTTTCATTCCAAGCGGCCTTGCATTGGGCTGAGGAATTAAAAGTTGCAGGGCTCTTCTAAAGATAGACAGAGTCTGTTCTGCTAACTACTCCAGACATCGATACCAATTTAGCTGAATGTGTTCTGAGTGCTTGGCCAGGGCTGCCAGAAGTCAGGAGTTTACATAATAAAACCTAAGTGATATCACTCTCATCTGGGGAATAAAAGCAGCAATTTGCCAGAAGAAAACCTTGTCTGGATCTTACAGTTGAGATCACTTGATGTCTCTGTTCACCTAAGACATCTTGTTTCTTCATTAGCTGAGAACCAGACGGTTATTTTGACTAAACAAAATCTTCCAGACAAGGTCGTTCTGCGGTTTCAAAATATTTTCTATTCTCCAGTGTCTTTACACCAAAACTTTTGGCTTTAAACAGGGATACCTTTGCCCATAGATTGAGGCGTTTTAATTTTAAAATAGATTAAAGCATTTCATTTGTTTTAAATCATCTAAGATTTGCATGACATGACATCTAAATATCAGGTAAGCCAGTTGAAATCAGTGGTGCTAATTGTCGTGATTTAGAAGGAAATCTAGAGTGCAAAGAGCGAGCTAAGCTGAAACAAAAAGCACAAAGTCATCCATAACACTGGCTTGTCCACCATCCTGGAAGAGATGTATTATCTAGCCTCGGCCTCTTTGTGTGTTGAATGAAAAAGCCCATGCTGTCCGAGAGACCCCAAAAGAATACAGAAGGTCTGGCCATTGCACAAGGAAGGGTCCTGTGGTTTGCATTTGTAAGAGAAAAATTGGAGCACATCACACATTTATCACAAGCGCTTGACTCCAGTCCTTTGTCCCGCTGCCTCGGATGCAGTGAGTAAGGCAGATGGTAAGAGAGCCAGAAATCTGATTGTTCCTAAATCAGTGGCACTTAGCTCCTCTGTGCATGTGAGTTCAAATTTGATCAGCTCCTTAAGTTTAACTGGTTCTATTTAAACGTTTTGGACACATATAAAGCCCCAACAGGGTTCAACAGTTCAGTTGCCACCGTTGCAGCCAAAATAAAGTCAGACTGATACTTATTGCCATGAAGGGATTCTCTTCCAGTAGTCACTTTGCAATTTCAAGATTACCTCACAACAAAGTCTCAACATTCAAAAGGAAAGGGTGTGAATTTGTCACCTCCTACATCCCCTCAAACCAAAAATCAAACGGCACTCAATAATGTCTTCCTGAGACATCTAATTCTTCTCTAAGCCCCCTTTTGTATGGCTCAATGCATCTTCAGTCTGCCAGTGATGTCATTAAGGGCGGCTGCACGAGGCCTCCGTATCCCAGGGCGACAGCCGTGAGCTGGGAGTGTAACAACACAGACAAACACAACAACTAGTCAGAGGCACCAGCAGAATCATACAACCATCACTTCTAAACTCTGGAAGCTTTCCGAAGTTTATTTCAAACTAGGCTTCTTGGCTATGTTTGTGGGTGATTAACTGTTTTTTTTTCACCCACAGGCAGGAGCTGGGAAATGAGAAAAAAATTGGAATGGATTTCCTTTGCGTGTTGAGGGTATATGAGTCTGACAAAGCGTGATTTCATGCTCAGCGTTCCATAACAAAAATATGCTTCGTTTTCAAAGACTTGTATGGTCTGTTTATTTTACGCCAAGCATGATGGTGTTGACACAATCTGAGATTTATGATATAATAGAGGTAAAACCATGCAGGGCCATTATGGAAGAGTGATTTATTAACTCCAGACTGTATTACACACAGATGTCCAGGAGCCAAAAAAATAAATGAAAAATGGATTATGACACCAATATCATACCAAGCTACTGTGCTTTGTAGAAATTACTGGAAGATTTACAAATTCATATATTCACTACAAATATCTGAGCTAAATTCACAATCGGGTTTAATCTAATTAATTCTATTAGATTAAATATTTTTACAGATAATCTCCTTAGACAATCACATAAAACAACAAAGTCTGAGTCAGCTCTAAATTAGAGAGCATAATTGTGAGTAATGCGTTGGCAAAGCGCTGGCTATGGTGAAACATTCTCTTGAATCTTAGTGAGATGCTTACCGTATACTGCTGAGACTGCAATCTAAATGCAGGAAACACAGATCACGTGAAATAACACCTGGTTTTCCGCTCAGTAGTCTGGCCCTTCTTGGCAACCTGTCCTGAATTGTTCAATTGTTTATACAAACAAAGTAATCCGTACGACACAGAGAGAGAGCGAGAGAGAGAGAGAGAGAGAGAGAGAGAAACATTTGGCACTGTACGTCTATTTCTGTACCTGTGCTGTGTGTGTGTATAGCTGAAACTGGCCTCGGTTGCTTATTGTACTGCACATGCTGGGACATCGAGAGCTCCACCCAGCCACGGCGTCTTGTTGCGCTCTACCTTTTGACCCTTCAGACAATGCAGTGTAGCACACCAAAGCCATGTTGGACTGCATTGAGTTTCCTCCAGTTGATCCTTATCTCCAATGGAGGTCCGAGAGAGCATTCAACGAGAGACCAAAACAAGAGGTGTATATATCAATGCGGGGGGACCCTGACCCATTTCCTGCCTTCTACTGCCGAGTAGCCCAGAGGCTGCAAGCTCAACAGGCCTCAAAAGGAGCCTTCACTCGCATCGATCAGATATTCGCCTCCTATACGCTACCTCCATCGCAATTCACGTTATCAAAAGTATCGGGGGAGGTAAATGCAATGCTGATAGCAGGCAGGAACTGTAAATTTACGAGGCTGTTTTTTTCCCCCCTTGTCAATGATTGCAGCCATGTGTTGTTGATGTACGGTAGAATTAAAAAACAGCATGAAAAATGCAAAGTCATCTTGGCTTACATAGGCAAGTTTTTTTCAGCAAGAAAAATACACTTAATGGTTTTCGAAAATGCTTTGTGAATCATACAGCCTAATTAAGCTTCAACATTAAAATGAAATCACAGACATTTACAAGCCCTCATTTTTCTGTAATTCTCTTGTTTTTACACATAAACTGCACCAGCTTCTTAGAGTGAAAACAAGCCGCAATCCGCTGAATTGTTATCCAAATTTGGTATTATGACGGATTTAGTCAATGAGCCAAAGTATGCACAAGCCTTTCTTTGTTACAGCACAAGAGCTCATTTGGAAAGGAGGCTGTTAAGAACATTTCTTGCACACAAAAACCCCTACATTCCACACATTACCACTTTCCAACAAGTAATCAACTAGTCTCATTTTCTTTCCCAGATGGAAACACTTTCTGTCAGAGAAGACTGGATGGTTTTGGAGTCCTGAGCATTCCACAAAGGAGCCACAAAAGCACTGACTTCCCACAGAACCTCACCAGGAAGATGGGACATGCGATAACGCCAACACACACAGTTGAGGCTTCATCCTCGGGGTCCCATGGGAACATCTTAAAGATGGGGAGGTACACACGAGGACGAAAGTGTCAGCAAGCAAATACACATCCCATTGACAAGGCCAAAAGTGTCTGGTTTCAATGCTACAGGTGTCCACACACAGAGACCAGTGACGGCCTCCGCACCATTATCTCTCGTCGGGGAGTGTAACTTTACCGACGTGACTCTTCGAAATGTCACCACCTTGCCCCGTGCCGATCGGCACCGTTGCAGCTGAATCAGCAGGTGCTGGGGCTGGACATGGGGCTGAATTTCCCAGAGAATCCCCCTAGAAGAGGAAAGCACATGCCAGAGTCTTATAGGCGGTTGAGACTTCCTGGCCTCAAAGGTCTGCTGTAGACTGACTATAGACTGTGCTAAAGTGATAATGACATGGCCTGAAACCTAAGCCAGAGAGAGTATAAATGTGCTAATATATTGATACTCTAATTTCATTTATTTCAGATCTATGCCGGCATACTCGCAACCTACATCAGTTACCATTTACACATTTGAATGATCTTTCAACCTGAACATTCCGCACAAAATAATATTCAACGCAGAGCTGCATTCAGGCATGACCACAGTCGAAACCTTCATGTGTTTCCCATGCCGTAAACTCAGACACGCTGTAATTAATGGGTGACTGGAAGGGCCAAACATGCAACATCTCAGTCAGGAAATACTTGGAGAGGTACTTCAGTCGCATGACTCCTCTAATGTGCTGCCAGCATGTCTGCCAGAAGCGCTACCTGTCATCAGAGCCGTCACTCCCACCATCTTGGCTCAAAAACGTGCATTGGTGCTGTGGTGAGCTTGTTCGTGCCAGTGGAGGTGCACTTCCTCTTGCTCTCCGACAGTCTCAGTGGGAATTATAAAGGGCTACTGGCCAACCGAGGAGGTGGCAGCTGGGTGTTTTGTTTTGACGGCGGCCATTTGACGTGACTCATCTTGATAAAACCCTGAGTGTGAGCATTCCATTCCGTGGAGATGTTCTGTTTGATCACGTGCTCGCTTGTGTTGTCATGCATATGTCACACATGAGATTGAATAATTAGGATAAGGATCTCTGAATGAAGCCGAACTTCAGGTTCTCACTTTCTACTAGGCAGGCATTTAAACATTCATTGAAGTTTCAACTAAAGCATCTAAGAATGAAAAAACTAAAGGTGTTCATCAAGATGTGCACACTCTTCACCCTGAGAAGAAAATCAGCAAAACAATGCTTTGCAAACCAAGCCACAGGATAAAGATCTCAAATGTTCCCGGACAAAGTCGCACATCTGAAATCATTTAAGCGCAGTTTAATTCCTGTGGAAACTCTGATGCACTCTGGCACTTGTTATCTGAGTAAATGAGTGTGGACTGGACTCACTTCCTTATAATTATGTTCTCCATCCACAACAGGTTTAATGAAACTTAGCAACATAAATTGTTGTGGGATAGACAGCTGTGGAACGAGCAACATCCTCATTTTTAGTGACACCCTAAAAGTGTTTTACACTCTATTTTTCAGCTGTATATAAATGATACACTTCTCTAAGAAGCTATCCCTTCCAGATTCACCCATTAGTCTAACTGAATTACATAACTGCCTGCGGAGAAGAAAAAAAAAACATCCCTATTTTTACTCCCTATAAATTCTCCCTGTGTCTAAAACTTACTCCTCGACCGCGAGCAGCTGGCTTTCGGCTGTTGAATGCTCGTCTGTGCCCCCGAGTTGGAATCGCAAGTCAGACTCTCGTCTGTGCCTTGTTGTGCAGCCTCAACACTGTGCACCTGAGGGGATACTGCTGGCAGCCCGAGAGCACGAGGGAGAGACGCGGATCGGCTCCTTTCCTCGGCAGCGACCGCGGAGGCTCCGCTGTAAACAAGGTGCCATTAAGCGCCGGCGCGCTCGACATAGAGGGCTTCTCTGTTTGCTTGGCTTTGTGCTATACTTGGGAAAACGGGTAGCTTAGTGGTGTAGAGGAAAGTGTCAAAGTAATCTCACACACATCATAGACTTGCGCACCTGCTACGAATAAGGCCGTGCTGCTCATGTAACTGACACTTTCGTTTATAAGGGAATGTGGTGTAAAATGCACTAGCAATACAGCTGAATACAACACTCCATCAAACACCAATGTCCTGATTATCCCCACATGCCCTATAGTGTATAAGCACTTGTTTAAACTGTAGACTTTCATGCTATCCAGATGGACATCTGATACGCAGTACAGTAGGCCATTTAGCTGCTAAGTGGGTTTGTGTATGACAGCATGATGAACGAGGTGTTTTCAGTGGTGAGATGACCCTGGGAACCTGACTGCCAAAACAAGCATGATTCATCATCAGCTAACAACATGGCTGACCAACGCATCTAGAGTTGAAGAAGTTGCACACATTCAAATAGAGGTGCAGGAGCCAAAAAGTTAAGATCCGAAATGAAGAGAAAGGTCTGTACATTTGCTCTCCATTAGTTTAATTGACTAGAATACAAGTTATGTTTCGAGCCGCATGGCTCTTATTCATATGGCTCAAAATGTGACTTGAATTCTAATAAATGAAACTAATCAAGAGCAAGTGTGCGGACCTTTTTCTTCATTTTGGCCAACAGGTCCGCCCTTCTCCCTTTTCAAGTTTAATCAAGCCCAAAACAGAAATCTTACTCTCCCTCGTTCTGCATCTCCCATGACATAAATTCATTGTCATTCTTCTAACAGGTGAATATGAAATAGTCTTGAAGCAATTGTGACAAAGAAGTTGAAAAGGGAAATCTAGGCTGGTCGTTCTCTGGGTTAAAAGAACAAGAGTGCCCTTTGAAACACAGCCAGATCCAGAAACGTATCTTAGGTAAGCAATATGATATTTCAGGTTGCAAGGAATAGGCCCCTGAATAGAGCGATCTCCCATTGGAGGAAAAAAAATGCAAATCTCTTGTCCTATGACTGAAACTTGTTGAACCTGATTTGCGGAGGGGCAGTGTTGCGTGGTAACAGCCATGAGTTGTTTCTTGTGGCTCATCTAACTGTAAAACAGCCACAGCAAAAACTGAATGCATGGGATTTTGAGATTTACAAAGGTTGAGACATATTGTTTACATGTCTTAGTCATTGGGGGTTAAAATGAACAGTTTAAAGACTCTGTAAATACATTTGACCTTTAGTTTTTCTAGATCTTGTGACAGCAAGTTACACTCAGTCCAGGAAACAAGCGGTTTTAGTATGAAAAGTACTTTCTTTCTGAGACTTACTATGTTATTGGGCCTACATATCAAACTAGATCTAAGGTGTTTTGATTACCGTATACATAAAACATTATACAGGCAACAATAACTGAATCCAGAGACATCTGTTGACTCTGCAGTGCTGTAAGGAAATGAATTACTCAGAGTATAGCATCCCCTCTCAACAGGATCCATATGGAGGCTAACAGGGCCTTCAATTCGCTCTGTCACTGGACAAAACTAAAGTCAGGTCAGATCATGATCAGAGGCTGGCTAATTGAAATCCTACATGCACGCACACAAACTCTAATCCCGCAGTATGCTTTTGAAGTGCTCCAAGTCAGCTGGATAATTTTTAATCCCCTTTTTGGCCACTTGGCGCATTTGAAGATCCAGAGGATCAGACACATAGCTCAGAGTTTGACGGGGAATATGATTGCTGAGAATATACAACTGGCGACTATAGAAACCCAGGTCCTTGGGGAGTTCTGGAGGCACTCCTCATCAGCAGGATCATGCAACGAGTGCAAGTTGCACAGATACGCTTACTGTGAGCAATAGTACATAACTTACTACTATTCTAAGACAAGACCCTAAAGGATGACAAGAGACTGGAAATAATGGTTTAGATATAAATTGTTCTCTCAAGTTAGCTCTGGGGGCAACTATACTATAGGTTGTAGAATTTTGCGTCTTGTATCTCAAATAATACCTTGATTGAACTAACTCTATTATGACCATCAGCGTAAAGAAGGTGAGAACGTGGTTGATTAGCATGGCTGCTGAAGGAAGGGCACAGCAACTAACATTTTACACGACTTACTGACTTAATTCAAGGACAGCGTGCATGACAGCAGTTATCAGAGGGCTTGGGTAGCAGCACAGCAGGCTCTGCCATCTCAGATGCCACATCATGTTACCAGACTTTGAGTCAGTCTGGAGCAGGAAACACAGTGTCTGCCACTGTGTCGCTCAACTTCCTCATCTCACAACAGTGACACAGAGCTACAGCCATTTTCTGTCCCCCCCCCCCCCCCCGTGTTTTCACTCAATGATACTGTTTGATCCCTCTGAGGCACCGTATGGGGAAACATCAAGGGCCTCCTGACGAGGGGGTCTTTGCGCCCCTGAGCACGATGCACGCGTTTTGTTGTCTTTAGGCTTTATGTTTTTAGGAAAGGGCCCAGGGCAACAGCTGACCCTTACCACTGGGAGTTGCCTGCTATCTCCTATTGTTCCCTTCGCTCGGGGTTAAATCCCTCTTTGAGGAACAAGGAACACGAAAAAAAGGGGGAGGGGGAGGGAGAACTGAGCAAACAGGAGGGGATGAAATGTCCCACACTGGCAGCTGTGGAGGTTTTGGAGTGGGCAAGGGAGTGGGAGTGGTTGGACCCAATCCCCTTGAACTTGGGGGCGACCGGAGCCGCGATGCGGTGAAAAGGCAACGAGGGAGCTAATTGGGATTTCGGAGGCAGCGGATTTACTTTAAGGGGCCTTTTGTCTTTGTGGCAAGGGATAGAGCGAACCTCACAACTCTCTCACAAAAAGTCCTTTTCATGGCACCATCACAGACAGATGAGTTAAAGACTTTAATTAGCTCTAAGAGCCTTAGGCCACTCCGACAGAACCAAGATTTTTATGATTATTTCTTTTTTTTTTTTTCTTTTGCACTCCCAACTGTTTCAGACAGACAAATCTCCGTGGAGGTGGGTGTAAAGGACAGCGGTGGAAGGCACGAAGCGCAGTGCTAGCTAGAGATGCATGAGGGATGCATAGGTTACGCGTAGGTTATGTGTAGATTGCAGAATGACGGCTGGAATGCGAAAGTAGAGGCAAGCCTCTTAACTGTTAAAACTTTTCATAATATCAAACAAAACGTCACTTCAGATAAGCAGCAGAGTCATGTCTACAGTGGAGATGACCATTAGAGAAAGCAACAGCTTCCTCAATGTTCTGTAGCCTGAACACACACACACACACACACACACACACACACACACACACACACACACACACACACACACACACACACACACACACACACACACACACACACACAGTGATGTAGATGATTAAAACAGGTCTTATGAAATGCAACAGCCTCCCTAATGCACACTATGATATACACTGACAAGGTAAGAATTGCTGACCCTAAGATAAGCACTTTTACAAGCAACTAGGACAGTATTTGCCTCACCGCCAATCTGTGAATTATGCCTGGCTTATTAACATGCTGATTTACAGAAGGGCTATGAGATGAGATGGCATCAGCAGCAGCCAACAAAGCAACAACAACTAAACAACAACATCAACATATCAGTATAGCAGCAGCTAGCTATTCAAATGTGCATAAATACAGCACAGAGAGGACTATACCGACAGATCAACTGGTCAAGCTGTGACCGAGCTTAGACAATGAAACTTTCAAACTGGCTGTGGGAGTAGAGGAATCATGATTCATTTCTTTGCAGGAATGCGAGATACAATAACGGGCTGATCTTTTCCTCAAAAAACTCTCCTCAGCTGAGGGAGGAAAAATGCACAATTGGACACGGAGCATGAGGCTTTGGATATACACTGCAACATCAAAGTACAGGAGGATGGCTCTCTCATTTGGAGGAGAATGACCATGTAACCTGAGGAAAATTGGGTCAATCGATGTTCATTGAGAAAAAATAGCTGTAGGCATTCAATTGAGGCTGGCTTTGGAAGCCTGCATTCCACACAATTTCATACTTGACTTTAGGTAATTTTGATCATAATTCAAAACAGCCCCACAGTTCCTTTGAGAAGACTCATTTTCTTAATATTCTGGAATTTTCCACAATATATCACAAGACCATCAATACTGGCCAAAAAGTAGATCAAACAGCTTATGGACTCAGTTGCATGACATTCGAGACAGATTGCAACTAAGACCACTTGCATGCTCAAGCACATCTTTCATGGACCATGACCTGTAATGCGTTGGTGATACCAAACCAAAGGTTTCAGATATTCCTCTCACCACGCACCAGGAACATGAATAATCCATCACGCTACCATCTATGGGCTGAGAGAGATGAACTTCAAAGGGAATGTTCAAACGCACGGTCTCCGGAGACAGAGGAAGATTTGGTAGCTCGCACTGCCTACCACTTCAGTTCACACACCCTTCCAGAAGCTCATAAACCTAAATAAATAAATATACTGTAAGAGCGGAGAGAACTAATGGGGGTTAAAATGGAGGTCACAGCCTTATTCCTGGTGGTAGTTTTTTTTCACCCAATGCCAGCAAGAGAGGGTGTAGATCTTTACTGGGTGTACAGGCCCTTCCCAAGCCGTGGAGATGTAAAGTTCAAAGTGTTTCTATACGGAATTCATCAGCTGATGTATTCCTTTGCGTGCCTTTGATCTTGATGTTTTTAGGCCAACAGTGCTGTTTACTGATTTTCACTGTTCCGTGGATTATACTGGGTCAGAAAGCGTCGGTATTTTTAGGGTTTTCCGTGTGTGTAGTGTACTATATAAATGAAGTTGATATTTACAGACAGAGAGTGGCGGGGGGCTCGCTACAGGGAGCAAGGAAGTGCCCAGCGACAAATCAAAGACATCTGCTGCCCAGTAAACCAGAACAAGGCCTGCTAATTAAAAACACATTCTCACACAGACGGCAGAACCTACACATATAACCTCACATGTGTGAGCATTTAAGAAAACCAATTCTGTAAGTGGAAAAAAAATAAAGGCAATACAAGGGCTTTTAAATCTTTAAAAAAATGTATAATATAAGTGATGAAAGGGCATCTATGAACAGACCTCTGGTGACAGGCCTATCGCCAGGAGCGTCGAGACGCCGTCTATAAGGCAGAGAGAGCCCTTCATGGGCAACCATGCAGTTAATTCGAAGAACAAACTTCACTGAATAATTGAAAAAGAGCATGAGTAATGCATTGATGGGAGTCCAGAGGTTTCACTCATCATAATGCGCCGAGCCATCGGAACATGTAAAAGCACCATAGAGAATGTCACACATCACGGGCCACTGTCCTCATTCGCGGCGAAGGGGGCACCGGAGGAGGGGAAAAAAAGCCTCGAATGAGGTCAGATAGGCAAACATGACCCCCGACAAGCTGAGGCTCCAGCTGAAAGGGCTCTTCAGGAAATGGAGAGCGTCGCACAGGCAGGCAGGCAGGCAGGCAGGCAGGGGCTGGATGCCCCCTCTGGCTACTGGGGCAGACCCCTCTCTTTCTCTCTCTCTCTCTCTCTCTCTCTCTTCCTCTCTTCTCTCTCTCTCTCTCTCTCCCTCTTCCTCTCTTCTCTCTATCTCTCTCTCCCTCTCTCTCTTTCCCTCTCTCTCTCTCTCCGTGGTGCCTCCACCACACTGCAGCAGCACCCATCCCCCACCCCACGTCTGTGTGACACACACAGACTGCGCGCCGCGTGCTGCGCTGCTCCGTGCTCCTCTGCACCCCCTGCCCCCACACACACACACACCCCCCCCATTAGATGGTGGGATTTCCTGTGGAACCCCTTTTAATGTTTACGAGAGAGAGAGAGAGAGAGAGAGAGAGAGAGAGAGGGAGAGAGACAGAGAGAGAGAGAGAGAGGAAGAGGGAGGGAGAGAGAGAGTTATGTGCTTATTAATCAGTTAATAGAAATAAGGTAGCAATTTATGAAAATGTGACACGACGAGGGCGGCTTTGATGCCAGCGCTCTGCTGGCTCTCGTGTGGCTGACGTGTGGCGGGCGGCGGACAAAAGGCTCCCAGAGAGGAGGGAGGAGGGAGGTCCTGCACCTTGCTGGTGATCAGGAGGAAACATGCTCCCCTCCATCATTACCACGGAGGTCAGGAAACAGACTAATGGCATGTTCCACACAAAGACGCCCAGTGTGCACCGTGCACTTTTTAAAACACACTGACACTAAAGGCAGCTCTTTGACCTGGCTTGATCTGGTTGAGCATGCAACCGTGCCTAAATGTTGCTGTAGGAAAAACGAAGCTTTTGTGTTGCATTAGACCCTAAAAGCATGTTTATCTTCAGATAAAGCAGAATAACGCAAAATGTCGCTATGAGCATTTAACTTTGGCAATATGCAGAAAAAAAACAACGTTCACCATCCATACCACTATGCATGTGTGTTCAATATAGTATACTGAATATAGTACATACTATACTAACTATATAGTTATACACGTGTAGCTATACATAGTTATCTATGGAAATCTGTAATGACATTGAGCTTGGCTGAACAGAGACAAAAGGACGACAGACGCGGCGCTTCACCAGACCGACGCCACACAGCGAGTGTTTAGCGTTGAACAGGCCTCATTTGTCAACAGCTTGCATGCGATGACTACTGGTGTGCGGACATGAGCGCGGATACACCTCTCGACCCGTCAACAAGCCGGAGGGACTTCATCAGAAGGGAATGTCCACACACCTGGCTGAATCCAAACGCTCCTCCGACGATACATTCTTCCTACCTGCATCGTAGCGTACCTGGGTGTAATGACCCTTATGCCTACCCATGGAGAGCACTTAAAGCTGCCCCTATTCCTGCAGCAATGTGTCCCAGCGCCTCCATATCCTTGTCATTAGCATAGGTCTCAAATAACACGCTGCCATTTACAGCTCGGCCCATGGCTCACGCTGCAGGTGGGGCTGCAGCTGGTGATGGATGATGATGGTAATGGTGCCTGCCGTTGATGTCGTTCCAGGTTGTGCGCGCTTTATTAAGGTGGGCATTTTCCATTGGCTCTTCCCGAGCTCTTGCGTCGGGAATGTTTCCATACTGATGAGGAGAAATGGAGCCTCGGGTCTCCGGGACCACGGCTCGTTTTTCAAAATCAGACGGTTCCGGGAGTCGGGATAATCAATAACGTTTCACACTATGTCACCGCATACACCAGCATCAGCGTGGAGCCAAGGCCAGCATCGCTATGGATATCCTGTTATGGCAACTCATCAGTCAGCACAAACAACAACAACAAAAGCACCATGGAGACAAAAGCAATGCAGACACACAATGGCGTGCAAATCATATTCAATCCATTGTTATATGTAAGAAATGCACCATTGGTTCAATATGAAATGTGGAGCACAGCACAATATACACTGATGAAGGAGCAGTAGAGGATACTCTGGAAGGCTTATTATTGTAAAACAAATGCTAAGCAAATATTGTTTTACTCCTACGGTACAATGTGAGTTTCTAAGTGGGTTGATAACTCCCCCTGTTTCAGGAAGTTCTGGGGACCTTTGATTGTTCTTCCAAGTGATTCTCTCTCGCTCGCTCTCTCTCTTTCTCTCTCTTTCACTCTCTTTCTCTCTCTCTCTCTCTCTCTCTCTCTCTGTGTCTCTCTCCCCCACACTTCTCAGATGAAGGGGGCCCCTGAGACTTCACGCATGTTATGACCACGCGTGGGCCCTGAGCTCAGGACAGGCTGCCTGCATTCATACACAGTTTAGTTTAGAGAGAAGGAAGGTCCATCCCTTCACCGCTCCAACGTCCAGCGTCCGGCTCCTATTGTAGAGCCGACGGCCATCTCTCTCCCTCCCTCTCAGCGCAAATGCATTCAAACGACTTTGAAATCAGATGGCCGACCTTTGGGTTAGAAACCACTAAGCTACGCATTGGACTCTTTTCTGTATGTTTCCACAACGTGCCGGGAAGTCCAGGTTCACATTCGCATGTGTTATTGGCTCTTTTAAGCGGGATTAAATTCATTTTTGGACTTTTTTTCATCTTTCAAACATTCTTCATGAATTAGTCAGCATTCACATTGGTTATAGGATAGTATATGGCTCACCAGAAAAGAAGCAGCACTTATGTATAAAAATAACAAGCTGCTGAATTAAGTGTTGTGTGAAGATGGTCACAAACTGAGTGAA
Organism: Sardina pilchardus; assembly: GCF_963854185.1. Taxonomy (NCBI): domain Eukaryota; kingdom Metazoa; phylum Chordata; class Actinopteri; order Clupeiformes; family Clupeidae; genus Sardina; species Sardina pilchardus. The sequence continues at coordinate 18,005,793 of NC_084997.1, forward strand.
ACCATTTCTAAAAATGGCATTTGTAACCATGGCTCGGGCTTTTTTACGGGTCCGACACACAGATGCAGTGGAAATGTGTGTGTTTTCTTCCAGACTCGTTGTTTTGCCCTCTCCGAGGCACGAGGTCCCCCCTCACTCTTAGATCACATATCAAAGACAGCTCGCCTCATGGGTAACTCCAGCGCCATGGATTTCCTCACGCGGCACAGCTTAAATTTTTCACGCTTTTCCCCTCTGCTTCTCCCCTCCTCGGACGCCTATGGTAAACGGATAGCTGAATTCTCCTCCACCCACACACACCAGCAACCACAGACAGAGGGAAAAATCAGGCCGAAAGTTGCTGCCCCATTGTTCAGAGTGAAAACCATCCATTTAAATGCAACTACCACAAAAACTTGGAGAATTCCTCAAGATGTAGTGACTATTATGCTGTTGGGGGTTGGTTGTTTTTTTTTAACCCAAAATGTCGAAATGTAAAAGTACTCTTAAGTTTTCCCGGCCTTGTATTTGTGTTACCAGTATCGGTGATGATAGTGATATTATTACTTCTAGACAAAGGGTGGAGTAGGGACACTCCACCAGCTAGTAAACATCCTCATTAATGATCTGATGAGCTTCAGTATGACACAGTTCGACTGACGATGGTGCCTCTGAAATGTGTCTCATAGCTCACATGCCTGGATTTAAGTGTTTCTGAAAGGGGCTGCCCAAGAATCCGACACACTGTAACAGGTCTGTGACCTTGGCACCCCAATGTCCTATGCCAGAGAAAACAGAACCGCTCCCCAAAACAATTGAGGAGTATCGTACCACAAGCCATCACACAAAGCGCACTAGACCAAGGGGTTACACCCACCATGAAATCGTGGGCATATTTCTGCGGGGAGAAAAATATTGCTTATGAATATTGTCCGTGCACCTGCTTGCCCACACAGCCCTATAGGAAGACTGAAGTCACCCTCTCCTCTTGGGGATTAGTTCCATATAATAATATCAAAATGTGTGAAATTGAACCTGCAAACATGGCATAGCATGTATTTAGCACATTCTGACAGGGGGGGTTGTGCCATGTGTTCTCCCAGGGTTCAACCTCTTGCACTGAAAAAAAGGGGCAAAAACCTACATTTTGAGTTGATTTGTACAAACAAGTGCTGGGATTATGTTCCAGGGCTGGTACAGAGTAACACATCAGTCAGGCATAGACTTCTTTTGTCCTGGACCCGAACCGTCAGTTAATGTCAAATGTCACAGCCACCTCACAGTTGTTTATGCTCTTTCTATCATTTGAACTATACATACACAATCTTAATAGAGGCCTAACCAAATGGAGGGTTATTTCTGACATTATTTAGTTGTTTGTTCAATTCATTACACTAATTTCGGTTATATGTTGGGGTCAAAGTGGGTCAAGCAGGTACATAGTAGGCTACAGTACACTGTCCAATATCTAACACAAACTAAACATTTAAATTCCTTTTTAATTAATCTACTGACTAATTATTACCTGTCCGGTCACTTGTTGTTTTCATAACAAGTAACACGGTCAATTTGTGGTGCGCAATGGCTTTTCTGTCACAGACCAAAGTATTACACTTTAAAACACAGACAGAGTAGAGTAGTCTGCTTACCAGAAATTTGCTTTGCTGCCAAAGTTCGGAACGAGGAAGTTTTCACACGTATTCCACAGATCAAAAGTGAATATCCATAACACCGCTCGTCGTTCTGCGCGATTGTTGTCGTCTGCGCACCGGTCTCCTTGACTGGTTTGGAGAGAAGAATTAATTTCGCCCGATGGCTGCTTGGGAAGACTCGCAGCTCCGGTCCTATCAGAGGTCGCGGTAGGCGTGCTCGTTAGGCGCTGGGGACGTCCCAATAGGCTGCACACCTAACGAGCTGAACTTGGAAACATGAGAGGATGCGCACCTCGACTTGATGTTTCAGAAAAGACCAGTTAATCGACATCTTCCCCCTTCATTGACTTTGGAGACAATTTAGTTCCGTTTCAGATAAGTCACCTCAGTTTCAGCATTCAGCTTCAGGTAGGTGATGTGATGTGTTCCCAGACAATCTCCCCAACGTATGCTATGTTATGCTTATTTTAATTATTTTAGTCAGAAAATGGCAAGAGGCTCAAGTTCTTGTTGTGGGAAAATGCACGTTTAGCCCACCTGAACGCTGCAATCCATTAGCCAGAGGTTTTAGTTGCAAGCTCATAATGCATCGCCCTCTGCTGGGCAGGGACTAAGTGAGATGCCTTACCCCTTGTTTTGCAACGGTGGTGATGTGCAGAAAATTGGTTGTGCACTGGTAATTCATTTAGATTATCAATTCAGCCAGTTATAAATAATATAAATGTACTTATACAAATATTTATTTGAGTTACTTGAATTGGTGTTAAATTCCCCATGTAGGGTTTGAAACTGGATTCATGGTTTTGTTTCTTGATTTGTTGGTAATGATGAGAACACCGTACTCCCTCCAGCATAATATAGAACGTGACAGAAATGTTAGAATTGTCGGTATGAAATCACTTTGTGACATTTGAGATAGCATTATATTGTAGCCTACATAGGTGGAGTTGGCAAGCTGTCTGCATAACACTGGATTGAGTATATGGAAGAGGCATGTGTTACAATTACACCAGCTCGCCATATGATCCAATGCACGAATCCTGATGGCCTTACAGCCCACAGCCATTAAGCATGTGCTTTTCAATAAATCTGTCAGAGTGATTAAAAGAAAATCATTTGTCTACGGTTCTGAAGTGCTTCAAGGAACTTTTAACCTACTATTCAGGATGTGTGTTTCCTGTGTGATATGGTGATTGCTGTATGAAGTATCGGAAGAGTTGTTATCCTGTTTTATTTAATCACTGACGGACTAATGGTATTGAGAGAGACTCAGGGGACACACAAATATCCTTCCATTTAACTTAGGTTAACTGATAGTTAAAAACAAACCACCAGTGTAGAGATTATTTAGCAGATAGAAATGACTGCTTCTGGTAATAAAACGTAATAAAACATATGTCACATTAATATTAAGTTATAGTCTAAAAGAGTGTAAAGGTTTGTGGATGTATCAAATGCATCTGCATGAGTTTAATAAATTCTTGTTTGTATTAAAATGTACACACCTTTTCAATCAAGAGGATGATGTCCTCTTACGTAAAGAATGTTTGTAATTTCAGTAACTGGGGACGCCAAGGTGCATACAAATACATTCTTACATGGAGTGGCTTTACAGAAAATGGTCAACTGAGGTCCAGCAAAATGGAAACGTTTATCTTATCAGTCATTACGAACGACTCCATAGAGTATGAAGGGAAATGGAAAAAAAGAAAGACAGAAAAGCTCATTAAGTAATTGCTCAAATGTCTGTGGAACGTTAGGATGGAGAATGTGAGACAAGGGGAAACATATACTGTAGAGGTAGATTTGAATGAAAGATTTCAGTTTGTTTCAACTCAGTCTGTGACTGTGTTTGTGACTACATGTTCCTTCCTAGGCATTTTGATTCCATTTTTCTTAATTGCAAGACATTTTGATGTTATGAAATTAGTTTTGTTTCATTTCATTACAGATATCCGCAACACTATCAGGTAAGAGCTTTTTTGTTATCCACTCGTGTCCACATACCATCCTGATTTGACCTCCACTGGAGTCAGCCAGTCACATTTACACATATCACACTTATGCACACCTACATAGATGAGCATACGTACTGTAAATCCATAAAACAGCTCATGCCATAAATACCTAAAAGAACCCCGCCACACCCCACCCCCGCCAGTACACACACACACACACACACACACACACACACACACACACATACACACAGACAACCCCTCATAACCCCTACCTTCCATTAATATACAGTATTTGTAGAAATTGTATACAGTGGTTAACTGCATTTGAAGTCATGGTCCCTATAATTCTGCATATTCTCCTGAGTGTCGGGTTACGTGTAATGGTGGACTCAGGACAGCGGCTATAGCCCAGCCAAGAGATAAGGCTAATTTCCACATCACTGTGCAAGAGACAGTGGATCCAGAGAACAGACAGACAAGATGACAGGAGAGGAGACAGGCGATGACAGAAGAGCAGAGTCAGGCAGAGGTGGGGAAAGAGGAGAACAAGAGGAAGATGCTCCACCCGAGGGTGGGGTCATGCCACGGCTCGGCTTCTTACTCCATCGGGTGTAGCTGCTATTTACCAGTCAAGGAGGGAAATAAAGATGTGCGAGGGACTTTGTTGTGTATATATTGTATTGTATATGTATGTGTATATATATTTATATTTATCTTTATGTAGACAAGACAGTGAAGAGTGTTGATACGGAAGTGGGGTAGAGATGTGCTTTTTAATCAGGAAAAGATTCAAACCCAGATCCCCTTGGGCTATTGGCCCTGTACGTGGTACGGATGCCAGAGCTGGTCACACAGCTTCTGCTGGAGGATGAGCGAGTTGATCATGAATTATGAACCATGGTGTGCGTGTATTGGTACCCATTTAGGAGCACATAGACAAACAAAGGTACAACAGACATGAGAACAATACAGCACCAGGGTGGAACTCTCCTAGGAATCTAGAATCAGTGAATGCCATGGTGACTGTCCAATACATGCCCGATGGCAAAATCTTTTGATCCTTTGAAAAATATTGTTATATTGATTTCTCACATCATGCATTATGTCCATTAGGATGTATAATCATATGGCATATAATGCTTATATTTATACTTACACTATGTGTGTGGAATAATCTAGAAGAGTTCATTAGCCCAAATAACAGGACAGAGAGTGAATTGGGCACGTCCATTAGACTGTCTCCATTATCTCGGCACTATAATAACTCACTAATTTGATCTAATCCCACAGGCTAATTCCACTGCTTCTAACCATGCTTGTTACAACTTGACTCATTTCCTTTGATGTACTTGTAATGCCTGCGTGTGAATGATGTTCTCTTTTTCATCCACGCATCCTCCGTTTACTGTCGGAGAAGAAGCATGCTGTGGCGTTAAGCAAAAGCATGTTCACAGTATGAGTGGTCTGGTTTTCTATGTCTGTCATATACATGTACCTCACTTTGAAAATGCTACTTAAGTCATCAAAATGGAAGAAGGATCAGGAGGATTCTGAAAAAGGGATGCCAGTTACATGTCATTGCCAATTGCGTCATTGTTTTTTGCATTGATATTGGCTCCGTCAATTCGTCCGTTCTGTATTTTTTTTTTTAATAGAGACGGCAAATCAAAGGACGGCATCCTGCCGCTAAAAGCAAGACGCCACCAAGCTGCCAGACATATGGCTCCCGTTTGGCTTTATCAGCAGAGACCCTGCCAGTCACGCCGGACAATGGCAACACTGATCGGGACATGGACGAAGACAGAGGCCCATTCATGCGGCGGGCGCATCAACATTATAGACAGGCCGAGCCGAGTGGACCCTGAGACCCCCGGCCCTCCTCCCTACTTAAGGCCAAAGGCCTAAGTGCATTTTCGGCATGTTAGCGGATAGGTGTAACACAGGCTTATCAGGGGCCGAGGGCTACACCCCCCTCCCTCCACTACCCCCACCCCTATTTTCCTATCCTCTGTTCCTGTGATCTCGGCCCAAGAGGGTGACACTGAAGAGTTGTCAGACATGCCAGCGACTGTCTGCCGAGCGAGCGTCACACCTGACAAACCTGAGACGGCTGAAACTATGTGGCTTCTGACGGCCGTGTTGGAGCGCTGACCGCAGCGCAGCGCAGCCCGAGGGTGCTGTATGTCTAGCGTTTAGTTTTGCATCCTGCACATGTACGTTATGTGAAAATATTGATAAAGGATGTAAAAACATACTAATTCTCTCTCTCTCTCCCTCTCTTTCTCTCTCAGTTGCTCTCTTGCTCCTTCTCTATAAAATCAAATCAAATCCAATCAAATGATGCTCCATTGGCATGAATGAAAGTATCTGTTGCCAAGGGCACAGGTTTGACATGTTAGACATTAACTTAAATGAGCATGTGTCACTCATAAACATACAGTACATTCTCTCTCTTTCACTCTCTGTGTGTGTGTGTGTGTGTGTGTCTACCTGTCTGTTTGTTGTGTCTGTGTTTCCTGGCATATGTTATGTATTTAATTGCTGAAGCGTACTCCATCCCTGGCATGGAACCTCCAGTCGCCCATTTCCCCTCACTGACTCTTTAAGCATTTGCGCATTATGAAGAGTTAATGTTTCACTGTTGAGGGATTACGATATAATTGCTGCACTGACAGATGTTTACTGCAATTAAACTGTCCCCCCTTCTCGCAGGCCTGGAAGACCTTTATGGTTGTGCAGACATCCACATGCTGCGAGTGCTTCGGCAAACATTAAAGCCCAGTGGGGAAAACACTGACAAGCTCGGTAAACCGAGAGTGGTATGAACCACCTGTCATGTGACCAGTATCAAAGGCAAGGTCGTACCACCTGCCAGATTCATCTGGGGGAGGTCTGTCACTGTAAATTAGGGAGACATGTGGTTAGAGGGTGTGGGTAGATGGAACATTGCCTCAGTTGACAAGCCGTACGATTGAGTCAGTGGCCATTCTTCTCGGCACCAACATTGTCTTCGTCATTCTTGATGTTGAGAGTGGACATTAGGCCTCGTGAGGGTTTTTTTTGTTGTTGTTGTTTTTAAGTTTTCGCAAGTAGCAAAAAGGAAACTCCAAACTACTGTCTCTGCCTGGGGCAGCTGCATGCCTATGCAAGTTCATAATAACAGCACCTCTGACACATTGGAATGCCATTCACGAATCCTCTGAATCAGCCTGACCAAGTCTGCCAACATCAGCTCAAATTGGCCGAAACACTTGGTAGCAGGTCTTACTTTCTGTTAGTAGTTGAAGTAATTACTAGGCTACATGTCATGCAATGTGATTCTTGGATATATAATTGTGTGTGTGTGTCTGTGTGTATAGTGGTAGTATTATTATTTTAACCCCTAAATGTGTTATAACGATATAAACATCCTCATACACAATGTGTGAGTCTAAAACATAAACACACACAACTAGTGAGTCTAAAACATAAACACACACAACTAAGCGGGCACCTGATTGTTCTCTCAACAGGATCAGGATGTGTTGAGAGGAACTGGCAGCTCGTCATATTTAATTGATGCTCTGGTGTTTTTTTTTTCTTATTTTGCCATATTTCAACCCACTGGGCACGGCACACCTGGAGACGTTCTGTACCTGTCACCATCTCGCGGGGTGAGCGGGTTTGCGTGGCAGCGTCGGTAGCGTGCCGGATTAAAAAAGAGGGCTCCATCAGAGGGTGGTATGATGTTTTGGGAGAGAGTGCTGAATCTGCCTCTGCCTCGGGACCAGGTCCGTCTGTCAGCGAGAGCCTCTTGAAGAGGAGCCGCCCGCTCGGCAGGCATGTCAGTCAGCTCGGGCAGGCAGACAGGATGAAAGGGATGGTCTGCCATGGCCATCTGTGGCTCGGCGTTAGGAGAAGAAAACACTCTGGGCTCACTCTGGAGTGCTCTCTTCTCACGCATGTTTTGCACCTTGTTTTCATGTCAGTTTGCACACCGCTGCTGATCTCACTCATTGTCACACACTTTAAGTGCATGTGACTCATTTCAGTGTCATTCAATTTAATGAAATAGAAAACTTTGACTAGAATAGCAACAACTCTATCATATCATACCAACACCAACAAGCTAGGTTACCCTTAACTTGAAGGTATCAACTTAAGAGTGACATGACACTGTCGTGAACATGTCATAAACATTATAAACAAGTCATAAACGTTTATGACATAACGCTTCTGTCATTACATATCATTCGTCTTTTGTCATGATAAGTTAGAGTTATAGAGTTAGGGTTCATGTTTTATGACTGTGTTATGTGTTCATGACAGTGTCATGTCACTCTTATGTGGATACCTTCAAGTAAAGTGTTACCGAAAGCCGTGCCAAATCTAGACCAAATGTCACTTTCACTATCAGCGTCGGCAGCCAGAAGGAGAGTGTGAGCGACTATCCTGCTGTAAAAGACCGGTAGAGCTCTGGATTAGCCCAGAGGGGCCTCTGTGAGACGGGTTCCCTTCCCAGTCTACATGAGCGCTGCCCAGCCTGCCACGGTGACGACGAGGACCCCCAGTGGAAGCCTGCTGTGTGGGGGACAGGGCGGGAGGCGGGAGATCAGAGGGCCTTGTGTGGTTTACGTGACCCCACGCCTTTGAGCTCTGTGTTTTCACAGCTCCGCGGGGGGAGGGGGGGGGGGGGGGGGGGGAGACAGACCTCCTCCTGCAGCCAGACCCATGCAGGCAGAGCCACCACCACCCCTCCCCAGACACGAGTGGCCCTCGCTGGGCTTGGGTTTGAGGTTGGTGACCCTCACCGCTGGGTCCAAGCCTCTGATCTGGCCACTCAGATGAGCGCAACACATGCACAACAACTCAATAATGTTGACGTTGGTGAGGTGACTCCACAGGATCTCAGTGGTGGCCCAAACATGAGAGGTTTTTTAGCAGGGGGATTAATGACTTCAGGGCTGTCCCTTGTCTGGATCAGATCACAGGAGACATTAGTCACACGACATGTCTCGTAGAAACTCCCAAGGCTTCCTAAAATGTGGCATTTAGATGAAGGCCCAATTGTCACACACGTCAGCCTAAAAACCTAAATCAATTAACAGTCAACGTCAATTAATGAAGAGTTGAAGTCAATGAAGTTCAGAAATTATGCTATTCCAAATGACAATGGCTGCGTTTCCTAGATTCGTGAAGGAGCTCTTAAGTGCGTTCTTAGAACGTTCTTAGAGCGCTCCTAAGAAGTTCTTAGCACTTAAGAGCTTCTTAGCGAATCTGGGAAACCCGGCCATTATCTTTCTTGAATGGGTAATTGTTCGTTGTGGGATAACAGTGGGCCTCTATTATAAATGTTATTTGTCTGGTGGCGCAATTTATGGAACAGGGTGCCAGTTGTAGCTTTATGCTCAGCACCCTACAAAAACAAATATCCAAACAGTGCACTGTACACAGTACATTTCAACCAAATATTCCCCCTCGGGAAGAATTGTTTGAATCAGTACCCTTCAAATTTCCTAACCTTACAATCTAAAAGTCTTCATTGACAATAAAGTCAGGAACGATATGTAGGCCTAATGTCTTAATTATTTACTTTCACCTTATGATATCATAACAAAATCAGTCCACGCCGCTTCATGGTAGTCTATCCCAAGCTGGGCTATTGGGGTCTGTAAACATACTTCACTAAAAAGAAATGAAGAGAGCACTGCACATTTTTCTGATGTCACCCTACAGTTGTTGAGTGATGAGTGGGTTGAGTGTCAAATAAGGTGACATAGTCACAATTAAGAGACCACTGCCAATTTGAATATGAATATTTGAATTTAAATATGATCATCAACTCATTTGAATGTCTCTCAGCAACCGTAGGATGACATCAGAAAAATGTGCAGTGGGCTCAGTGGAGCTGTATATTCATAAGAGACACGAAAACATTGCTTCCTTGTGTAACCATGATGGTTTTGTTGTTCCACAACACAATCCCCTCTGCTTAGAGGCCTCTTGGCCTTTGCCATGCACCAGGGCTATCGTCTCAGTCTCAAGCAATTTAGTTCCTCTGTCTCTAAGCATCACAGTGGGACAGACGCGACGTGTCCTTTGAGGCTGGGATTAGCTGCGTTTTGAGGGTCCAAGATTCAGACTGCAGAACAAAGTGTTGCTCCCTCTCTCTCTCTTTCTCTCTCTCTCTCTCTCTCTCTCTCTCGCCCTCTGTCTCTCTCAGACTCTGCTGCTTGCTGCCAATTAGCGCACTGAACTCTGGCCCTGGCCTCGGAATGTTAATCCACATCGGCCATCGCCAAGTAAACGCACCCAGACAATGCCCACCGCAATGCCCAGGTTGGATTACAGATTTGACCGCTTCTGATGAAGTGCTGGACCAAGCAGCGTTTTGAAGTTCCCATTCAAGTGACTGACCCCCATGTCTGGGTGTGTATCATTGCGTGTGTTTTACGAGAAGGAGAGAGGGAGAGGAAGAAAGCCTGCGTGTGAGCATGTATGTCTGGTCACAGGCAGACTGATAAAATGTCTTTTGTAAGCAAACTAAGCATGGCAATCATTTAGAAATTACTTCAAATAAGATTTTTTTTTTAAAAAAAGGGTTAATTGTCTGAGGGTAGGGTCTCTGGACAGGACATTCCTAACTCCTTACACGTCCTGTTTTGGCAGGGCACTTGCTGTTATTGCTCGGAAGAAAATTGATATCACACTGATGACTCCAATACATCCTCAACAGACTTGGCGCCACTGATATCAGACATCATAAAACTCACGATGTGTCCCGACAGCTATAAAAGGGGGACCTTTTGCATGCG
>NC_084997.1:18018678-18048678 GCF_963854185.1 Sardina pilchardus
GGCTCTTTTTAGGCAGGCATCTCAGGAGACATGCCTGAGCTCCAGAGGGGCCCTCAGGAAAACATAGCAGAGTTGAGCTGCAGCCGTGTCATAACAAACAACAGTCATTTAGTCAGGCAGGGGAAGTGGTGGAAAGGAGCAGACTCCCAACAATGTCAGGCATCCGCAAAAAACACGCCCAGCAGTGAGGTGCTTCTCCTGGAGAGAGTGTGTGCAAGCTAGACCACTATCGCAAAGAAAACACAGCAGATTTCCTTTGTTTTGGGAGCCGCTCAGGCTTGTTGTCTTTCTCACTTTCTGTAAGCCCTTGCAAAGAGACTACTAACCACAACGGCGGGGCTCAATGCTCAGTGAGATCCTGTTGAGACTCAACGAGAGATCTCTGATAGATTTTTATTTTACGACCATTACCACTACTTCCTGTAGACATTCTATTAAACATGTTTTTCAAACTCTGAAGGGGATCATTTGGCCTGCTGGGGTTTCAACATGCTTACCATACAGAGCTTGTTTTACAGGTCTCTGTCAGCACACTGCAGTATCAGCTGGGACTGACATGTTTCCAGCCAATCAGATGAGAGTGAGGAATGAGACCACCGTTGAGCTCTCTGCACTGCAAAAAACTCCTTGTCTAATCAAATCTAACCAAGTTATATATCAAGTTAAAAAGTGCTTTTCTTGTGAAATAATTTGACTTAATTTAAGAAAACTTATTGACTTATTGTAAGTCAATTCTTCCTGAAAACAAGCAAATTTATCTGCCAATCCAGTAAGTAAATTTGTCTTGATAAGGCTCCCTAAAATAAGTAAAGGTTTTCTTAAATCAAGTCAAAATGTAATTGAAAATGTATTTTCACACTTACCAAATAGATCTCAATATAAGATAATTACACTTGGTAAGATTTCATTTTTTGCAGCGTGGAGACCTAATTCAAGGAAACACTGATGAAGGAAGGTGTTCATTTAACAACCCTAAAACAGTCGTGAGTGCATCTTTGTTGTTGTTGTTGTTGTTGTTGTTAAGTATGGTTAAGTTCTGGTATGGTGGTGGTTGTGCCCTCTGCTTGAGGTAGGTTGTTGAATATGAGAACTTGCATGTGACTGTGCAAGTTTGGCCAATGGCCAATGGCCATTGGAAAATCCCCAGCCAAAAGCAAATTCATTTTAACATCTGTTCCTGTCTATAACTAAAGATTTTAGACAACTTTTACTCACTCCATAGTATGGAACAAAGCATTAATTTGTTTAAGGGTAGTAAAAGATCACAGAGTGAAGATGGAGACGTACACAGAGGAGACACTGAACTGAAAGGTTTTATTATGTCATGTCTTTCCATCACATGGTTCTTATGCTGGCGCTTACACAAGGAGACCTATTACTTTGGCCTTATTTCACCAGACTCATGCTTAAGTGTGAAATTGTCTTAATTTCCTGTCTGTAATGCCTTTTAACAATGTGGGTGGCATCAAAAGGAGTGCAGTGGAAATGTCACAGGTTCATAAATTGTTCTTGAATTAAATGCTGATTTGACAAGAATACCCACTATGTGTCCTCCAGATTTGATATCAGCCTTTTAATTTGATTATAGTGAAAGGCCATCTTGACATCAATAATTGCATTTTTAAAAATGTCTTCATTACTGATTGCAAAAGAGATGACATGCCAAACTGCCTAACAGATAAGCAGATGATCTCGCCGCTGTCTCCAATACGCTCTCATAGTGTAATGGCCATAACACTCTTAGTAGTGCTCGAGTTGTTCCTCAGGAATAACAAAAATAGTGCCGTGGATGGAGGCGATCTTCAAAGTTCAACAGTTGCCATGCAAATGCTGTCCCCTCATACTGCTCAAGCTGAGTGTTCCTGGACTCAAAGTCAACAAGTTCACACGTTCCCGACGTAAGAGCATCCCGTCATAAAGAATGAGTTGAGTCAGCACCTTAGAGGTTCCTCTTCGGGATTACACTGCAGCCAGCTGATTGGTCCTTTGCAGGCATGCAGCCAGCTGATTGGTCCTTTCATACCACTAGTGCAACAGAAGGAGCTCATCTCAACCCAAGTCCAGGGGTTCAATCCTTGTTGTCCTTGGTCGTTGTTGGTCCACAATGTGTGTACATGTACATTCGCTCCTTCTCAGACCAGCATACACAATCTCCTGTGACTAGAGATGTCCGTGCTCATGGGAACCAAGCATGTGCACACACGTGTGCAGGTCATTCAGTCTTTCAGGCTTGTGGATGCAGCAATGTGACAACCCAGGTCGTCCACCATCCTGGGGGAACCGACTCGAGTCGACCAGGATGCCTAGTCCTCTGACCAGAGACCTGGTCTGCTGACACCTACACATCTTTGGGTGGAACCGCCCTCTCTGTTGCTGAGGGTTTAACTTCTGGTGTGTGTGTGTGTGTGTGTGTGTGTGTGCTGGTGTCACAGAGGAAGCACTCTGATCAGGACGGGGGCGATCAAGAGCAGGGTCGTCCAGGCCACTCTGGGGGCGGGCACGGCAGAGCTGGGCACCTGGAGCCGCATGGCGAACACGGCATTCGTGCGGTTGGTGGGCACCTCCACGTTACAGACCATCCCCTCACAACAGGAAATACACTCCTGGAAAGAGAGACCACGAGGCTTCTTAAACAAGAGCAAGAGAGTATTCTATACCTGAGTAGCCAAACTGTAAAATGACTGTGCAATTGTATACAGTCTCCTATGCAGGTCTGTTGACACTCTGTTAGCAACCATCTATGGTTACGGTAGGGACTGGGGTTCGGTTTGGTTAAGGTGATTCATAGAATTCCAGTGATTGCCCAACACCAATTTGAAACTCTAAAGGGCTATTCACCCCAAGAGTGATAGCTATAACCATAACGATAAAAGTGTACACACTGACCAACGATAAGCAAAGTCTCTCCTTGTGTTAATGAATGTAATGGCTAAAATGCGATGGGTTCTGATTGGCTGTTAGCTTTTTATTGCTCTGAAAAACACTCTTAAAGTTATAGCTTATGTGTAAACATCATCATTCATATTAATGAGAGCAATATTTGTTTATAGTTCATTCATGGTGTGAACGAGCCTTTCACACTTTGTCAGCCTTTGTCAAATTAGCATATGATCAAACATACTGTAATATGTCTCTTGTGGCTATCCTGGGCTACGCATCAGGGGGACCTACCGTGTGGCCCGTGTCCCTGTGGTGGCGGCACCCTGACATGTGACACTCCTCGCGCGCCGCACACCTCTTCGTCACGAACTTGGTCTTCCCGTAATGGCTGAAGTGGTGAACCGTCATACAGTACTGTGTGTCTGCAGGGCAATTAGAATTAGAGAGGAAATGAGGAAAGCATTTCAAGAAGATCAATGTCATCTATGATTTAAAAAAAAATAGTGTGGCATTCTAATGGGTGCATTAAGACATAAATGATCTGTGCATTTGATGAAATTAAATAAGTCTGCTCAAACTGAAGTGTGTAAGTGTACAGAAATGTTTGCTGTAAACGTAAGCATTTGTGTGCATTTTTAGGCTAGGTATAGTATGTGTGTGCAAATGACATAAAGAAGTACTCACTTTGTGGACACCACTTGTCCTCGGCCCAGCGATTACAGTTGTAGTTGTCAGATGCCTGCTCACATGTGAAACACTTGAAGCTCTTTGGGAATGGAGTTGCTGCAAACATTTAGACACAATCTTAAATAATGGTCTACATATGACTTCAATGCCGTAATTTCCCAACTAATAGCCGTGACTTATACATTGATTTTGCAAAAATTCTTCAGCTATGAGATAAGTACATGGGAGCAGTTAATATGGTAATAATATGGTTTTGTTTCTTTTAACTTGCATAAAACACTGTCCCGTGGCTTATACACAATGAGGCTAATACACAGGAAACAACTGTACTACAGCTTGCATGTATCAGCATCACACAATATTCAAAATAACATGTTTGTCATAGAGCTAGGGCTACATAAGAAACGTGCTTTGGTAAATTCTGCTCTTACCATCCACGGGGGGCCGGACATTGTAGAAATTGATATGGTCGCAAGAAACCAAAGCTGCGAGCAGCTGGAGAACGGAGATCAGGCAGAGAGCTGTGAGGAGCACCATCTTTAACTCTACTGGGTCAGCCAAGGCCCCTGCAAAACACGAGTTCAACAGGTTAATGCCTGACAAACAAAACAACCCAGCATTTGCTTTCCCACTCCTGTCTACCACTGGAGCTGAGGAAACCACACTGATGCACTTTCAGCTGCTGAACCATGAAATGGAACATGAGAGGAAGAGACTGATAATTGAAGGGTTAGGGTCAGAGGAGGAGTCCTCGGCTCTTTGTTACGTGTCTTTAAAAGTATTCAGTGACCAGTAAATATGGCCCCACACCGCGGAGGCCTGATCCTCAGGGTCAGAACGAGAGAGAGAGACGTGTAGAAGAGAAGGGAGAGATTAGCCAGGAGGCTGGTGAATGGCTGGCGAGCCTATTCAGGTAATGAACACTGACCCTTGCTATCAGGTCAGATGACTTGCTTTGTGGGTGGACGGCTGGGTGAGCGGGAGCGGATTAAGAGAGATGGAGAGATGCGTCGGCTGCTCTGGCGCTACAGTGTTGCCTCTACTGCCATGAGAGGTAAAAATCGAAGGTGAAATTGGTGAGGAACTCTCGCGACCAAGGCAGGAGTTTATTCATGGGATGCTGGTAGGTGCTGGTGGTGGTTATCATCATTAATAAACACCTCCAAAGCATGCTGTTCTATTCCATCAGTAACCTCACAGGATCTTTCATTTCAAACAGCTCATGTGCTGATATGAAACTGATATGAGTTCAACAAATTGTGTGCTCTGTTCACTTGGCAGCGCAAAGACGGTCCACCGGCAAATGCAAATACTGTGATCCATTGTCTGAATGCTACCAAAACAACATCTCTGAAAGCTGGGGAATCTGAAGGCTCCTTGCAGGACATCCCACGATGTGACATGGTTTTATTCAATGCAATGCATCATATCATGTCTTCACAAGTATTCAGTGACCTGTTCCATTTTAAAATATCAGCACCATCATGATTCTAGATTTATTGGTTGCTATATGATGTTTTCTTGCAGTATGACTAGAGAAGTATAACATCATCAAGGCGCTAGGCTGAAAATATATAAAGAAATTAAAGTATGCCATATGACCCTGCAAACATTCACTTAATAGGGATCTCTAAAGTCAAATGTCTACCTGAACACTAATGCTGTATCTTTACTGCCTTTAAATGCTTCTTGACCTTTTGACACCTATTTGTGGTATTTTGAGGGCTCTGGGGAGACACAGCCCAGATGGTGTCCTGAGTTAATGAGTAAGACTGGATACAGGTTTCTAGTTAGCAATAACAGTTAACAATAGTAATGTCTAGTGTCCCCTCACACCTGCCATAGGAACAGGTTCTAGAATTCTCATGATACTCTTAGTGGACTAAAAGGCAATCAAACATCAAATGCAACCAAACCAGCTAGGGCCATTAAAATATTGGGGAGGGAGAGAGAGAGAGCAAGAGAGAGAGAGAGAGAGAGAGAGAGAGAGACAACATTATTGATCTGTTTTTGCAGTGGTCAACACAAGCCTACCCTGACACTGACCCCTGGATAAGCGCACGCCATGGGGTGGTCCGAGCATACACGCCTTATCTCCCTCACGCAGCACCTAAGACCGAGCCATCCATTCCACAGAGGTGACATGTTTTGTTTTAGACGCTGATCTAAAGCAAACACTTGACATGAACAAGGATTAGCTTTGTCGCTAAGGGTTTCCTGAAGTCCAGCATGAACTCAGCGGTGGATAACATATGTTTGGGCAAGCTGACACATGTTGGCTCTCGCTATCTTTAGGCCTTGCAACTGTCCATGGCTCTTCCCTCAATCTTTGCCTCGTGGGTTGATAGGTAGAAAGAAAAGCAGTTTGTTATTTCACTTCTTGTAAATATTTAACTGATTCCAAAACTCCAAACAATGTTTTGGATGTGACAGGATGTCATAGTTAATTGTTCAATTGAAATGCATGCTTCCTATAAATGAAAGCTCTTTTGACAGGACAGACTTGTATTTTTGCTGGACGACTATATGTGAGAAACTGGGTGTTAGTAACACCTTTGAACTGCTGAGGTGAACTGAATGGGAGTGTGTATTGCAGCACTTCCTCTGTCCTTATTAGCACCTCAATAACCAACACTGTCATCCTCCTCACACACACACACATACATACACACAATTCCTTCAAGTTTCACAATCATGCATTCCTCTTCAAATGCCTTTCAACCGAACAATTATTATATGTTTGAAAGCATGTCTTATCATCAGAAGCCTGGTTAATAATACTTCATAAAACCTTGCCACATTCTTGTCAGAGTGTCTGCCAAAATATACATACCAGAAATTGAGTTTTGATAAGCTTACCCTTAAACAAGTTTGAATTCCCTAATGCCAAGCAATTATGCTCTCTGTGAGTCATTTTAAACTGGAACATGTATTTCTTCATTTTGGAATCCTTTTTTTAAAAAAAAACTCTTACCTCAGGGGACTTGAAGAAAGAAGTGATCAATGAAAAGACCTTATCTCCACACAGGTAAGAGCGAGTCTTAAATCAGAGGGAAAGTGGACGCAAGCTTGTCATGGCATCGACGCTGGGGACTGAAGTGACTTTAGCCACAGGCCAGAGCCTCACCCCTCCAGCCAAGGGAGCTACTTCAAAAGGCTGAGGAGTCACTTCCTGACTGTGGAGCTGTGATTGGTTCATAGGTGGAGTCTAACAGCCACTCTGGCCACTGTGAGAACCCTGTTGAAGTGTTGCCAATGAGGCCTGCCCAGCTAATTACCATTCACACAAACACCCCCCTCTCCCCCCCATCCAACATCCCCTCTACTGCAGGGCCTGATGCAGTAATTCCCTCCTCCACCCCCATCATGTTCACATACACACACACACACACACACACACACTCACACACACACCTGTGGGGGAGGGGAAGTTTTCGCCCAACTCCACAGTGGCTGGTTATCTAGTTGGGTTTGGCTGTTTAATGGTTGAGGGCAAACATGGATTGAATAAAAAGCGGTGGAAGGTAGATTAGATTGGCGTGTATCATATCATCTCACTCGGAGGCCACATCGTCTCCATGACAAAGCGCTGCAGGTGTGATCCATAGAGATAGGTTATAGGTCAGCTACCTGCAGGAATTCAGCACAAATGTACCTGGCGCTCTCGCTCTCTCAGGCCCTGGGCTCTGGATAGATTACAATCGAATGAAAAGTCAGCAGAGAAAGCAGGCAGCCTTATCTGGGAATTCAACAAGGCATGTGCTTCACTGAGACATTTGCACCATTAGAAGTCAGTGACCCAAACCTCCTGAGAAAACCGCGGCAGAAGAAAGTGCGATAGGCAAATACATAAGAACTTGAGAGACAGAGAGAGAGAGAGATAGAGAGAGAGAGAAAGAGAGAGACAGAGGGGGAGAGAGAACAAAAATGTGGGCAAAAAAATGTTAACTGTAACAAATTGTGGTGTTTCCATATAGCTCGCATTCCCTAAAGGCCAGTGGGAGTTGTGTCGGCTTTCGTTCCCATGACAGGGAAAGGAAGGGAGCCGTCGCGGACCACAATCACTTCCAAGCGCGCTCCCAGCAGGGATGCCCACATTTTTGGAAGTCTTAATGGCCCCCAGCCCCGTGGGTTCCGGCGAGGGTGCCCGTTCAGGGGGAACACCTGACTGCACGCTTCAGCTGCCACCTGGCTTTTATCACCAAAACCTCTCTGTTCTCAGGAGGAAACGCTAATACTTCTCAGGCTCCCTCTTTTTTTTAATGTGTTCAAGGTCTTGTTTTTCTGCTGTTAACGGAAATATGGTTGGACCAAGCAAACCGTTGGCATTTCACTCATTTCGTAGGCTTCCTCCAAATTTAGATTTTAATGAGTACAAGCAGAATCAATAACAAAGGAGGAGGAATAGTCAAATTATTCAAAGCAGGTTTTCTTTGTAAACAGTCATAATTTGGTGATTTTTCATCATTAGAATACCTACAGTATATGCCCTCATTAAGTATTCCCCTTAGATTTTATTACTGACTATTGGTCGGCTGAAGTTTTTATCGGAGAGCTAAGTTAAGCTCTTGTCAGTTATTTGTCAGTACGTCAATAGGCCCTATCTGATCATTTCTGTGTGTTCTTTAATGTGTCTATGTCCCCAGTCACTCAGAGCAGATTTATGAGGATAGGAAAGTAAATTATCAAAGTTCACACTATGTGGTCTTTTATGCAACTTTCACCGACATCAACTATCAGGCCCAGGACATGATTTACTGGATCATCTGAATTCAAAATGGTATATACTATGGATGACATAGCCTCGTCAAAATTCGAAACAGTCACTGGAAAACAGAGAACACCAAGGAATCAAAATCCAACGGATAAACTCCTTAAAAGAGAATGCAGGGAATTTGAACTATGCAATATTCTATAACAATTTCAGCAGAAACATAATCAATACATCTGTGCAATTCTCAACAGTTGAGAAGTTAATGAATTCCCCTCTCAGGTCTTGAACTTCTCTCAACAACAAATTAAATGAGTTTGCACCAAAGGAAATATTGATCAAATGAAACCTATCCTCACAATCACAACTAACTCACTTGATTAGATTCAACTTTACTGTCATTGTGCGGAGTACAAGTACAAAGACAATAAAATGCAGTCTATCTGGAACCATCAGCTACAAAGATTTTCAGACAGCGGAAAGCACATTGAGTTGTCTTGTGTAAGAAATGGAGAAGCAAATTAAACTGTCTTGCCTTGTTTTGGTTGGGCAGACTGCAGATAGTCATGTTCCACAAATGCCATCATTAAATTTTGCATTGAGTGAGGAGAGTCTTAGCATGTCCAGAAGCTGGCTGATATTCAAAGCTGTGTTTGGTATAAATAAAAAGAAAGATAACATCACCATTTGCTATCTGGTGACTGGGAGATTTCAGAGACAGCCCGAGGGATAGGGGAATTCAAAAGGTTTTTTAAAGGTACCCTTTGACTTTAATAGTAAACATTCTGTTGTGCAATATGGGCAATTGATATGCTTTATTTAAATGCCAGCATGTTTGACAGTATTCTTTGAAGAGTTCCATAAAACCCTATTTGACTCTTGACTCTACATGCAAGGACAGAAAAGTTCCCCACATCAACTGGAAAAAATATCGATATTAAAATTCCTTTAGAGCTGCAGATTATTTTTTACAGTCTCACCTGACACTAGTAAATCAGCGTTGTGTGTCTCTTTTTGATGTAAATAAGAGCGAGATTCTAGCCCGGTTGTAAACCAGACCCTGGAATCTTTGCAGACACAATTCAAATTGTGTTCTCGTGGATTCCAAGGTAGAAAGATTCTGCATTCACAATTTACAAGTGGTTACTTTGATATTTTGCACTGTGGTCTAAGGTAGGCTATTCTACTCCACATTCTATTTTGGAGGCTTTGGAAACATTTCAAACTGTTTAGCCACTTGTAAATCACAGTAGTATACAGAACAAGTTTGGCACTTATCACAATGGGTGCTGCTTCATCGGGATAAAGAATAGCAAAAGAGATCATGTTTGTAGTGCGAAATGATTAATCCAATCGTTCAGATTCAGATTGCTTGGCGTCTACAGTCATTGTCCTAAAAACATCACATATAGGCCTACCTGTATCTTGGCTAGTAGAGTAAGACGCTAACGCTACCAGAGTCACTGATTAGCTTGCAATGGAGCACGTTCAAGTGATCACATGGATGTCCTCATCTGTGCTGCTGTTGCTAGGAATAAACTTGAATAAATGTGAAAACAGCAGCAATGCATAATGCAAGGAAGGCAAGTTGTCCTGTGAAAGTCAATGGTTACCTTATTAGAGTAAGCACTACTGATTAAGTGTACATTGACTATGAACAAGACAGCAAAAACATACATGCCACATACAAGCTCAAAATTTGTGTGTGCTGTCACCATCTTTATTTCAACCAATTGGTTTGTTCAGACTGCTCAGACAGAACTCACTAAGCTTAAATCAGAGACGTATTTTTACTTGGCACAAGTCATTTCCCCTTGTCAAAATAATCAACATCTGATTATTTATCAAGGGCTGACTTAATTATTGCTTAGGGCGACAGTGCCTACCACACAACAAGTAAGTCATGCCAGTGAGTCGAGACGGTTCGACCGGTTTGTGGTGAGGCCTTGGGAACTTTGTTGACTAGGCTCAAGCTAAAATTATGGTTTCAGCAACACAGTTGATAATAAATATTACAGTCTCAGTAAACAAAATGTTGTTAAAACTCTCATTACTCACATAATATACTGTAGTAAGTGCTTTCATTAAATTAGCTGCATCATGATGACTGGCTTACACTCAAAGTGTATGATAAGAAAATTATCAACATGGCATGCCTTTATCACCTGCGCAAGTTTTTTCCTTTCTTTGCTTTGTCAGTAACTTTACTTGCAGTGACACTAATGACAGATTTACTGCCCTGCTTTGATGGGAACTTGGAGTGCAACTTTATAGCTCAAATCTAAAGACGGAGCTCTCATGGAGCTCTGTGAAGGCAAACTTTATAGCAGACTTGCGTGGCATGGTGGAACCTGGAGGGCTCTGTGCTCCAACAAGAAAATGATTCACGGAGTCATCAGTTACCCCGCGCAACAACTCTGCTTTTTTTAACACAAGGAAAAGAGAGACTTATAAACCAGGCCAATAAAACAGGAACAACAGATGATGAAACTCAGCAGGACTTGAGGAGCTATGCCAAAGTCGAACCGAGCCAGTCTCCTCTTTGAGCCATGCTGGTGTCCAAATACAAGGGCCTGACAAACAGCGCTGTAACAAGCCTGTGCAGGAAAAAAGAGACCAAAAATTCTCAAGTGAAGTATCTACACACAACCTTGGGTGGATGTGAGAATATTCATCAGACTCCAAAAAAACAATCCTGAAACCAAAAAAAAAAAAAAATTACATCTATCTACGGGTCGTCTTCAACCGCCCGAGACACATGAGGGCTCAAACCTTTCAGCTGCTGAGTTTTCCATGTGGACATATTGAATAGCAAGGGGCAGAGGTGAGATATATTGCCATAAAAACAGAAATTCCTCCCCCCCCCACCCAAACAACAGCACCTGAACAGCCCTCATGTCCCACGTCCTGTCCCACGCAACTTAAAAGCAATACATCCCTACACGGAACGCTCCTCTCATCGCTACAGCAACAGGCCTGCGTTAGAGCCGCCAGGGCCCGAGGAGACAGCCGCGCTGGCCACAGGAATGCGTCCGCCGCGAGGAGGAGTCTGCTCCGGCTGGCAGCGCGCCCAGAGAGAGAGAGAGAGAGAGAGAGAGAGAGAGAGAGAGAGATTATCTTCATGTACAGTATGGGGGCCACTTTACAACACGGACGCATCAGAGAGGCATCAGGGCCCTGGTGGTGGTGGTGATGGTGGTGGAGGATCTATTTGATGCCCCTCAGCCATGCAGAAGCTTCAGCAACATGCAAACAATACGTGTGAGTATGAGTGTGAATGTGTGTAAGTATGTGTGTGTGTGTGTGCGTGTGTGAAGAGAGCAAGTGAGAGAGTGAGAGTGAGATGGGTACAGAGATAAGATAACTAGTTTTATCATCCACTTTGCCTTAGAACATCTACCCTAACTATGCATTCAAAACCATTCCTTTTTGAACAAGAGATCGCAAGAGATCTTAATCATCGAATCACTCTTCATGAGTGAAGCACACTCAGAACCAACCCTGCTGATCAAAAGATGTTTCACTCACTTTAAATGGTTTCAGAGGTCGTCTTCATAACACAGTCTAGTCTCCTGTTCACTGTACCTTCACCGGAAAGAGATGCCACTGCAATACCTCATCAAAGGAGACCGGTTTTACTGTCTATAAAACAAACAAAACTAGGCTGTGAGCTGCTTTAAAAGACATTCTCTGTCTCCGTGTCCCTGACACACTGTCGTCTGCCTGAACTCAAATCTCCCTTCCCGCCTCTCTCTCTCTCTCTCTCTCTCTCTCTCTCTCTCTCTCTCTCTCTCTCTCATGCTGTTTGAGCCCCCCCACCTACAGGAAGTGAGCTGTAGGGTCAGTCATCATAAAATACCTCAGGTCTAAGGATGTAAACCTGAGGGGGTGGTGGGGGGGGGGGGGGTCATTGGAGCTTTTATAGCTCTTTTGTGAGGAGGATCGTTCACCCTCCCCCCCCCCCCCCCCACCCCCCTTCCACCCCCCACACTCCCACCACTCGTTTGTCAAAGCACACCAGCACCAGATATAAGAACCGCTGCCGTAAAGCACTCCTGGACTCGCAGGACAAAGGCTCAGAGAAGAAAGGAGACGGGAAGATGAGGTCGAGGCTCTGAGGCGGCCTGCTGGGAAGATCTGGAGTGTCTAGACTCGCGGTTGACCTCGGCTATATGCGGCCCGACCGCCTGGACGCAGCGTCCGCACAGACATGAACGATGGGTTCAAACAAGCTCTAATCCCTGTGTTGAGAGATAGGGCGGACCTCCTGAGTGTTTGGCAAACACACCTGAGTGAGCTGCAGATTTAACGGAGCCTTTCTGGCACAGATGTTCAACTTTATACAGCGGCAAATATATACAGTAATCTAGAACTCATTGCAATTAATTGAACACACACTTTGGTTGTCTATATTATGCTTGCCAGATGTATTAGCACCGTTGAGCTGCAGAAATAGTGCTTTGTTACATTCCTAACACAGTTCACACAGCATAACGCACTCTAAGTTAAGCTAAAATCCCTAAAACACTATTTGCAAGACATATATTTAATATATTTCGTAAATATAGTAATATTATAAATAAATAACACATATTGTAAATAGTGTAACTTCATGTGTGTTTTCCCAATCATATAGACTCCATACTGGTGAGTGACGACAGTAAATGATTACCAGACATACAAGGACTCTCCCTACACAAGACAACAGAGTAATTGATGGAAAGCTGCCAGAGGAGTCTTTCCTTACTTCAGTCTGTGAAGATGTAATGCAGTACCAGGACTTGCTTTGATGGATGTAACAGGCAACCGCTATCAGTGTCTGCAGTCTGTGCTATCAGCATTGAGATGGATATCTTCATTTACCTTGAGGCCAATCTGGAAAAGCAAATGCATCTTAAAGTGTACTCAAGACAACAAGACAAAAGTTTCTAGTTACCGAACCTCAAACTTTTAAAGGGTTTCTTAAACACACTGTCTACTCAAGGGTTGATTGGGATGAAAAAAAAAGTAAAATTCATCAGCATATTTAGCACTTTTTTTCCTGGGAAATATATACATATTACAACATGGTAATTTACAGCATATTGCACTGAAAGGAATATTAAATGTTGTTTCCTGATTTTGCTTAAAGACCTTTGTGTGTTGTGACCACACACAGTCATAGTGACAGTTCCTTCTTTTAGCTTTGCTGTATTCAAAGCAGTATTGGACTTGGAGTTACCAAGGACAACAGATACCTGATTAAACAACATCCCCTACAGGGCAACCACTTGAAGAAACAAATTATGGGCTGCCTGCCGGTCTGAATACATCTGGAAGATCAAGAGCGCCCTGTATTCATCCAGCCCCAGCGATGACCCAGGAAAAAGAACTGAGTTACAGTAGGAGGGCCGGAGGGATCTCCTTCCACCGTAATTTCAAGGGTTCAAGGGCCATTTTGGTAAAATTACACCGATCTCGCATTTCACGCAATCCCCAGGACCAGTTAACAAGCACTTTCCCATGTATTGCTTACCCCTCGGTGCATGACACTTAAAAGCTGCTTAAAAGTGTAGTCTTCCACATCCAGCTTTCGTAAATTTGCACGAACAAAGAACTGCGTATGACCCCCCCACACACATGATAGTGAGTTTCACTTCAATTGCATGTCCACTTTATGTCATCTCCACTGACACGTGAAACTCCAATCATATCAGACCCATATATCATATCAAGTGACACCTGACGTTGGAATGACCCATGGGTTCGGTAAAGGGCCTTCTTCTTATCCTTCTGGAATTTGGAATGATTTCCATGCCAACAACATTCACACTGACTGGGTCCTTTTGGGGCAGATGGGGAAACAGAATCATCTGGATTGCCATTAAGAACAAGCTGACAGCCTACGCCGCCTGAGATATCAGGTATAATGCACATTGGCCTCCTCTGCCCCAGCTCAGTCACTTGATTGGGGAGACCTCTCCTCCATCCTCTCCCCCTGCTTTCAGACTCCATCATTACACAAGGGCGCAAGACCGGGTCTGTTTAATTGGCCAACTGATTACACCCGGTGCTCTGCCCCCACCCACCCCCACCCGTCTTACCCGATCCACTCTCTGTAGCCTCCTGTTCTCTCCCTCCCGGCCGGTTCAAAAGGATCAGAGCCTCCGAACAAGGCCCTCCTTTGTGGCCGCCATTTTGCAGCGAAATCAAGACGCATTTGTCCATTTGCCTCAGAGGCTACAGCGAGAGGGGGAGAGAGGGGGGCGGGGAGGAGGGATGGCGAGTCGGGCTCAGAGATCACTCACATCAGTGGAGCGCAAGTAAGGACCGTATCACCCACCACACAGAGCCCCCGGGTAACATCACTGCCTCGGAGATGGTACTATAACGTGTCGACAGAACCCCTAACTCATGTCCCTCACCACTGATGTGGGGGGCAGATAAGTCCTGAGCACAATTACAGCAATTTAGTCTTGTGGTTGGGAGAGCAGAGCTCTCAGCACCAAGAGACATGAAAAGAAAATGGCCTTTAACATACCGTGACAGAGATAGTCCCCATGATAAATTAACTTTAAAGCATCTTGAGCTCAAAAGAGGAAATTAGAGATCATTAAGGATATGTGTAAGGGCTATCGGATTTATGATGCATATACTATATGTCTGGTTCGTTTATCACTGCTTTTAAACCTGATCCACTACAGGTGGTGAAAAGTGCCACCAAGGTTTCAATGGCACAAGCAAACACAGAGTCCCTATAACACATTATGAACCAAGTCAAGTCCAATAAATAATGTGGACTCTCACACCACCACACCTTCAACTGGCATCGGTCTTTCTTTCATGCAGGTGAAGGGACATCTTTTGTGTTTTGACAGCTGAAAATCAGTGTCATATACTGCAGGAGGCTTATCCTCCTTGGATTTCATTGGCTTCAAATGGCTTAGGCCTTTGTGTTCATTTTCCAGTGACGGGGGCACTGGGGGTCAGAGTATGCGGAGAATTTAAACCCAATACGTCAGGTGCACAACTCAACTTCAAACTTCAGAACAACTCAGAATCAGATCAGAAGTGTGACAGGGGGGACAGGGTGTACAATGGTAAAGCACAGCAAAACATATGATGTTCAGTCTAAACTACTGTATTACAGTAGATTTACTCTACACTACTATGCCAAAATATTATGTAAAGATAGATAAATAGATAGATAGATAGATAGATAGATAGATAGATAGATAGATAGATAGATAGAAAGAAAGAAAGATAGATGTCAGTAAAAATGTAATGTGTGGATTACATTTCTGTGAAAAAAATGTCCTTTCTGACACCAGTTAATCTTGCTCAAGGATCTATCTGTTTCCTACCAGGTAAACTTCATCAAGAGAGGCATGAAAGGAACCACTGAAAGCTATGAGCCACTGAACTTAATGAGCCAATCACATTCCATGAAAGTACCTGCTCATTATGCCCAGTACAGTTTGCTTTAACTGGCGCCTTAATTGACTAATATAAAACGGCAGATTAACTTCTATTCATTTCGAGATGCTTGGTAACTCTCCAGTGGGCTTTTCAATCACTTTTAATGAACGACCCACAATACTCTTGTCCAAACGTTCGCAGGGACCCATAAAGTCTGTTCAGTGCGGTTACAGGGGCCTCTTATGAAGCTATTGTCAACCGTGCTTATTCTTGCATGGATCTAATCTCCCAAGATGTTGAGAGATTGGACGGTGAAGCGCCCTTGTCAAGTTTTAAGATTAAATAAAACCCCTGAAGCTGTGTCCCCTGGGCCCTGGGCCAAGGCAACTGAATGGAGATGGCGGAGCGTTTATCCAGCGCGGGCGAACACAGTGAGCCCTTCTTCTGTGCCCGTGCTCTCCTGTGTCATAGGGACCAAGTCAGCGAGGGTTGATTGTGCGTTGGATAGACATTGGAGTCCATATCGTGTTGAGGGATGCCATATACAAAGCGCACTGTACTGTAAGTGACAAAGCCTATCCAACAAACTGAGAGGACTCCACTGAGCAAGATTATTCACTTGACTGGCAACACAAGTGAACGTTTGAGAGGGAATGACAATCAATCACAACCAATGACGTGTTTGTTAATAGGAATGGAATAAATTCCAGCATCGGATGCATTTAATTCAGACATATTCAGACATATTCTCTCATTTCTTTGACATCACAACCCTTGTGCCAGAAAAATAGCCTGCATCACTGCACATCTCAGAACTCCTTGAGGGAACAGCCGGAGCATTAGTTCACCAAAAAATTGGTTACACGTTACTTGAAGGCATCTACATAAGAGTGACATGACATTGTCATGAACGTGTCATAAACATTATAAACAAGCCATGAACATTTTTGACATAGATTTTGAACAAAAACACATATTTTGGTCCAGGGGGAAATCTATTTCAAAGTGGATGGGTACCTCAACATTTTTATCATAAAATTACTGTTATTCATTTCAGACAGATATCATAAATCTTAACCACGAACCCACTTTTTGTTGATATACCGAACTCGAGAAGACTAGAATAATTTGTTCTTCAGTGAATGGTGCACACACAGTAACAAAGACTCCTCAGAGGTCTTCCCGACCTTTCGTAAGATAAGACACAATAGTCCTGCACCACACTTATCACTGACCCCTGGAATCTCTTGTGTGTTGGGGTCATTTGTGACCCTGGGGTCTGGGCACCTGACCCACCCCTGTCGTCTCATTTGGCGTCAGTATGATACCCTCTTGATGGACAGGTCCCTCAGGCCAGCTCTCCAAAAGGGGTGCCCACAATTCCGCTCCCTTTTTCCTAGATCATAATCTATTTATGCTGTCTAGGCACGCATTTACACCAAAACTTTATTTTAACCTAGTACTGATTTATAAAATGATCTGTGCATGGTCAGAAATTATACTAGTCATACGAATGTAGTATTTCAGCTTAATATGCATACTTTAAAATATAACTTGTCTTGTTTATGTTAAAGCAACATGATGTAAGAATTCGTATTTATACCCCCAAAATGACCTTGTGCCTGCAAGTTATAACATAGTGCATAGTACAATACCTGATGATCTTGGTGTGCATCGTCAGTGTCAGAGACACCATTCTCCATATTATATCATTAAAATGAGTTTGAAGCCATAATTTCAAGATAAAATAACTACAGTACTTTATGTAAGAAACAGTGTGAACGTCTCTCAGCAAAATGCTTTCATATAACGATACACGATACAACACTCAACTGTTACAATATTCTTAGTTTACGCTGGAAGAAAGCCTTCCACTGCCAAAAGTGCATCTCAAAGCTGACTAATCTCATCAGGAGGTGAACTTTAAGTATAGGCCAAAGTACACACACCACAATTACTCTCCGAATTTAAACTGACTTAGAGTTATAACCGTGTCAAAACATGATACATCGACATTCAAGTAACACAGGTGGCAGGAAGGTACATGATCAGGTGTTCAACCCATTTCCTGATGCTAAAAACAGAGTCTACAAAAATAGTGCACTGAAAACTACTGTGGGCATCCTTGACTAAGCGTAATAATATACTACTTGCATTGTTTCGGGTAGTTCTCCTTTTGAAACCATGTCGCAAACCATTGCCTTAGGGAGTGAACATGCAAACACTATGTTGTTCATAGAATCATTTCCATTGCGTCACTAGAGAGAGAGAGAGAGAGAGAGAGAGAGAGAGAGAGAGAGAGAGAGATGTGAGAGGTAATTCCCCTCAGCAGTTTAGGAGAGTAAAATGAAAAGGTGCTATGCAAGTCCAATTATACTCAGGTTTCCCATTCTTCTAGAAACTGGATAATGACCATAAGGAGCTGGATGTGTTTTTGATACCGTCTCTGCTGTAGTCCAACAGTGAACGACATGAGATAACATAATACCTACAAATGCATTAGTGTACACTTGGGATGACAGACTGGAGTGCTCTACGAACATAGAGGCCTTTTACAAGAACAGTCAAGGCCGGCTCTACGTCCTGCAACGTTTAAGATCCTTTAACATCTGCGATAAGATGCTACAGATGTTCTATCAGTCAGTGAGTTCTAGTGCCAATGTAATTTCCCTTAGGAACGATTAAAGTATTTCTAATCTTATCTTATCATTTTGTTTCACGGAGCAATCTCCCCCCACCCCCCCACCCCCCCCCCCCCAAAAAAAAGCAATTGGTACGGTGACTGTCTCATCAGCTTTTGTGCCAAACATGCAATGTCCTTAAAGATGCTGTGAGTGAGGTCAGCATTTTGTGAAAGGTCATCTAAACATGGCCACACTGTCCATAAATGCAGAATGTCATTTAAAGTGACACTTTATGTAGTGTCACTGCATGTTTAAAGGTTTGATAGATTGATCTCTTCCCTTCTTCACCTCCTTCCTGTTCCTGTTCTTTCTCCCACTACACTTTGACTAGTAACCTATGCACTCTCATCCTCAGGTTGCTTTGACAAAGTGTCTGCTAAATGAATAAATATAGATGTAAATAACATTTATTTGTATTTAAGTCTGTCTTCAGTCCAGCTGTTGGTCTATCTTTGATTTTTCATATCCATGGAAGGTGTTTTTACAACAAAACATATTGCATAAACCAAAAGAACAATCATGCATTTGGCAAAATTTTCTATTTAGAATTGATCTTAAGATTTTGAGGCAGGTTTGTTTTCATTATTCAAACAAAAAGCTATTTGGAGTATTACATTTGAATGTATTTGATCCAACCAAAGCAGGCCTGCACAAAACTCCTGAGGCTGTGTGTGTGTGTTTAATCGACAGCCACACACCGTAGTCATAGCAGCTGTTGTACTTTTTTTTTCCTTTTTAGTCTCTCCTGTCTTAATCTGTATCCATCTGTCTGTCCCATTCTTTCTTCAGCAGAGAAAAAGTCCACAGCTATCAAAGGAAGAAGCTCAACTGGACTGACTCTTTTCAGCCAAGTGATAAAAAGTTAATTGGCACCACATGACTTTCTAATTCCTCTGTAATTGCCTGGAATTGGACTGCCCTCCATAAGGTCAGTTTACACAGAGACAGAACAGAGACCAACAAAAACCTAAACAGTCTTGAACCAAACAGCCTTTTCTGAGAATCTTAAGCTACTGTACTAACAGCAAAGAGTTTCCTTTACTAACAGACAGAAAACCACACTGACAAAATGCAGGAGACGGTACACAACGTTGAAATAATCATGAGTATCATGAATTATGCTCAGAGATTTAAATGGTGCTGTTGGTATAAAGCTGCGGCCTTCTACCGTTGGTTATTTGCACTACGACTTACACGAATAGTAATACTAAAACCCCACAATTATTGGTGGGATGGCACCAAATGAAAGTATTCTAAAAGCAATTTTTTTGTCTGATATTCTACTAATCCTTTCAAACAAGTATACATATTCAAGGCTCTGACAGAGCCATGATCATACCTATCATACTGTCAGACCTCAACAGTCCATATTCTAAACAAATGATAGATGTACTGTACAGATCACTTTGATGGCCCACATGTTCAGTCTCGTGTTGACTCACTCGCACACTGTGCAGAACATGGCAAGATTTTTTTCCTTCCCCTTCTCGTCTGTTGAGTAGCCTCTGCCTGAACGTAAGGAGCCTTCAGAAGTGACAACGTGCTCTGACCGCCTAATCTGCCTAAACGGCCCCCTTCTTCTACTACTACTACTACTTCCTGTCCAGCGAGCAAGCTATATCTCTCCCGGGTGCTGAGGGAGACATCAAACAAACGCTACACACACCTTCCTCTGACCACCTGCCGTCCTCAGCATATATTTCAATTTCAATTTAATTTTACTTATAGAGCGCCAAAACATTACACATGTCTCATGGCACTTTACAGAGTGTCAAACATTCAAAGAGAGCCCATGAGTAACAGGGGCAAGGAAAAACTCCCTAGAATTGGAGAGATACTGTATATAGGAAAAAACCTCAGACAGATCCACGACTCAAGGGCCCAACCCATCTGCCTAGGGTCAGTTACAGTAGAGTAAAGTCATTTGTAGTATCAGAAGGTTCAAACAGTACAGCATATATCACCTGCATGTCAGATTGAACCAGAAAAAAACTGCAGTGCTCACTACTGGCGAACATGACTGATGGAGGTCATAGATGGATAGATAGACAGATACTTTATTGATCCTCAAGGGGAAATTCATAATAATGAATGAGGAGGAGGGAGAAACGAAGAGAAAAGGGTAGGATTGTAGGTGGACTGGGAATGGACATGGGCGATGGGTTTGAGGCTGGATGTCATGGAACTCAGAGCGTGGAGGGGGAGGTGGAAAGGCAAAAGGTCTAAAACCATTGATATAAACACAAAGAATGTCATTTGCCTGAGAGAGATAAAAATGAAAGAATATATGACCTTTATTACTAATGTGATGGGGGTGTTAGTATCACGCAGGTGTGACCCATCTCAAGCAGTTCAGCTCAGACAAAAGCCATTCCATTTGGAAAGCCACAAACTCCCAAAAGGCTTGCAATTCTTGGAGGCTAATGTGTCTGAGAGGGTTGAGTTTCAGGAGGCGGCCTTTTTTTTTTTTGCGACACAGCAGTGACCAGGCCACTCAAATACTCTGCCACTTTTTACTATGTAAGATTTTTTTTATCTACAGTAGAACATAACTGAGTGCGTTATAAATCTTATGTTCTGTTCTAATCTAAACACTTACACTGATAATGCACACACCTTGACATAGTGTTGCACAATGCACTAATACTTCAAAGGTGTCACCCCGAAATGAAAAATGTTACAATGCCTCGTTTTGCGAAAATCAGTGCCTTAATGATGATGTTTTAATCAGTTTTTACTAAAACACATTTTGCCACTGGGACAATACAACCACCCTGACTTTTATTGCAGTCTGTGTATACAGCGCTTGTACTATACTTAACTTAAAATCAATTCCCAGCTAAAGAGTAGTGAGTACCTGGAAATCATTAGCTCACTGGTGATTAAAAAAACAGTAGGAGCAACAGTATCTACTACAAAGTTTTGAAAATCTTTAGTATTCAAGAAATTCTTCAGTGAATTTCATCTGAATCTTTCTCATCACTTTCTCAAAATATGTTCTTGCATGTTTGATATCTTCATTGTCTTTCTTCGGTCACATTCTCCAAAACCTATTACTTTTAAGGTTTGTTCTTTCTTTGGTTAACTCAATGTTATTTGCCCTGATAGCACACTTGTGTTTGCCTTTCTGTTAGACAGGTTCTGTTAGGTTGGCACATTAATAAGGATGCTAACCAAGATATTCAGAAAGAGCACAATCAAAACTGCAACAATCAATCACCAGTGAAGATCAACAAGCCATTACATTAGATCTACTGTTACTGTATAGACAAGGCTTACAGGGAGGCGGTGCAACTGCACTCTCATTCCCTCCAAAGCTGTCTTAGAGCCCAGTGACAGATTGTAGCAGGGGGTCATTGGTGGGTCCCGTTCATCCAGCCAGCAGCACACACACACACACACACACACACACACACACACACACACACACACACACACACACACACACACACACACACACACACACACACACACACACACACACACACACAACACCCCATATGGGACACAGCAACTGTCATAACTGACTGAGCAATGACTACAGGGGGTGGCCTCACACATGTGTTCAGCTTGACACGGTTTTCTTTTAAGTTCAACACTGATGTTTAACGAAATCATGTCTTCAAACATAGCCTACTGACTTTGCACGATGCAAATCTCAATTCGTCCAGGAATGGAGATAGGATTGAAATAGCTATTAAGAATGAACAGAAACTGTTAAAGGAATCTTGACCTAACAGCTCCCATTGTATTTTGAATCCACACTATCAAGCGAGAGTGCTTGGTACAGTTTCAATGGAGCTTCACAATGGCTTTTGTTCCTTCGTTAAAAATGTCTTCAACAGCTGGCCGTTGCAGACTGTCTGCTTCAATACATTGTAGCCAATGACACAGTTGCGCGCTTACTGAACAGTTACAAACTTACAAACTTGCTTTAGCAATCTTTTAGATATGTTAGCTTACACTTTGACGTACACTTTGGATTCATTCATTCTACCCAAGGAAGCTAAGAATCCTCAAAGTTTCAGTTAAGCACTGAGCTGTGATGACTGTGATAAACGTAATCGTGATGAACGCTACAGAACGCTACCAAGAGATTGAAACCAGAATCCCAAGAGAGAGGCTCTTGGCTTAACTATATTAGTTAGTGAGTCAACCTAGCCTTACCTAAGTTCGCCGTTCATGTACTTGGAAGCTGCAGATGAGAGTATTAATCTTTTCGATCTTCGTCTACTTTCACGGAGAATGCCTCTTCCAAATAGATGACAGACTGCGGGATGACTGTGAAGAGGGGCGGAGTGAAGCGACTAGAAGGCGGGGTTGAAGGGCAGGTGAAGTTTCCTTCTCAACAGAAGGAATCGACCCTAGCCTAGTGGGCTGCTTCTTATGTTCATCTGTGGTAAGCCTATTTAGACCTGAGCCAAAGTGACTATGTTGCCTGGCTCACATTTTGCATGTTAACAGCTCACATTTGATGTAGAATAGACAACATAAACTGCTATAAAGAAAAACAACTACAGGCTAAATTAATCTTGAAGTGTTTTGGGACAAATATTATAGTAATTGTATAAGAATAGCCTATATAAATGACCTACTATGGAATGGTGTCTTGTAATAGTTTGAAAAGCTCTAAGACTGTAGCCTATAAGGGCAAGAATAATATAGGCCTAGAGGTAGGCTATGGTTGCAGAACATTACAGAAGTATAGTGTAATAGCCTACGCTACTATAGGCCTCTGCCTATAGCCTACGTGAAATCCTATGGAAAGTAATTTTTTGTAAAAATAGGTGTTGATTATCTGTCAGGGAATAAATAAACACAGCAAGGGGTTTCGAAAGTCTGATCCCTTTATTTCCTCAATGTACCATTTCACGCAGGCCTACATCTTGCATCCCAACATTACCCTTGCATCTTTATCAAGTAGCCTGTCTCATGTATTAAAAGTATGGTTGGTAACACATCCTCGATGCCCACTGCCATCAAATGCTTTCTGTGCTTCAAGACTGGCATCCAGTATCTGTCACAACAAAACTGACCATATCATAGTGAAAAAGTTCATTAAGAGTAAGGTGACACTTCTGCAAAGACATAGGGCCTACACACTTAACAAATTCAACCTTTTTTCTCTCAAGATAAACAGTAGTTAATCAGACAGAGGAAAAGGGAAGTATAGACGTTTAACACAGAGAAATGACAAACAATGTACTACAACTGTGTGGTGATTCAGCAAACATACTGTGGCTCACAAACAGCAGTTTGTACCACATTAGAGTCCTTCATGTCATTCCACCTTTGGTCACTCACTCAGAGATAGCAGAGACCATATGGCACCATGGTTGTCTAAAATCAGTCACTGGTTGAGACAGACGTTAGTCCAACTATTACAGATAAAAGGCAAGACAGTGCAGACGGATACCCCAGATATGCAGACACTTCAAAGCCACTGCACATGAATCAATGCATCTAGGCCGTGTGTTACACTTCAATAGAACAATTCACAATTTCAGCATTTTCACATCTCATGTCTCATGAAAATTCTACTTCCGTTTTTTTTTTAATTGATGCATGATAGAGGTACACTTCACAGCACAATCAGTCATCAAACCATCAGAGAACATCCAACAAGAGGCCAAGTTACACGATCAGTTATTTGAACACACTTAGCACTAGCGTTGAGTTGTCAGACGCAAAATGACAAAACTGACATAACTGGCCACTGACAATTAGTATTTGATTGTACACAATATATACACATACCGTATGTGACATCGTGCCTAAAGTGTCATCAAAATACAACAGAGGAAGAATATAAATGTCCAAACTGTTAAAAGAGCTGACCATGTACAGTATGAGAATATCAGGAAAGAAGGAGGTAGGTTTTGAGTAATGCCATCCTCAAAGAAACATCAGTGGAGCTCTGCATTAATATATTTCCAACCCTTTGAATAGTTAACACTACCTTTTGTGAACACTGTTAAACTTTTATTCAACAACAAGGGGCATGCCCTAACTTCATGGCAGAATCCTGAGAGTCTAATAAGAGGTAAAACAGAATTTTGTGCGGAGGTAAATTTGGCCAGGAATGAAATCAGACCACAAGCTCATACCAGACAAACGTTTACATTCGTGCTCACCTTAAGGTAAAAACTTCTCTTAAGATTCAAAACATGATGTACTGATTGACTGGTCAGTATCAGTTCCTTTGGAGAGAAGCTTTGCCTTTGTTGTGAACAGATGTGGTATTTCAAAATGGTTTCAGTCTCTGTATGGCCTTTAATGTGCTTAAGATACATAAAGACTACATTTTGTTCCCTTAGAATTATAAGGTTCTATCTGACATTTTTGTCAAAATTGAGTTATTGACATATTCCTAGTCTGTGACACCCGAAGAAAGTGAGGTGAGGTGTTTCTTGTAGTTGAATGCATTTTTGTACATTATATCTAAAGAGGTTTGTTCCACTTATCGGTATAACTCTATAAGACTTTGAAGCTCAATATCAATTTGTTGTTAGCTTTGATTCTCAGATCTTAAGGGGGCTTGTTTGT
Organism: Sardina pilchardus; assembly: GCF_963854185.1. Lineage (NCBI taxonomy): Eukaryota > Metazoa > Chordata > Actinopteri > Clupeiformes > Clupeidae > Sardina > Sardina pilchardus. The sequence continues at coordinate 18,043,585 of NC_084997.1, forward strand.
GTCAATTTCCAGTAAGAAACACTCAAAATGAAGTAACGGTGATGGAAATATCCAAATACACATAGAAATGTTCTCACAGGTGAAGTGCTTTGGAGGTAATTTTCAGTTATATTAATTAACAGAGAGGACTGTCCACACCAAAGCAATGTTTTAAAATAATTTACATTTCATAAATTAACCTACCAAAAAATGCAGTGCAAAACAAACATAAGTACAAGATGATTTAAATAATTAAACATTCATATTTTGGATGAGCAAAATTAAACACCTGTGACAATTAATAATATAAAAAAATTATAAATAGGCTATAAAAAATCAGTAGAAACATTTGAGTCAGAATACCAAACAAATGTGAACTTCATAAAAAAAGAATACATTCATAACCAACTCTATACACGTTATTTTTTCGACCGCCAATGAAACAGTTTCAGCCAATTAAATCAAGCATGAAGCAATTGCTCTTATGTTCATCCTTTGACAGTTTGGCCTAGCTTTACTGTGCTTGCTGTCTTTGACTTATTTGGATAACCACAACCTAGGGTCTAAACATATGCCAACTGTGCCATAGTAAACCATACCATTACTAACTACTCTTTCAATAAAAGTGTTGGCAAAAGGCAAAGAGTGAAAACAATACTCTGCTCTCTTTTATTCTCATAAAATCAAATCACACTTGCATGAAGCACAGTGTGTGTGTGTGTGTGTGTGTGTGTGTGTGTGTGTGTGTGTGTGTGTGTGTGTGTGTGTGTGTGTGTTGTCTGCATGGACATGTAACGAAAAGAATAGACCTATTAGGACCCCATCAAAGTTGAGTTGTGTGTGTTGAAGTAACTAGCTCCAATCAGACTTGAGATACTGAGGAAACAAAAAGCAGGAAACAGGTCAGTTTGGAGTTTTACCGGTTATAATGTTCCTCTTTGCAAAAAGGCAATTGGGAAGGAGAAATAATCCTGTTGATGAACCTGATGAATGCGATGGGTCGCTGGCCCGTCCATTCTTTATATTCTGTAAAGAAGCACAACACGTTCTGTAATGCATAGTCCATTAAAATATCTCAATATCATAGAATAGAGACATTGACTGTTATCAGTACTTCAGAGATATGTGTGTACAGGATAGGGTAAATTACAACATCAGCAGGACATGTGGTAGAGGGACACCACCCCCTGCTGGAGAGTTTTAGAAACATTTCTTTTTATACAAAGGGACTCCTAAAAAAAGTAACTTAGAATGTCATGTTAGGAATTTATCATTGATGACTTGCAATGCCTGACAAGAACAGGTTTTTGGACACAAGTGTGAAATACTCACCTCAGCTTTTATTTGGCTTGGTGATGCTGCTGCTGTTGCTGTCTCTGTGGTTGTGGTTGTTGTTGTTGTTGTTGTTGTTGTTGTTGTTGTTGTTGTTGTTGTGGATGGTGATGGCGCTGTTGAGGATGGTGGTGGTGTTGTTGTTGTTGCTGCTGCGCATGGTGATGGTGCTGCGGTGACTGTTGATGGTGGTGGTGGTGTTGTTGTTGCTGCTGCGGGCTGCCGTGGTGGCGGCGGCTGGACGCTCCTCCTCTGATGCCTTGACCCATACTGGGGGAGCCGCCCTGGCTGTGGTGGTGGCTGTGGCCAGCCCGGATGGGCTTAGCTGGACAGGGAACAGACATACTCTCATTGTAACTAACTTGAGGTAAACACAGTATAGTGCCAGAATAGACATACTTTAATTGTTACTAACTGAGGTAAACATAGTGTAGTAACAGTGTAGACATACTTTAGTAACTGAGGTAAGCATAGTATAGTAACAGAGTAGACATACTCTCATAGTAACTGAGGTAAACACAGTATAGTAACAGTGTAGACATACTTTAATAGTAACTAACTAAGGTAAACACAGTATTGTAACAGTGTAGACATACTTTAGTAACTGAGGTAAGCAGAGTATAGCAACAGAGTCGATATACTCTCACAGTAACTGAGGAAAACATGGTTAGTAACAGAGTATACACTCATACTGTATATAAGTACTGTATATGCTCCCACTCACCAATTTGTGCAGAGTGTCCCCTTCTGGCGATGTTATTGGTGCGGACGACTTCTTTGATGCGGTCCACCTCTTGTTGGTAGCGCTTGCGGTCGCGCATGGCACTCTCCTTGGCGTCGCGCAGAGCCGTCTCCAGAGCCTTCACCCTCTCCACAGTGGCCCGCAGGCGCTTCTCCAGCTTGGGCAGCTCACAGCGCAGGTCTGCGTTATCGCGCACCAGCTGGGAAAGAGAGACAGGGAACCACAACGAGAGAGAGAGAAAGTGAGAGAGAGAGAAAATGTGATGTACCGTTTCATGTGTTTAAAGACACTTACCACACAAAGAAAGTGGTTTGCGAAACAAACCTCTCCTCATATCAAATGTCACAATCATGTTGTGTGTTACACTTCAATCGAACAATTCGCAATTTCAGTATCACACTTGTCTCATCATAATACTGTTTATTTGTTTAAGTTAAATAAAAACACAGAAGAGCATGATAGAAGTACACATCAAAAAATAAATCGAATCCTGTCCGGATATCAAAGGTCACAACCATATATTTATTGATAAACGTGGACAATTGTGTTGAAGACTTTTAAAGAGGCCCACCTGTTTGTGAACTTTGGTGAGCTGTTCCAGGTTGTTCTCCAGGAAGATGATCTTCTGCTTCTGGGCCAGACTGCCTCCAGCTTCATCACATTCCAGCTCAACATTCTGTGAGGGGGTAGGAAGTGATGTCATTGACATACATTCAGGGGCTTATAAAACAACATATACACTTGTGTATTATTATTCATTTATTATTCATTATTATTATTAACTTTCACAGAAAGTGTGAACCTGGTGGCATTTTACACAGGGAAGAGTATGATTCGAACCCGGGACTTGCAGAGAAGAGAGTGACTCTGGTTCAGTAGCCAGGTGAATTTGTAGGTAATATTACATAACAAATTTGAATGTACACAGAATCTAATATGTCTGATAAAATGCACATAATTAACTTAGAGGAGGACATAAAGGTCAAAATAAAAATGAATTGATGCCCCTTACTGTAATTAAACTGAAATTACACTTTAGATAACCATGACAGCATTTCTGTCAAAGGTCAATTATATTCTCACTACATTGACCATTCCAAAAGCGCTGCCATGTACTTATCGATAGTTCATTTGAGGAAGCTACATAGTGAAATTAGTGCTCCCCCTGCTGACAAAGACCAGCTACAGCTGCAGCAGATCTATTAGACCTATATTTGCACACCATGGGAAAGGATGTACCATAATCCCTAAACCCTTGAGTATGTGTTAACAGTTAAACTGGTGTCATCAGTCTTGGACCCTGAGTCAAACGCTGACAACACGTCTGAGCTGAGGAGAGATTCAGGGTCACCCTTTCCCCTGAAGAGCCTCGGCGGGATTTCCTGAGCCCATCGTCGTCAATGTTTCAGCCCCGGCCCATTTTGAATTTCCTTTCTCACAGTGCGATCTGGTCACGTGACTGCCAGCAAGCACCGAAGCCACGAGCCAAGGAGCGATGGCTCTGAGCCACCGGACGTACGAGGGAGAGGCAGAGGGTCCCTACGGTGACCGCGCGGCCGCCACGGAAACATGACAGTCAGTGACCCAAACTCAAGGACGTACAGTACAGGGAGCACAGGTGTGAGGGCTCACCTTTAACTTAACTCCCATACACACACACACCTCTGAACTTAACACTGTGGGGCAGATGTAGCTTTGCCTTGTGAAAACAAAATGTGTGAATAGATGTTGAAACTTTTGAGTCTGTGGATCTATATTTTGATACTCAAGTAAAAGATGTACAAACCTGTGGAAAACCCCAGTCAAATCCCTTTTTTAAGAAAGTAAAAAACATGCTGTGAAATAACAGGAATGTGTTCTTACTCTCTTCACACGAGTATTGAGATCATCAATGAAGTGCTTTCGTAGATTATGGAGTGTTTGAAGTTCTTTAGCCTATAAAGAAAATAAAAAGAGCAACTTTATGTTTTTCTACTGACATACTACGAACAAACTGTCGCATATACTGTTACATCAGTCATATTGATTGAGATTAATATTGAGATTCTGGACAAAGATCTGCTGCTGTTTGTAAATAGGAACCTAAAAGGAAATGTATGTACATGCATCCATTTTTCACATGTGGATGTGACAGTAATGTCAGGGAGAACCTGGACACTGTACAGAGTTAAGTCCTGTTTAAAACTGACATTTATGATGAGCAATACAACAGCACGCTAAGCTACAGTCGAAGCAAAACAGGAAATGGGAACTGTCCACTCACCACAGTCTCCTCAAGGCCCTTGAGATCCTCCTTGGCCAGCTCCCTTTTCTCATTGAGCAAGCTGCAGGACAAATGGATCAGTCAGAAACCGGCCTTCTGCCTCCATTGTTTCCCCATTCCTTTCAGTCTGACTGTGCGTTTTATAGTGTAGTGTGAAAAGTTGCTGTGAACAACTTTTTTTGTTGTAACAGTGGGGAGTTTATGTTTTTTCCCAGGGTGAAATGTTATATGACATTTCTTTTGCTTTTAAAATATGATCTTTGACACAGCTACTCACTGCCTAGAAAGTTAATAAATGTGTCTCTCCGTTCAAGTGCAATAAAATACTGCAGCTTGTAAGAAACCATAAAGGAGCACAGCACTGGGTTTTGGATGAGTAGATCCCCTACATGACAGACAGACATCTTAACAGTGGGAAGGGTAACCGTGGAGACGAGAGCCATGCAGGAGACTCACATGAGGTTCTGCAGCTTCTCATCCTTCTCCTGTTCCTGCTGCTTCAGCTTCTCGTAGTCCGACACCAGCTTCGCCCGCTCCAGCTGCAGGGCCTCGTTCAGACTGGAGGAGAATCACACGCGCACAGCTGACGATTCAGCTCAGGCTCATTTCAACTCAACACAACACAACTCAGTTTCATTTCAACTCAACTCAACACAACTCAGTCTCATTTCAACTCAACTCAACACAACTCAGTCTCATTTCAACTCAACTCAACTCAACACAACTCAGTCTCATTTCAACTCAACTCAACTCAACTCAACTCAACTCAACTCAACTC
>NC_084997.1:18061178-18293678 GCF_963854185.1 Sardina pilchardus
CCATCCTTCCACTTTCTCTGACTCACCCCTTTCTTGCCTGCCCGTCTATCTGTTTGCTTATCTGTCTGTCTGCCTGCCTGTCTGTCTGTCTGTTTATTTCTGTCTGTCTGTTTATTTGTCTGTTTAACCTTGTCTAACCCCTCCATCGATTCATCCCACTTACCTCTGTCTAAACATGAGTGTAGGCTTGGTTTCAGGGAGCGATGTGTGTGTGTGTGTGTGTGTGTACCTCTGGCCAAACATGAGTGTAGGCTTGGTTTCGGGGAGCGATGTGTGTGTGTGTGTGTGTGTGTGTGTGTGTGTGTGTGTGTGTGTGTGTGTGTGTACCTCTGTCCAAACATGAGAGTGGACTTGGTTTCGGCCTCATTGTAGACGGAGGGAGAGCAGCAGATTATGATGGTGGTCCTGCAGTTTCCGCCCAGAGAGTCCTGCAGGATCCTGGTCATCTTGCTGTCTCGGTACGGCACGTGGGCTTTCTGAAACCCACAACAGATGGAAGTCATGAGTCTCAAAAACAATGGTCTTTTTCCCAGAGAACGAAGATACAGATTATATGAATTAGATACATTATATGCATTTAAGCTTTACTACTTTTACATTGCCTTTTAAGTTTACAAGCACATCAACAACAGAGTGGAAATACGCTATTTAATATTTATGATACCCTAACATCCTTTACAGTAGTATCATGACAGATACGGAAAACTGTTTGCTTGTGCTCAAATAAAAAAAAGTGTTTTTCCATCGCTCAAAGACAAGAATAATACATTTCTTCACAGCCCTAGTTGACAAAATAAAAATGATGATGACAGCAAAGAGAGGAGAGGAGAGAGAGCGAAAGAATGAGAGAGAGAGAAAGAGAAAGAGAAAGAGAAAGAGAGGGAGGGCAGAGAGAGTACAAGGGGCTGACAGAACACTTACGTTCCCTTCAGCCAGAGCGGCGATGACGTTCCCCAGAGCAGAGAGGGACTTGTTGATATTTTTAGCCTCGTCCAGCACGGATCCCTCTGCCCCAGTTTTACTGACCTTAAAGGCAAAACACACTCACACTTGAGAAGACCGAGGTGAGGGACTGAGTCTGACCTCCAGCGGTACCCAGGAGGTGACGGGGACAGAGAGTGATGAAACAGTACACTGCACTTGACTGCCCACTCGGTCCATCTTATATTCTGCTACCACGGTGACCGAAGAGAGAGGATGCTTTATTCAGGCTTAAAACTATGCCACATTTGGACTAACATATCTAATATATTATAATCAATGATGGAAGATCTCTACGATGGATAAAACCAATGATATAAAATGTTGACCTTCTGAACAGTAAAAGTGGTCACGGGATACTGCCAGTTGCGTGTATGTGTGTGCTTGTGTCCAGTTGCCGTGTGTGTGTGTGTGTGTGTGTGTGTGTGTGTGCTTAGACCTTGACCTAGCTGTCTCCTATGATCACTTAATGAATGAACGAATTAATGATTAAACACTCATCATGCAAACATGCAACTTAATCAAACACGCTTCCCTGAAACTATACTGTAATGAAATGTCTTGCACCATAAAAGAGATTTTCAGAATGGCATAATTTATACTATCCATCATTTTTCATTATGGCATATACTCCATACTACATATACTTTCATATACTTGAAAATGCCTGTTTCTGACATCTGAGAATATAGGTTGGTTGCTGTTGCATCTGAACTGGTTGCCACAGTAAATCACTGTGATTCAGACACTCTCCTCCTCCTCCAGACGAGGCGACCGTGAACACGAGAAGGGGAGCATCACATCGACCGGACCACGTCTAACCTTTTCGCTGCCAGCCAGATCCACCAGATAGAGCTTCCCCGACAGCTTCTTCTCCGTCTCCACGTTCTCCTGCTTGATGTTGATCTGGAAGATGCTGTGGCTGCGAGAGCTGTGCTCGTTCATGTCTGCGGAAGGACACGGAGGAAAGGTTGTAAATAACACAGGGGGAGGATATCTGCTGGGACAGCAGCCCCTCAGAACCACTCACATAGTCCCAGCATTCAACACACTTGAATTATAACAGTGACAGGTGAAAACCATTGCTCTTTTCGGCTTTGTTTTCACACTGTTTATTAGGTCTGTATTTCGCTGATATGGGAGGGTAACGGCAGACGAGAGAGAGAGAGTGAGTGTGTGTGTGTGAGTGTGTGTGTCTGTGTGTGTGTGGTTAATGAGGTGCGCATTCAGTGTCCTCAAATGCCCTACAGGAATGGCCTGAGAATACTGCAGAGAGGAAGCACTATGGCAAGCAAATGCTGGGAAGAGTGGCTCGAAGGAAATGAACGGCTTCCAGTAAACATCATTCATTATAGGGAAAAAGAACCACATTTGCAATGCCTGGCCGTTATTTCTGCCTGGAAAGTACTCTCTCCTCCCATTCGTATGCTAACTGTGATATTTTATAGCATGCTACATTACATTTAGCAGACATTGTTTTGTCCAATGTGATTTACATACAGTATGTCAAATATATTACAGGGATTATATTATCCACGGAGCAACTTGCTGGGCTTATATTAAGTGCCTTGCTCAACAAAGGCACAACGGCGGAAGCCAGGAATTGAACCGACAACTTTCAGGCTACTGCATGCTAGCCCATCTCCTTAACCACTACACTACCACCGCCTAGATGTTAGACTTGAGGTCTGCCAGTTGACTCCATATGCAGTATAGTATATGAGGAGTTATGGGTGTCTCACTTGTGACGGCGACGTGGCGGTTGGATTTTCCCTCATCAATGACATCCATCACCTCCTCTGGACTGGACACAAAGCGCTCTGTGCAGCCCTGAAAACATCAAACACACACACACACACACACACACACACACACACACACACACACACACACACACACACACACACACATTGAACTTTTAAACTTTCAGTGTAGTCAGAAGACTTTAGGTAGATATAAAGGCATGTTCTTAAGATATATTAATGTTGATATTACACATGAATCACTATAGAAGGGAAATGACCAAATTATGAAAACACAAACATGGAACAGAGAAAACAATGTTTTACCTTCACATAGGGCACCCTGAATTTGTCTTCATGTACAGCCAAGTTGATCTTAGACACTGAAATAGTCAATACAAATCTATAAAGATATTTTAAATGTACATACAATTTCAGAAAGACACTTTGCAGAGCATAATCCTGGGTTACTGTATTTACACCACCATACTGTCACTTTCATCTCCCCAACAAGAACATTACAAGTAAATTCAAGGGCAGACTGCCCACTGCTCACCATCCAGAAGATCTCGAATTTTGTCAAGGTAGATCTCAAAATAGGACACCTGTGGACAAAGAGAGAATTCTAAATCAATTTTACATTTATGACATTAATTTCTGTAATTTCCAAACTATTCGCCACAATTTTACAAAATGTCTTCAGCTATGAGGTTAACACACGGGGCAGTTAATATGATACTAATACGGTTTTGTTTCTTTTATCTTGCATAAAAAACTGTCCTGCGGCTTAAACACAATGCAGATAATACACAGGAAATTATTGTCCTTGACTCTGAACATTTGGCTACCTACACCAGCGTCCACTAACATAGAAGTGAAGTCTGCTATATTCCTGACAATAAATGTACACGATATAGCCTAAAATACCAGTGCCATTAACAAACAATATTTACTTAATACATCTACTGTATATGCAGCTTTCAAGAATCCAACATAGAACAAAACTGTGCCAGTGAGGTTTGTTCTCTGAGTCACAGAAGGGCACAGGTGGGATCTGTAACACAGTGACCCGGATACAGAGCCCATAGCCCATATGGCACAGGTGGCAGATCCGGTGGCATCACAGGGGGTATCTATGGGTGACCTGTTATCTCCCGCCAGGTCAGGATGTCCTCTAATCCAACAGAACGACCCCCTACTCAGATTATATATATTCTAAAACAATACCACAACGAGGCACCGTTGCTGCAGAGAATTGGTCTAACATAATGGAAATCAATGTATCGGAAACACATACCAAGGTACCAAGTCATATTTGAAATAATGACTGAATCACCTTAATGTGGAACTCCAGGTTCTCGTCCATGGAGTAGATGTGGTCAAATATGTCCTGAGCGATTCGAGGGATAATACCCATGACATTAGGGTCGTGCAGTTTGCCCTTAGGATAAAAGAGAGAGAGTGGGAGAGGCAGCGTGGGTTACATAAGTATGCACAAAGATAGATTAAGGATATTCATTTCACTGATGGGAAATGAAGCCGGCAACACGCAAAGCACACCATCCGTGACACAGAAGCTAATCAAATAACTCGGGTAAATTATTTTAAAAGATAGATGCACATAAGTGACTGGAGTCAGGATTAGATGAGGATTGTATTCTGTTTTTCATTAGTTCATTTCATTTTTTTAAACATTCTAACCTTTGTGCTGAAAAAAGCTGTCTTTTAAGCAGTTAGTTATGTTACAGAGCATTTACGACATTTATGAACTGATACTGTGTGGGATAACGATGAATCAAACATTCATGACACGAAAAATGAATCTGACCTTGGGCTGTTTCTAATATCAGCAAACGGATTGATGGTTCAGTGTAATTGGCTCTGAGTCTAGACATTGGCATTGTTTGATATTGTATACAGAGTGTGCCCCGCGGGCACCAAAATGCAATAAAACTGTTATTGACTTAGTGAGAATAAAAACATGATTAGCTCAAGTGGCAGTTTAGCCAAAAAGACACGCACGTGCACACACACACACACACACACACACACTATGCGTGTGTGTGTGTATGTGTGAATGTGTTGGCAAATCTTCGAACACAGGATTGAAAATGACATTACCAGCAAAAACAGCATTATAAAGGTGTGTGTGTGTGTGTGTGTGTGTGTGTGTGTGTGTGTGTGTGTGTGTGTGTGTGTGTGTGTGTGTGTGTGTGTGTGTGTGTGTGTGTGTGTGCGTGTGTGCGCACATGTGTGTGTGTGTGTGTGTGTGTGTGTGTGTGCGTGTGTGTGTGTGTACAGGTGTAACATTTTTATTAAAGATTTCAGTTTATAAACGTTAAATCATTTTCTTTCATATTTCCAGACACTCCCTAACGGGTACGGGCTGTTTCCAGGGTAACTGCTGCAGTCTCCTGTTGAGCAATCCGCTCTGGTGAAGTGGCCTGCCTCCGCCTGACGCGCCACCAGAATCCCGCCGCACCGCCACTTCCGTCCAGTAATATGGAGCTTCAGCCAAATCAGACGAATGCCAGTAACCAACCAGCAGACCAGGAAATGACATCAGAGGATGACCACTGCCACTTCCTCTGGAGCACAGAAGACAACTGTACTGGTCCACGGCCAGAGTTAAGGCCAAATGTAATTTGTGTCATGATGCAGCAGATCTGGAGCCTATTCCGAATCTCTCTGATTAAGATATCAGGTATCTCATCCACCTCTACCTTGTGCATCGTAAGGGTGGGCATGAATGGATAGCTTCCTGGCAACACTTTATATTTAGCACTGATGGAGGAGGATAGTCTTGGGGGACAGCATTATAGAGTTTTACAACCCAGAAGGACTTTAGGTCTCTCATCTCTAAGCCTCCAAGCCTTATTTGTATTCTGCAGCCTGCTGTTTTTCCCTAGGTCAGTCCTTCAGTGTAGGCCTACTTGTACATATAAGACAGATAGGAGAGATACTACAATTGATAAACCAACAACATTCCATCATGAAGAGGAACACTATATTCATAGGCTATGAGAACAGCTGTAAAACCCGACTGCTTGCGTTTTGAGGCTCCTACGTTTACAGCAAGTCTTTGGCTAAAGGGGGTGAGGGATGTTTGGGGCTCGATAAAGCAACCATGACAAAGCTTGGTGTTAGACTGCAGGTGAATCCCCAGGCCTGTAATCCTCACCGCATCCTCTAATCATCTTGTTTCACTGCTCTAAGACTCTTATGAGGACATTAAATGAAAAAAAAAATCCAGTATCTTTAAACCCCTTTTCCGGAAACCCCTTAGGATTATGGCTCAAGAAAACTTAATCTCCGTTTATTGCCTCGCAAGAAGCTTGTGTTATTGAACATCAAAATAGAAAAAAAAATGTAATTGTAATTCAATTATATTTCATAGACCTAAAAATAGATTAAATTTGGAAAATCAACTTTTATTTATGCTCCTAAAGCAGTAATAGTCATGAAAGCATTTTCTGTATGTGGACCCTGTTGGTCTGTCAGCACAGTATTTCTGCAGTACAGTAAAGAGCCTCACCTCCATGGTGTGGGTCTTCCCTGATGCCGTTTGGCCGTAGGCGAATATGGTGCCATTGTAACCCCCAAGCACATCTGTGGAAAACAACAAACACGTTGTTGCAATTTCAGATTCAACTGATGAATAAATCAACACATTATCTGTGCTCAATTACGCTCAGGGGCTGTGGAAAAGACTGTACCCTTGACTATCTGTTTGGCGCAGTTCTCGTAGACTTCCACCTGTTCTGTGGCGGGCGGAAGGACTCTGTCGAAGATGTATGGTTTGCCCTGCCAAAGCAAAACAAAAAATCAGCCCAGGTCATTAGCTTTTATTTGCACACGGTTTCATTCAATTTAACTGATCAAATCTAGTTAAATCTGACTCATATTAAATTGTCACAGACAGATTCATTATAACGTATTACACATTCATTACAAACACAGGCATGAAATATGGGGTTTTGTAACCCCTCCAATAATCAAAATGGCCAGGGCCGGGTTTCCCAAAATCGTTAAGAAGCTCTTAAGTCCAAGGAACTTCTTAGGAGCGTTCTTAGAACATTCTTACAACGCTCCTAAGAAGTTCTTAGAACTTAAGAGCTTCTTAACAATTTTGGGAAACCCGGCTCAGGTCAGCTTCCCAAATGATCATATCATCATGATATGAAGTGGAGGTCTCAATCCCAAACAAGTACAGTACATTAGAAACCCATACAGTACATTTACACGTCTGACAGTTAACCAATTCCCCCACAGATGCCCCTTACAGCCTGGCGCCCAACCCCCGATTTATTCATGACCGTGTCCAGCCAGGACTTACACACTACAGTTTAGGGGGGGAGACAAAATGTCTGAGATTGCGCTTTACTGTATAGTAGCGTCTGAAAGATGAGGTTCCTCGCAGTCCTAACTGGGGCACAGCGGATTTAGGGGGGTCCCTACGGACCGGCTAGCGCGGCAGCAGCATCCAGCTGCTCGTTGAGCTCGCCAAGGCCCTCGGAGATCGGCGCTAGCACAGGAGGGAGCCGGGCCATAATCGCATAAGGGCATTTTACATGCCGAGCGTGACGGAGCGACTTGCCTGCCACTTCTATTAACACAGGGAATTACAAGAGCGAAGGAACTGCACGAGGCAGAGTTCCTCCTTTGCATGACAAGTGGAAATTGGAGTAAGCGTTGGAGTTTCTGCATAGTGTGTGTGTGTGACAGAGAAAGAGTAAAATCTAAGCTTGCGATTGTGGCTGATTGTGGTTACCAAAGTAAGAGAACAAGATCACATGCTATTACTGGGTCTTCATTCAAGGTCATCAGCATGCTGTCCAGCAAAAATAATCCTACACTGTACACAGTTTGCTGTTACAGAAATTATCTGAACAACAGACTGTAATAAAGAGTCTTCAGACAATAAGACAGTTGTGTGTGAGTTAATCCACTTAGAATCATGCCGTTTCACAATCTCTTTTCCACATTACTTAAGCACAGAAGAGAGGGAAGGTTTGTGAGTGGAGCTCCAGGGTGAGCTTCGACAGACCTTGGTACAGACCCACTCAGACCCATCCCCCCAACTGCCTATCAATGCTGCTCTCCTTTGGGACCCCCCTGATTAAGCTGGTAATTCACACGGTTTTCTATTGTGGAGCTGAACCCATTAGCCGATCGTGGCCCTGATAAAGCAAGAAAAGGCACACTTAAATAGCATCAGTGCCAAATGTGTCCGCCGGTAAGCTAATTATGAAAATGTTTAGTCTGTGTTCATGAATATATGTATTTATTTACATTAATTCCTACAAAAACTTGGATGCTCATTCGATTTGTTGAATTTTGCACTTCACCAAATTATCTCCTCCATCTCTCACACTCATGCCAACACACAGAGGGAGGTTTGAGCTAGCACACATCACACTAACCTCATGATAGAGATTAGATTAGTAAACTATATGAAATACTCTGTGGCACTCAAGGGCCTTCACTGTGAGAGCTTTACTATGAACACAAAGGGGAGGCTGATCAATATGTTTATGTAAGTGACTATGTGTGCACATGTCTCTCTCTGTCTGTGTGTGTGTGTGTGTGTGTGTCGGGAAGAGGGGGGTTGCTTTTTCAAGAGTGATTGAGCATATCTGTGACATTTCTAAACTCCTCTGCCAGAAGCTGATAGCTATTGGAAGCCATGGTGCATCTTTACTTTTTGCCCCTGCACTTTCAGACATCAGCAACACAGACAGCAGGAGAGATGGAAAGACACTGGTATGTCTACACCAAGCCAGTCGCCACGGAAACCACCTCCCAGTGGGAGAGACCTTTGCTGATTGGACATCAGTTGGCTCCGGGGTGTTCCCCAAAACTGATTGCACAGGATGGGAACATGATTGCTCAGAGGAGCTGGAATTTTAATTTAAATTTAACTGAGTGTGTGTGTGTGCGCGCGCACGTGTGTGTGTGTGTGTGTGTGTGTGTGTGTCTATCTGTCTCACATTTTTTTGTAAATACAGACATGATAACATAGATAGAGTAAAAATAATGCCAGTGCAACACAGATGCCGTTTTCATTTAGTTTTAAGGTGCATAACAGTGACTAATGTTTTGAAACATGATTATGTATCAAGACTAAAAATGGAACCTGTATCAGCTTCTTCTTGCTGCATTACTGTCTTGACTAGAGAAGAACCCATTTAGAAAAGGTGTGTTTTAAGACTGGACACACAGCCATGTTTTCCCTGCGCTTGGGCCGTTTGACCTCACAGTGCCCTCGCCTCTTCTCCACCATCTCATACTGAGGCACACTGTGAGTGAGATATACTGCTGCTAAGATTTACACAGATGCACTCCTACACACACACACACACACACCTCATTATCAGCACACTGCATACGAGACACGTGACCGTGCATACACAAAAGACACACATGTATGGGGTGTACACCACACACACACACAGCTATACTGACATGCACACACACACACATCCTTGCATGACGTTCCAACACATACAGTGTATTCCACATGACATGTTCTCTTTCTCAATAATTGATGTGGTCTCTCGTGAGATGGCCACGGTCTTATCAGAGGAGAGGGGAGAACAGGAGGTCTGCCCGGGCTCCGTCACAACTAGATGAAAGCTAAGAGGAATCAATGCTGTAAATGGCAGAACTCCTCTCCCACCATTTCAAAAGAGCACCACCAGCAATTGTGTACTCAGCGAAGCAGTAGCGCTTCTGAATCTGGTCTGTAGAGCATCCATGGCCACACACAGCTCTGTCTGTTGAAACGCTCTGTGGGAATTCATATGCCACATTTTATCCTACAGGCACTGACTGACTCTCCTGCCAGATGGGCTTCACAACCTCCCATCTCTATCGCCATGGAGACATTATTCACACAGAAGGACCCCAAGGTCCTGCTCACGTTGGAAGTGAGGCGTCAGTGTCACCTATTGACTGTAGACAGACGCCGTTGAAACAAGGTTTCAGGAGAGCAAATGTCATAACTGCATCTATTATTTTCCAGACTGACCACCATCCACAGCGCTGTCTCTAGTCTTCCTCCCGATTTCATCCATGACAAGCTTCGATATAAACACACAAATGACTACACAGAATAGCCTACGCTATTAAATATACATGGAGTTATCCACTGGCTAGACAATTCCAATCAAACAATTCTGTAGATATTAACAGTCAAAGACGGAAGGGGATGCATTAGTGTTTATAACAAATGGAAGGACAAAAGGCTGATATATGCACCATGCATGAGCAACTGTAGTCAGTGCTGATGGCACTTTTGAAAAGGGGGTCCTCTGAATGTGGGGGCTGTCTGGGGTCAAGGGATTTCAAACAGTCGATGAGGAGAATGTAAAATGCATGAGGGATAAAAGGCATCCCACTGGTTACTTTAGGCAGGGTTTCCCAGCCGCACTGTGGACAAGACAAATCTCTTTATTCAAGGGAAAAACCTTTATTTTTCAGTTTAGATTTACGTTATATCGAGATATTTGATGGGGTTTTATCTTACATTCTGTAACACTATACATGAACATCCCTTGACTGACAAAAGGAAATGCATCAACTCCATATAATCAGGTAAATAAACATCAGCAGTTGAACTACAACAGCAACTACTATTACTATTAATAATAACAACAATAATATATGCATATTATTATTATGATGATAATGATTATTATTATTATCAATAATAATAATAATAATAATAATAATAATAATAAAGTTATTACTCCGTTTCTGCTTATTTTATGTTGGCAGTTGTCTACTGTTATCGTTCATGATTGTCTTACAAAACAAGCAGGCACCTGAGACTTAAATCCATTTATCTGCAGGAGATGAAATTAGTAAATGGTGCGAAATGCACTTCAAAAGCCAGAGATCATCTGACAGAGCAGTGTCTGCACCCCTTTCCACACTTTTACGGCAATCTAATTATCTCCTAATGAAATGGAAAATTAAGTTGGTCTGAAAATCTAAAAATGCATCTTTGAAGCTCTGAGGGTTTTTGTTTTTTTTTACTTTATTTTTTTTTATTTTAATTGCTTTGGGAATAGCATAATGGGACATTGCAAAATGTTTACACAAATTAATAATATAAGCAGCATACTATTAGGCTATATAAGATAGATAGATAGATAGATAGATAGATGGATAAATAGATAGATAGAAACTTAAATGCAACAAATGAAAAAGAAAGACCTTCAATCATGCCATTGTCACAAAACCCACAGCTGTCAATGGGGAAAGGTTGGATATGGCGTGGAGGGGGGAAACGTGTGTGAATTTAACCCTTCCCCCACCCCTCACCACACTAATTACCATTTATTGGCAGTCCCCCCAGCACCAGACCTTGCTCCTAATTCTCCTGAGCAACACTGCCAGCTACATAGGTACCAGCACAAAGGAGTCGTCTGAGCTTGAATTCAGCAGCCTGGGTGATGAAGCATCTTACCCTCACACAGAGTTATGATGCAGCATGATTTGCGCATCCGTTTTTTTTTTTTTTTTTTTTTTAATGGACACACAGATGAGTAGACAAAGTGATGGAGTGCAGGGGTCAGAGCAGCTGAAAGCTTATGATGTCCAGCGAAGCAAGCCTGACTGCTGCCAGACAGCATTTACAAGTAGTCAACCACAGACACACGTAGGCTAATTATTAAGCCCTTGTTCATGTGCCTGTGCTGACTAAATTGGCCAGCTGCTCAATATTAAATAAAAGATGTTAAATTATGATATTAAATTACAGGTTTTCATCCTGTGATTTAGCGAAGGCATGGCATTATAGCTCTAAAAGTAAATTTGATGTGTACATTTTTGATGTGCAGAGGATAAAACAAAAACAAAGATATCTGTAAAACAATCACACATGCAGACGTGTACACACACACACACACACACACACACACACACACACACACACACACACACACACACACACACACACACACACACACACACACACACACACACACACACACACACACACACACACACACCATTATATTAGACAGTTAGATTAGCCAATATGCCTGAACTGAACATTGGCAATTCCCAGTCCAGTCTGATCATGCACATATACTGTTGCCATTTGTGATTGAAATTAGGAACAGGCAGTGATGCAGATGACAGAGGGCAGGCACTGGCCTGTTTGCTTATGTGGGTGATGTGTAGCCTACATCACTCTCTAGGGAGGGGACACAGCTAGTCAAGGCCAGAATGAGTCAGGTGTCTATTGTTGCTTCGGCTGCAACTGCATACACATATTCATTAAGGGAATCTCAAGCTTGGGGACAAATGTTCCCAAGAGAGGCATGAGTCACACAAAGACTCAAACTGTTTCAGATCGTTATCATTTCTACACTCCAGAATCTATGAAAACTATTAGTCACGTTCTCCCTCCGTTTCATTTCCACTGAATATTTCCAGGGATCTTGTATTTGTTACGCTCGGCAGTCAGCACAGTTGCAGTTGGTCTCTACATTTGACAGCCATTTTCTCCTGTCAAGTGGCATGGGTTTGATTCAAACTCCTTCATTCAAATCACAAGGCAATCTGTTGCCACAGCAGAAACACCCACAGTGCAGTTGATGATCTGGCAGTTCATGCTAAATTTAACTCAATTTTGGACCCCTAGAATATTGGATTTTTAGTAATAGCTGAAAGAATCATTCTCACAGACATGACATAGCAAGTAAAGTCCCACTCAAGCATTCAAAATGTTAGTTGGTCAATGCAACCGCAAGTCTTTGAATCACAAAGTGAATACATTTGCTAAAAAAATGAAGAGGAAAAGGAAAGAGGAAATTATATTAAGTTGAAGGATCCCGTAAACAGCCATGTCGTGCAGTCAGTGACATTATTAAGATGACAAATCGTCCCCAAAACAGAGTTCATGCAGGTCATGGTAATTAAATTCTCCACGATAATGCCTGTAATTAAGATGTTGAATGTCCCTGGTGTCCCCTGCCTGATCTGATTAAGATTTTTCACTGAATTTAGACGCACATTTACAGCATGATACTCCAATCCCGTTCTGCCCATCAACAAACCAGCAAATCATTTCAAAGACATTAGGCGTCAGTGGTTGAATAGCCAACATCAGTTTCGCCGATAAAAAAAAAATCGAGGAGGTGGATTTTCCGCGTTTCCTGCTCTCAGCGGAGTGTGATACTGTGCTGTTGAAATATAACAAAGATTTCCGCTTGTAGACGCTAAAAAAATGGACTTGAAGCCTACCTACGCCTCAGTTATGGTAAAAGTAAGTTAGCTCGTTATGTGCAGCAGACCATGTTGTTTGATGCTATGACAATTCCGGAACGCAAGATGGGTAGCCAAACAAAGGTATCACACCTGTATTGAAATGCTGCTATGACTCTCCCTCCCATCAAAACATTGCACGTTTATCAATTTAGACTATACTCACCGATACGACAACCGTGTCTTCCCCTTTGAATTTGGGAGTGTATTTATCCCCTCTTGATACCTCTGCGGCGTTCAGTGGTCTGAAGCGGCACATTACTTTTACGCAGCATTCAGATGCGTCCGCCATATCTGTCAGTCCAAGCAAAAATGACCAGAGAAACTTTTACAACCAGCGAAAATAAAGCCCAAAGCCAAAACAAATAATCAAGCCGTGGTGATGGGCATTGTTGATCAACGTCGATGGCCAGCTAGCAGAGGCGCCTGCTCAACTCCTCGATCGTGTTGGATTTCTTGGCGTCAACGGTACCTGTAGCCCCAACCAATTCACACTTGCAGTTAAATGTTTTTAGTCGAGAAATTAAATTTACTTTGAAACTTTATTTCCGTATAGCCTGGCTGGCGCACAAATCCCAAGTCCGTCCGTATCCAGATTATCTGAGACGCAGCATCAGCACCGCACACCTCTGCTCTCCACCTACGTTTCCACTCCTCCTTCAGGCGCTTCCAATTCCGAACACTCCCCTGCACTGTTGAAACCTTACCCTTTCCATACCATGTGCAGCACAGAGCTTTGAACGGAATTGTGGGTATGGTAGTTTATCCTATCAAGCGTAGGCGTGTTTTAAAGGCATAACGTAGGCTAGGCTATATGGTTATGAATGTGAAGTCTGTTTGTTGTCTGATGGAAATCACTAGACGTTATCCAATGGGAAGTCATCTTCAGGTGACGTAATCGATCTCGTAAATCGATCGAATCCTTTTTGGGGATTTTTTTTAATTTTTTTTTTTAATCCTTTTCAGATATTTCTTAGTGCCTATAAGTGCACGTCCTGAGGGAGGCATCCTCTAAAAGTCCTTCTAATGCGATCATTTGGACCAGGTCCAAAGTTCAAAGATAGATATGTAGATATAGATAGATAGATAGATAGATTGATTGATTGATACTCTCCCAGCAAACATGCCCGTGTGGGCCCGCAGTGGCATGTAATTCGGGCCCACTGCGGGCCCCATTACCGTCGTGAAATGCGGGGCAGATGCGGGCCCCACACTAAGGGACCCTGGTAGGGCTCCTGTGGGCAAACCCACAGTTTGGGCAGAGTGTGGGGCTTGCCCACATTTGGCTCATTGGGCCCCCAGTGGGACCCATTATGGGCCCTATTCCCATACCCTCCCAAAATCCCCCACTACCCCCACACTTGTGTGGGTTTACTGTGGGGTAGTGTGGGTTTACTGTGGGCTTAGTGTGGGGTATTGTGTGCTTAGTGTGGGGTAGTGTGGGGTAGTGTGGGTTTACTGTGGGCATAGTGTTGGGTAGTGTGGGCTTACTGTGGGGTAGTGTGGGCTTACTGTGGGCTAGTATGGGTTTACTGTAGGGTAGTGTGGGCTTACTGTGGGGTAGTGTGGCCATGTGTGTGCCCACGCTACCCCACAGTAAACCCACACCTGGCCCATGTGTACCTCATATGTAATAGTTGCAGTTGTTGAACAAGCTGGTCAATATTAGAATAAAAGACTAATCGAATGTACATAACATTGACATTTATTAATTAAAAACACAGAAATTAATTTGCTCTGTGTGTGAGCTCTTCGGCTCCTGCCTCCATCTCGGTCAGCTCTCAGACGGCAGGTTTAATCCGCCTCTTTCAAATTCCTCTGTTTGCTACTGGACAAAGCTTCAACTAATCACACCACTTTTTCCTCTGACGTATGTAAAACAACCACAACGATAGGCTTCTCGCAAAACCCCATTGACATGCCTACTAGTGCGTCATTGCCTTTACCGGGCTTGCCCGCAGAAATCCTAAGTGGGGCCCCAAAGGGCAAAACAGCTGTGGGGTCCGCATGGGCTGCCCTGATGGGGCCAATGCGGGCAAACCCACAGTGGGCCTGCCCGCAGAAATCCCTAAATGGGGCCCCAAAGGGCAAAACAGCTGTGGGGCCCGCATGGGCTCCCCTTACGAGGCCAATGCGGGCTAAGTGTGGGCAAGACCACAGTGGACTTGCTCGCAGAAACCCGTAAATGGGGCCCCAAACGGCAAAACAGCTGTTGGGCCCGCATGGGCTACCCTTATGGGGCCAATGCGGGCAAAGTGTGGGCAAACCCACAGTGGGATTGCCCGCAGAAATCACCCCATTGACATGCCTACTAGTGCGTCATTGCCTTTACCGGGCCGTTAGTCATGCTTCATTTTCATTGGATTTCCCGATCCTGTGAAAATTTGAAATGGTAGAGGTGGATAGGCTGCTTGGCCAGACTGACTGTTTGCAAAATCTTGCGCAGCGTCACAGGACGTATGGGCGAGCCCAGGCTACCTAAACATACAAATTGCATTGACATTTTCATATTGATTTGGCACTGCAACCGTCAGCATTCAACATTGCTTGAACTGTTTAAATTCTGAAATTATTGGTTGTTGGTTGATGTTCTTTTTCTATATATGTATATAGTGTACACACACAGTATGAAAAGAAGCTTCTTTACGAGCAGCGTCTTCAATAAGTTGCCCACAGAAATTAAAAATTGGGATTTCTATGGGCTGCGCTTTAGGCCTTTAGGGGGCTTATGCGGGTAAATCGTAGAAAAGCCACCAAAACTGGTGTGGGTTTACTGGGGACCCTAAGGGAAGAAGCTGTGGGTCCCACATGGGCTCCCCTTACGGGGCCAATGCGGGCAAAGTGTGGGCAAACCCACAGTGGGCTTGCCCTCAGAAATCCCTAAGTGGGGCCCCAAAGGGCAAAACAGCTATGGGGCCCGCATGGGCTGCCCTTATGGGGCCAATGCGGGCAAAGTGTGGGCAAACAGAGCTATACTGAGCACAGCGGCAGACCAGTTCTTGCGATGCCAAACCATGTGATGTGATGTAATGGGACCTATAGGCATCCACGGTGTGTTTGCGCAATGGGTGCAGGTCGACACTAGCAGCTTACCGGTCGGTAGCAGTGTCTGGACGCGGGGCGGGGTCATGGTAACGGATAAGAAGCGCGGCTGAAGGTGGAGAGCCTAGCCACAGTGGTTATCGTCAATGTACAGTGCACACATGGTATGCACACATGGTATGTGGGGAGTTCACTACCAGAATGTGTTGCTCACATCGTGAGCATACTGATAAAAACAAGTTCAGAGCCAGGTCAATTCACTTTGAGAATGTTCTGTGAGAAAATGATAATCCAAATGGGAGGATAGAGAATTTACATATTCTGTTCTCGATTGCAAAACGGAGAGACTGCCATGCTTAAACGTTACTACAAAGTGAAAGAGCGCCTACCCAAGGTCAGCGGTGACAAGTCAATCTCTCTGTCGAACACTGTTCAAAATCTAAGAATTCATTCTGAACAGCATTTGTCTCAAAAAGGCCTTCATCTGTCGTCCCGGGTCTAACATTTGCCTGGGACTGCCATTTTGGTACGATAAAGTATCTGCTGTAAAACCTCTTCTGACTCCTCTGCAAGGACCAGCAGAATGGCCTGCATCAAGGCCAGTTCACAGACCTCCTGCCTCAAAACCACAGCGCAGTGGGGAGGGACAGTAGCCTGGAAACCATGACTCTCTTCGCATGGCAAACATTTATTTCCTGGTTTGTGAACGCTTGTCTGAAGTTTGAAATCATTGGAGTTCAATCACTAATGTTTGGTAATGACATAGGGGACGGGGGACCACAGGGGACACAACGATAACGATATGCTTGAAACTTAAATGTAATCGCTCTCAGGAACGCCCTCTGTTCGCTGATTGGGCGGAGGTGTACTTGCCGGAGTAAACGAAAGTGGATCAAGGTATCCCAGACGTAGTACTGAAGGGAAAAGAAATTGAGCGGAAGTGCGCAGACAGGCTGGAGTCGGGCTAGAGGGACAGGGGGTGTTTAATTGTAATGAAACGTAATGGGGGGGGGGGGGGGGCAAACGAATTGCAGCGCGTAGACCTTTCCCACAATGTGCTGGACCCGCTCCCTCACCTGGCAAGCAAGCACCCTCTGTGCATCCTTGCCAGGTGTCCAGGTGGGCAGCGAGGCGAGTGATATCGAGTGATTTATGGTGCATATCAGAGCTCAAAGAGGCAAAGGTGTGAGGGCACCCACAGGGGCTCGGAGTATCACATGCATGTGGCTTCATGATGGAGGTGTGGGAGGAATATTTTTTTATGCCTCGGCTCATGCATGATCGTAGTCACAGTCAATGTGATGGCACAGGCTCTCCCATCAAGACATTGTAAGACCTGCTCAGACCCAGGGAAATGGTGTTACACCAGTGCTGACGGGGTTGACATAGCTCAAGGCTCCAACTGACCAGACAGGAGCAGATCTGACCGACGCCGCTATCTACGGATGTTCGGGTCCACCCTCGATGGCCAGGTAGCTGGAGTGGGGGAGAAGGTTGGGACTGGGGGCGAGGCAGAGCCCTTGTGGACTCGAGTTCGGCACATCAAACTCAGAGGTGGAAAACTCCTAACCTGACTTTCGCCAGATCCTGTAGTTCGCCGTCTGCTTCACACAAGGATCTGGGACTTCTCGATAGGAGATGTATTTCTGAAGGCGGGTCCTTGTAAAACATCCTCGCATGTGATTTGATAAACCACTTGCCTGTTATCTTGAATGACGTGCTAGGCTTCTTCAAGTTCTTGCCAAACCCGGTCGGAAGAAGAGTAAAAACATCCTTGCCACCAATAAATGTCTTCAAAACTATTCTCTGAAAGAATGAATACTCGATAGATTCGACAAAACGGTTGAAATAGCAGAATCAATGTCAGCACAAGACTCCTCGCTGCGTGCCGCCATTGTTATTTGAATCAAACACTCGCTTCGGCGCTCCTGATTGGCTGCTCATTTTTTGATCACTGGCTAGGGGTTTGGATTGCCCTCGCGTCCAGACCCTTGTGTGGAGCTCAGCGAAACGCCTCTGGTGGAGCATGGCGGAACTACAAGGGTCTGGCGAGAGTCAGGCTAGAAAACTCCAGCTCTAGAGAGTAAAAATCCAATCATGTATTGGTTTTACCTGAGCACTTAACAGAGGTGATCTCTTCAATTAGCTGCTCTACCTGACTGAAGAGTTATGCTAATAATTAGAATCAGCTTGTTTAAGTGAATGGTTGGCACAGGTACAGTGGTGGGACGTTTACTCTCTGAAGCTGGACTTTTCCACCTATATATGATCATGGCCGGCTTATGGCTCATGGCTGGCTGTGCAGCGGGAGCCGTCCAGAGGTAGCCTGACGAGCCAGACCCACATCAAGATGTAGGGTCTGGACACTCACCGTAGGCAGGGCTCAATCGGAGGGGTGGGATAAACAGTTGTCTTTCAAATTCCCTCCCCGCAGTAGGATAACGCTAAACGAATCATCTTCTTGTTTTCAAGTAGCAGGATGCGTAACCTTCCCTCTCCACGCAATAGGATAACGCTAAACGAATCATCTTCTTGTTTTCAAAAAACAGGATGCGTTACCGTCGCAACTTCTGGTCGCATGTCAGTCACCATAATGTTAAGCCCACCCACCGACTCTATACACGCTGTGATTGGCCCGCTGGTGCTGGGGGTTCTCAGCTCCCTGTCTCAATGGATCGTGCCTAGACTGCCCCGCCAGCCAAATTACATTTGCTGCCGCTAGGGGCGTCTAGATTTCTAGGCTAGTCCAGAGGGGGATGAGCAAGTGAAGTGTTATCGGTGGGCTAGAGATCGCTTTTCCAAACAGTCCCTTAGCAGAGCCTGGAGCATCGAGTATAGAGGCATCTTCTCCCTGTCATGGAGGTCGGACAGGATAGACCACAGGTGCCCGGGCCTGGGCTATACAGGGAAACCCAGCGCACAGCCCGGGGCTAACAGCAATCCTTAGATGGTGTCCAGCATTGTTTGCAGCTCAGTAAGGTTTTTGCTTACTTCAGCTGGAGAGGTCGCTCTTGATAGTAGACCTGGAGGGGGGCTTTGCAGGCTTCTCTATACAGATGTATGCCTTATACATGCTTTTATCACAAATAGACTTGACTACTGCAATGCACTTTACACTGGAGTAAGTGAATACTCCCTCAAACGTCTACAACTGGTTCAAAATGCAGCAGCCAGACTTCTCACTGGTACTAGGAAAAGGGAACATATAACACCAGTCTTGGCTGCTCTCCACTGGCTCCCAGTCAAATACAGAATCCAGTACAAAGTAGCATTGACTGTTTTTAAAGCTTTAGCACCTGTGTATGTTGTGGACATGTTATCTCCACATACATTCCAAAGTGATCCTATCCTTATATTAAGATCTGCCTCAGTCTCTGCTTAACACCCCACAATCACGTCTGACACAGAAAGGAGACCGTGCTTTTAGTGTGTTAGCTCGTAGGCTATGGAACAGCTTGCCCAATGAGCTAAAAAACATGGCTTCTGTGACTGGTTTTAAATCAGCGCTTAAAACGCATTTTTACCGTATTGCATTTGATAGCTACTGACCTTGCATGTGATCCTGGGTATCATTCTCCTTGTATTGTATCTATCTTTTGTCTATGTTCTTTGTCTTTTTCCTTTTTGTCCCTCTATTTATTCTTGTATACTGTTTTTATATTTATTTTTCATATACTGATTGTGAAGCACTTTGGTTTTAAATGTGCTATACAAATACATTTTTCTTACTTACTTACTTCTCTGCCAGAGAGGTGGTCGTTCAAAGATACGATTAAAGAGGAATTATGCAGGTTTGGCAATTTCTACTGTGTCTTCGCTTTTGCTTTTCGTTTTCGCTCGTTTTATGCTTGCAGGTTTCTCTGAGTTTCTCCTACAGCTTTAGCGTGTATATTTTCTAACACTCCTCAATCGATCAGTCTGCTTTTTCATGAGCATGATCGCGAGGCTGGAGACTTTCTGTTTGTCAGTGCCACCGGCCCAGTGGCACAAACTTGCAAGTGTGGTTTTTCCGCTCACAGGTGCCATAGGGGGAAACTTGCATAGTTCACCTTTATCTCGCGACATGCACTTATAGGCACTGGGCTGCAAAAAAATCCCTTAAAAATGGTTGTTGGAGATTGCATCATGACTACCGCACTGCAATACTAAAGTACAGCATGCCTACTACAATATCTGTAAGACAGAGAGTTAAAGGGGTTGGTGGAGTCTACAGGATTAATAGGAGTTAAGAATCTTTCCCACAGCTAATAAAACCCTGAGAACCGAGGTGCGTGTCATTATGCCATTCAGAGGGGAAAAGGCGAAAGGTTTTCTGTCCATATCAACTGAGTAAACAAAACAGTCAATCAGCATTATACTGCAGATGTTGATCAGCATTTTTAGCAGCTATAATTTCTGCTGTTTTGACGGGACACTGTTCATATCATTCTCCCATTTATTAATCTCATTAACTTTTGCATGCAACACCCATTGTTGACGATGCGTCCTTGCTTCAGTTCAAAACTGGTGGAAATGGTTCACTATAGCACCACAATTCAAAGAATTCTAAACGGAACCGGTTCAAGAACTGATGAAGGCAAATATGGCCGCAACGTGTAGGCCCATTTGCTTTTAATCCAGTGTTTGCCATGTATAAAGGCTTTTTATATTTCCTAAAAATCTCGGAGTGCCTCTGCAAATCTTTTTTTTGCTTTTGGATTCTCACCTTACCCGTAGCAGAAGAGCACCGGAGTACTATTTTATAAACTCCTGAGCGCCCTAAGCCCTTTTGTGTTTTCTCGGTTCAAAAACTGGTTTGCTGTCAGTGGAAATATGTTCTAAGTTTATTATCCAGAATTTCTTGTTTAACATTTTTGCTTTGTCGTACACAGGAGCAAGCAGTCATGTAATTATTGGATAAAGGCTAAAGGAGATAATACCATACATTCTATAAGATGTATTGTGTGATTGCACCAAATAAAAGAAAAGAAAAAGAAGTTGAAAAAGTATTGCATATTACCCACATAGGGTATTTAAGCCAGCATACTTAAAACATTGGTATGGGTTGTGGGCATCTTTTCACAGATTCACCATAACTCTTAAGGTGATGATGCCCGATTACCCGAGGCAAATAAATGATAACGTCAGACTTTCAATGTAAATGTCTGTGTTGTATTTTTTGATCTTATTGTTATTTATTCGTGGTTTTAATGAGTGAATGAATAATGAGAAAAGAAAAAAAGAAAAGAAATAAAAAAGTATTTGTATTTTATACAACTCAGATTTGCCTGTCTGCTCTAGTACCAGCAAAAGCTAAACAAAATCTTTAGCCTATATAGCTCTAGCAAGAACTTCATGTCTTGCTCCTTTAAAATATTTCCTATTCACCCTATTTCTTGGGAAAAAAAAGGAAATATCCAAATGATTCCAAACTTAGTGTCTGTGACGGGGGGGGCATTTCTTATGTCTTAAGTTTGCCGTGTGCTATTCATCCAAACACTTTTGCTGTGATATTATTGATTGCCCTCAACTGTGAATTTGTTGCCCTGAGGGCCTACTGTCTGGTTCATTGTATGTTTAAAAATGCAATAAACATTGTCTTTATTTTGACAATACTCCAGTCCCTCTCTGTCCATCTTTATATCCCTTTATTGGGAAAGCCTGCTGGTCATCTTGTAGCCTGATTACCATCGACTTTAAAGGCTCTCCATCATGAAAGGCGAGACCAAGAGCCTGTTCTCAACAGTTTCTCCATCATGAAAGGCGAGACCAAGAGCCTGTTCTCAACAGTTTCTCCAAGCGCTTGGTTGACCCGCCTCCTTTAAGTGCCTCGATTTGCTACTGGTCGATGTCAGAAAGGAGTTTGCCGAGTTTAAACCATTCACAACACTCTTTCCTCTGCCTTGAACACGCCTCTACCCAGAGCCGTTGGAGCTGCTCAAAGTTGATTGCTCTCGACCAAAGGGGGCAGTTCCGCAGTTTTGGGGAATTCAGAAATCCTGCTCGATGAGCAATTGGCCAGACCAGCGACAGCAACGCCGAAGGTGTTAGGCTACGTCACTGGGAGGGCATGCCAGGCTAGTCATCTTGGGGGTTAATATCCAAAGTTAGGTTTAACTTGTAATTTACTCAATACTCCCCCTAGGGGTTACATTTGGCAAGAAAAATAAAGACAAGAATCAGGAACGAGTACTTTCCCCATCAGCTGGCGAAGAAAACTAAATAGACAAACAGGCACAGAGTACAACACAAGCACATAGGCAGCAAGTCACAATAAACACTTAAACTCTTTCTTCGCCAGCTGACGGGGAAGGTACTTGTTATATATTCCCAAATAATTAACCTTGGGTTTCTAAACAATTAAAAACACTCCTCAATGAAAGACAGGCTGCTTCCTGTTCTGGTAACATGTAACTAATGCAGTTATTAGGCACATGGACCTTGGACCTGCTTTTTTTGCTCCATTGAAAATTCCCTACCCCAAGAGCATATCTACCTGAGCTCCGGGCTGATTTTTTGCAGTACATTCCTATTGATATTGGAGAATCTTCAAAGCATCAATCTAAGCATCCAAACCATCAGTTTCAAACCCATTAACGATTAACCTAAGCTTCCAGACCATCTTCAAACCATCCCACCATGTATCTTTTGACAAGACAAACCTGGCAAACAGGTTTGACAAGTATGCAGATATAGGAGTATCTACTGAACAACTATTTTTCCAGTTTCCACTACACTTTGTTATTTATTGTATATCAACCTTGGATTAGCCTACACTGTTTAGTTTGCTATAAGGGCAAATGAACAAGAATAAGTGATATATTCTTTCACACAGGCTTATGTCACCGACCACTTGGAGGTGCAAACAATATCAGTTTTGGTTGATTTGACCATCAGTTTGGGAAGTTATTTACTTTCTATTGAGCTCCCTAGAGAATCAAATCACCTGCAATAGTGATGGGGCGGGGTGGGTGGGTGGTGGCATCCAACCTCGGAATAATACCTTCATCAACAATACCGCCCATGTCACTCAAGTGTAACAGCCAGGGCAAGTTCTTCCTAAGGAGACAATTAGGTGTACTACACT
Organism: Sardina pilchardus; assembly: GCF_963854185.1. NCBI lineage: Eukaryota > Metazoa > Chordata > Actinopteri > Clupeiformes > Clupeidae > Sardina > Sardina pilchardus. The sequence goes on from NC_084997.1 coordinate 18,084,288, forward strand.
CCCGTCAAAAGGTAAGGAAGCTTAAATATTTCAAAAAGTGAACTCAGGGGCTGAAAAGACACTGAGATATGTGTGTCACAGATATTACGTAAACTGAGTTCTTACTCGCCTGACACGGCTCAAAATGATGTTTAGTAAGTAGGTGCTTATTTATTTGGTGCATTTTTGATGCCCAGAGTGCAGCACAAAGTGCTTTAAGCACAGAGATGAAGACATAACAGTTTGGTGTAATCTACATTATAGAGAGATATAGGTTAACTTTTGAAGCTATACAAATAAAGCTGCCTTGCCTCTATCTGGACTACGCCAACCATAAGTGAACACTACAATATCTTACACATTCTTACCACATATATTTATTACAAATTTCAGGGCAGACTTGACGGTGTGAAGAACACTGACTGAAACACTATCAGTTAAATAGCGGGCAGCAGTACTACTTGTCAACCGGTCAATGCTGTAGATAAAAAGTCAGGAAAATAATGGCAAAATGTTTCCTATGAACATACTCGTGTTGTACGTCTTGTGCTTAAGCACATTTTCACTTTTAAGTAATCAATAAAATGCACAAGTTAAGTATATCTGATGTGATGTTTTTGAGTATTTGAATGTGTTCTGCTTGTAAAACATTCAGATTTAATGTATTCCTGTCAGTGGTTGCATTGTCAGATAATGCTGTTCTGTCACACAATCTAGTCGAATTTGAGCATTTTGCAAGTTTGAAGGAAGAGGAAGTATAAAAATTTAAGGAAGCAAGGATGATTTAAAATACGGGTAGAACAAAGAGTGCATATTTTGCTTATTACAAACTAAACAAGCTTCCTCATATGTTTACAGTCTATTTTGCCAGCGTATATGCAGTGAAAGGTTTGCCTATAGAAAATGAAACTGAGATAAAATCTTGAGGTAAAGGGTTACCATACAGTACATTTAAGCAATATGTCACGAGTGAGAGTGGAATGAGGAGGAAGGGAGAGTAGGGAAGGCTTTTCCAACTCCTGAGTGATATTGTGATACAGCCACTCTATTGTTTAATCGTTTTTTTTATTATTATTATTATTATTTATGCTTCTTTGTTGTTTTGTTTCCACAGCAAATACAATCAGAAAACAAATATGCTGGACTTTTGTAGTCACAGATGGACACTTCTGGTTGCCATGATTCTAGTCTGTCTCACGCTTTTTGCCAGTTTGCTTATCCAGTGGCCTTCACTGCCTTTGAAAATTACCTCAATAGTTAAAACTGAAGTCATTAGCATGAACATCAATGTCACAACTGTTTTAGTGTGGTACTGGCCTTTTGGAGTAAAATCTAGTGTGGATGGCAATGTGTGTTGGGAGAGGTTTAGCATACCAGACTGCAAATTGGTGGACGATCGATCCATGTTCTCTCAGGCAGATTTTGTGGTTTTCCACAACCGTGAGCTGATGAGCGGCCAGCAAAGTCTGCCCGTGACCCTGCCCCGACCACAGGGGCAGAGGTGGGTATGGTTCTCACTGGAAAGTCCAGAAAATAATGGGAATGTGAAGCCCTATGCTGGACACTTTAATTACACCATGTCTTACCGCCGTGATGCAGATTTTTACACACCATATGGTAGTTTGGTACCTCAGGACTTTCATACTGGAATGACAGCTGAGGATTTTGCACCAAAGAAAAAGACGTCTTTGGCTTGTTGGGTTGTGAGCAATTTTTTAGCCCACCATAAGAGAACTGCTGTTTACAACAGGCTGAAAACAATTATACCTGTTAATGTGTATGGGGCTGCAGTGAATAAGCGCCTTGATGGAAAGGTTATGTTAGACACGATCTCTCAGTGCTACTTCTACCTGTCTTTTGAGAACTCCATTTTCAAGGACTACATCACAGAGAAGTTGTGGTACAATGGCTTCATGGGTGGAGCAGTGCCTGTGGTTCTTGGTCCACCACGGGAACAGTATGAGGCGGTGGCACCAAAAGACTCCTTCATCCATGTGGACGACTTCCCTACATTAGAGGAGCTTGGAGAGTTCCTCAAGAGGCTGGCGGAGGATAAGAAGCGCTATGCCTCGTACTTCAACTGGAAACGGAAGTATACGGTAAAGCGATTTGACGGTGATGGGGAGAGATTTTGTAAAATCTGCCCCAAAGTCAGTAGCTTACCAAAGCATAAGGTCTATGATGAATTGTATACTTGGGAATGGCAATAATCTGAGGAATCAAAACACCAACAAAAAGTCACTGTCTGTGACTTGTGCCTTTTTTCATCTTTGCACAGCCTATAGCCTACATTGTACTTTTTCATGACATTCAGATCATGCTGGGGCATTTGTATTCAGAAATCTAATTAACTATAGAGGGTACCAGTTGTAAGATACAGCCTTCATACATTACACTGTCAAAACAAATGTGTCACTGGTTCCCACTAGTTGGTAGTACTGTATGTTTAACACCACTCCTTACTGGCAGCTTTCCTCCTGGACAGAACACATGTGGGTTTGTTTACAAACCAGCAAAGAATTTCTTAAGATGTAATGTAAATAGTATTAGATGTAAGAGATATTGTAGGCTAATAGCACAATTGCCGTAAAGCAATCTGTGATTCTCTGGGACATTGGTAAGCAAGTTGCCCGGCTGGTTCTCCATAGGCTACGTTGGGGATGCAGAGGGCTCGCGATTCTCCCTCTTACAAGTTTGTTAACCATCAAAATTATTTTTGGTAAAAAATCTTGCATATACCTTTGGTTGTACATTCACATCTAGCCTACTAGTGGAGAAGTTAAGCACACACATTTGGTACAAAAGAAAACCCATAAACGGGGCCTGATCAGATTTAGAATTAGGTGCCTCTGATTTGGATATTCTTCATATTACACATTCTTCACACCAACTCATATGCCCTATATTTAAATATTGAATAATTAAAAATTCCAAAAGGGATACCATGTGGCTCTTGTGATACCAAATAATATAGGCTACCATATGCAAGTTCATGGAGTGTAATCAGAATTTGTGTTGTAATTGTAATCAGAATTAACAGTCGTTGTGAAAGCGATTTTAGCTTCCACCATTTTTCTGAAAACGCCAGCCTACAACCCAGCCTGATCTGCCGACGATTTGGATTTCACCCTGCAGCTTAGGCTGGAAACCTGCACATCTATCTCTCTATCTCTCCTGCTTCCTGTCCACGTTTACTGGGTCCAATCACAAACTGTCTTATCCACCAGGTGCACCCAGATTGTCGGTCTGATTGGTTGAAGGACTATCAAAGCTTACAGTCATTTGAATATGCCCATTGATCACTCCTCTTGTGCAGTAGAAGTGCAGACTACCCATACTGTCCAATCTTAAAACATTATTTTAAATTAAATTGTTAATTTGTTAATTTAATTAATTCATTAATTAAGTGATTGATTTCCCTTTGGGGATCAATAAAGGATCTATCTATCTATCTATCTATCTATCTATCTAAAAGATTGAGTTTAGTATGGTGATAGGCAGACTACCAGTTTACGTGCAGTGGCTGCACAAACTAAGGAGGGAAGGAATTTGGTGAGCACACATTTTACAACTTCCTGTGATATAAAGTGCCTGTACTATTGTTATGTCATATTTTTGTAATAAAGGCTACTTTGTGAATAATATTGCATCTATTCCTTAAAATAGCCTAGGCTACTTGAGTAAAAGTTCACAATTTTTCAAATGAACGCTTGTCTCATGTTCTTATTCTGTGTATGACTTCTGGGACTTTTTGTCTATGCAAAACGCTTTTTAGTTGTATGGTAGGACATATGTCTGTTCGTAGGCCTACATATTACTATGCTATAGGCTATATTTGTACACAAATATGCATGAAGAAAGGCTAGTAGCTACACACCAAGTCTGATTATTCGGAGGAAATATTCACAAAAAAATGTGTAGGCTATAAACAAGTGTATTCTAATTAGGCTAGTCAGTAGGGCCTAGCCTATAGGCCTACACAACGAAGACTAAGTTCATTGCGAATGAAAAAAAACTTTTGGAACAATCTTGTTTAAAATTTCTCAAATGAAAAATTGGATTTGTATACGGCGGGACAAGCCTGTTATATATGAATACTATGAATGAAGACTAAGGCAGGACAAAGATTGTTCATATAGGCCACATATGCATTAAGGCAAGACATAGGCTAGCCTAGGCTACTGGACTATGACTGTTCATACATGAATATAGGCTATTCTATGAAGACTGCACATGACTGTACATGAATAATATAGGCTATTACATGTGGTAAAGTCATGTGGTGCATTCTAGGACAGATAAGAAATCATGTGTTTTCAGCAAGACATCACTGTTTTATTTCATAAAATGTGATACAAATCTCATCTCTCATTTATTTAATCAACCTGATTTTAATTTTGACCAAATTTTACATCCAATTTTACATCCATCCAAATGAGTCCAAATTCCAAAATAAACCACCAAACTTCATAGAACTGTCCCTTAACATTAAGCACTCGACTAGGCCAAATTTGGACTAGGCTACTATCCTGTTGCAGTAAGAAGGATTGTAACACATAGGCTACACATTATTTGTAGCCTACTTTTCAATATGTATTTCAAGTAGACTATAGTCTGGTCTAACCCATGCTGCTGATAAGGTTGATGGCCGGGTGCTAAAAGATGTTCTTAACCAATAAATGCGGAATTCAGCTCAGAACATGTAGGCCTAACGAAAATAGTTAGCCCACACTCGCGTTAGAAAGAGAAAACGTTTTTTTTTTTTTTGCCATACTGTGAAATGCTGGGAAATTGCACATTTTAACGCTGTAGGCCTAATGTAAAAATATGCACCCCTAATATATATATATTTTTTTTGCCAAAAAATAGTCATCATTGAAGGCCTACCGTTGAACGCACGGTCCGCCACTGCATAAGCCTACAAACAGCACAATAATTAAATTTAGCAGTTGATTTAGTGTCGACTAAATTAGGCCTAGGCTACCCCTTCCAAATCGAATATGTCTCTTGTAGCCCCACAGCTGCTTTTCGCTCTTTTGTTGGCCTGACCAGCCAAGCCGCTAGGGGCGTCGAGATTTCTAGGCTAATCTTTTGCTGTAGAAAGAAACAAAATAGCGGAAAAAAACGATCGTTGTCGGCAGGATTCGAACCTGCGCGGGAAGATCCCAATGGATTTCTAGTCCATCGCCTTAACCACTCGGCCACGACAACTCTGCCCCTAGTGGTGCAGTGGCACTGTTTATGGAAGCCCTGAAGGGCCAAGGTTGTAATTCATTTAGAGGCGAAAATGTACTTATTTTTCTCTTGAATTTGCGAGGGAATGCAAAACTATTGCGAGAGAGAGCAAAAATGATTGCAAGAGAATGCATAAGTTATTGCGAGGCAACATAAGCTCATAAAAGCAATAACGTCTACAAAAGCTGCCTTCAAACAGAACTTTAAAATACGAAACGTGATGTCCTTGTTCAGTTCTGCTGTATTTGAATTAGGAACTTCGGGCAAAGATGTTGTAAAAACACATACAGTGTATCATTATTTTGGCCTATTGATTATGATGTGGTTAATTGAAAGATTTGGATAAAAGTCAGCTAAATGACCAAATATAAATTCTTGAATGATTTTTAATTTTGAGAACACATTCGAGCACACTTCATAAACTTAGGCCTACATCCAGTAGCCTATACTATTTGGTATCGCAGGGGCCAAATTGTATACATTTGTTATTTCTGATCATTTAAACAAGTAATATTTGATGTTTATGAGTCTGTGAAGAATGACAGAGATCTCTGGTTAAATATGCAACTGTATTAGTTGCTTTCAATTCTTTTTTCACCTAACAAAACTCATACTTGTCGGCATTTTTAAAAATGGCTGTCATGGATCCCATGGGCCAAATCCAAGGCGCCTATGATATCAGACCTCCTTTGTGAGTTTATATACCACATTTGATGTTTGTGCTTAACTGCCCCCACTACCTGGTTTGGTAGGAGGCAACAACTAGTTGATTTTTTTGTGAAATGCCATGGGGACACTAGTTATGCATTGTAGGCCACAGTCCACTTCTTTTAGCAGAAACAACTGATAAAATAGTCCTTCAAAAAGGCTTGAATACCTTTTACTTTTATACTTTAAGTACATTTCAAAGTTTGTACTTACTTTTACTTGAGTAAAGAAGTTGAATCACTTCTAACCCTAACTTTTAGCCTACTAGAGTCTCTAGATGTACTTGAGTATGATGACGGCCATGTAGCATTTCTCTACTAGTCAAATAATGTTACTAGTTAGTTTGGCTATCACCAGACTAAGGTCAATCTTTTGAGATTCAACATCAGTCTGGGAAGGCTGTAATTTCCACGGCACCAGAGGCGTGATCAATGGGCATAGTTCAACTGACTGCACACTCGGATAGTCCTTCAACCAATCAGACCAACGATCCGGGTGATTCTTTGGACTTCTGTACGAAAAATTCTGCTAATTGAATTTACTTTACATTTTTTTTTATGTATATATATATATATAGGTCCTATACCAACTAAAGAGACCCCAGAATAGTAAGAAACAACCCAACAGATAATATATGATATAGATCCATGTTTTATTTCCCTGCATTTTTTTTTTTTTTTAAGTCAGTATCACTTCAAGGACAAGTAGCATGGGGAAATGTATATCTTTGGGCATTGTGCATGGATGCTAAATGCCTGTACAGAAGAAAATAACTATACTGACAACACATGGAGACTATACTCCACATCATGGAGTAGGTCAGAGCACATGACCACCAGATCCATTTTCTGCTTGTTACTTGCCATTGAAGAGGGGGGAAAAGATAGGGTTTCGATAGGACTGCCCCCTACATCAAAGGGCAATCTCGGCAAAGTTGTCCATAATATGGAACGTTATTGCACAACGTAAACCAAAAACGATTTACAGTTGTGAATTATTGACTGGCGTTAGCCCACTCATTTAAAAAGGCATATACGAATACGTAAAACATACTGGTATTTGCAGACAATGAATCAATGTATGCATTTAGCCACAATTTCTTTTCTTAACACAAATATGATCAAACGGACATTGTAGTTTTTCTTTTCTTATGGATAACACCTGGAGATTGTTTGGCAGATACAGGAAAAACAATTAAGACAAAATAAAAAAATAAAAATGTTTTAATCACCTCTGTGAAATAGACAGAGGACAAATGAGAGAATGCCGCATAATTATGTACAAAAAAAAGGAGAAAAAAAATCAATTTGTGAAACCAAATCAAATCGGGCTCTTTTTCCTTTTGCAACAAGAAAAAAGCACAACATAATATGCTCTAGCTACGTCCATTTCCGCATTTTGTGGTCACAAAATCTGATTTATTTGTACAAGATACAAAAATGTAAACATCATAAAATAAATAGGTAAAATGAGTGATGCAGGACCGGATTTCATGCTCATGATCCTAACACAAATCGATGCACCTGTTTTATAATGATTTTTTTTGAATGCGGTCATTTGCCATTTTTTTCCAAGTGCAAAAGCATGATGACAAAAAGTATCTAGAATTCAAGTAACAGAAATAAGATACTAATGATACAAATATACTATTTTACAAGGTAGTGATATTCCCAATTTTACAAAATGTACATGTATATTGACAAATCTCTTTTTGATATGCTGCAAATTTAGGTACTGTTCTGCGAGTATGCCCCCTGGTGGCAGGAAGTGGTCTTGCATTCGTCTTGGAGGTTAGTCCGTTCAATGGCATGGTGGTCAATGATGTGGAGTGGGGCTATGTCACTTCCATTGCCACTGTGGTCTCCGATATGCCATTAAGGGCCAATCTCTCTGGTTCATGGTTCTCCCTAAAAATGTTTTAAAATAAAAACAAAACACGTGTGAGTTATGCTCCCTAAATCCAGAAATTAGATCAGGACAATGTAACTAGACCGTAAAATAATAAAATAATACAAATTAATAATACAGTTCATTTTTGATAATGTTTTACAAAACCATTTTAACCATTCTGGCAGATTCATGTGTGGAGTCTGTGTTCCACATACACTTACAGTTTAGCATGAGGATGTGTGGAGAAAAATGGAACTTATGTTGGTTGTCAGGCTCACTACGGAATCTGCTGGAACTGCTGAATCTGCCCAACCACATCTTGGTGGAGATATTTCCTAAAGTATGCTTGCAACAGTAGTGCTGGCATACATTACCAAACACGAATGTCAGTGTGTGTGTGTCTGCTGCTGTGGCTCACCTGCCAATGCTGTCTACTGCACTGGCTGGCGTGACCTTGGGCACTCGGTCCAGGCTGCTGGCGACAGCGGCCAGCTTTAAGGCGGAGGGCGATGGGGCCGAGGGCCGGGCGCTGAGGTGCGTGTGGGCCGGAGACACGGCGCTCACGCTGCCCAGGTGGGCATGGCCGCGGGGCAGCGACTGGGGCGCCGAGTTGCTGCTGCTGTTGTTGTTGCCGCCGCCGCCGCCGCCGCCGCCGCTGCTGCTACTGCCGTTGCCACGGATCAAGCCCTGGCTGTCGCGGGCCGGAGAGGAAGTTGAGCGGACTGCGGAACTGCCTCCTCCTCCTCCTCCTCCTCCGCCACTCTGAGAGGTGCTGGTGAACTTCAGGGGTCTGGAGCCTCCTGAAAGGAGCATCAATCAAAAAGGTCAAAGTTAGCAAATCATTTTTATTATTAAAAATAAAAAAGACAATATCAACAAGTAGACTACTCACTGACCTAGAACAGGAATGCTGCACGAATTAATGACATTGGTGTTCGGTTTACTGAGATGTTAAAGTATGCTAATTACGGTAATTCTAAAGAGCCTTGACAGTGTTTAATGGTTGTTGTTCAGAAGTGAAAAACGAATGTAAGTTCGGCTCCACCATCAACGTGCCGTACCTGAACCGGGGCCGACGCCGTTGACTGTTGGCGGATGGGGTTTGTTCTCGTTGTTGGCTGACGGAGGATTGCTCATCAACGCAGAGGCGGCAAAGTGTGCGCTGGCCGAATCCAGGGTTTTTAACACTCGCTCCGTAGAGCTGGCAGTCTAGAAGACAGATAGACAGACAGACAGACAGACAGACAAACAGTTAGAAACACTGATGTTGTTTGTGGGACACAAATCTAACTTATGCAGGTGGAACAAGATATTCATGTCTGCACTGGTAAGCATGTCCAAATGGGTATGTATGAGGAACATAGCCACTACTCCGTGTTTCTCTGTGTGACTATGTTTGTATACATGGTCGACGAGATGTGAGCGTGTGGGTTTGTGTGTGTGTGTGTGTGTGTGTCCTGGCTGTGTCTGCATCACATGTACCTGTGTGGCCTTGCGTTCGGGCTGTGCTGCGCTGGGAGCTGGCGCTGTTCTCTGCAGGACCTGAGCCAGCTGCTGCTTGTGCATCTGCGCCAGCTGCTGCTGGTGGGTCTGGTACTGCTCTTCCGTGATGGCCTCTACAGACACCGCACACAGGGAACGAGCAGGATTAACACCACACTCTCACAAAAAAAAAGAAAAGGGTTCCTGGGGTGCTATATAGAACCATGCAGGCTTTAGAGAGCCCTTAGGGATTCCTTTGATGAAGAACTCTTCAAAATGGTTCAAAGAACCATTTAGGGGTGCCATATTATGAAGCAAGGAAAATGAACCATTTTTGATTCTATATAGCACCTTTTTTTCCCTACAAGTGCACCATATACACACATACAGTAGAGTGGAGGTTAAATAGCGGGAGAAGAAAAATAGAGGGGAAAAAACAACACGTAAACAGAAACACAGAAGAACTAAGTAACGAGAGCAAGGGAAACGGCTGTGCTCATGGGCTATTGAAAGAATGTGCAATACCACTCCCCAACACATGAGGTCAGAGGTGAGTAACACAGTTTGGTCAATGTTAATGTACTGATGATGGCATACTTAGTGCTATTTTACGTAGCACAGCTGCTCATTGTAATATAAGATGATTTGTTAGGTCACTCTCAAATGAAACATGTACAGCAACTTTAAGATAAACCTCTGAGCCCTGAACTGAAACAAGAGTGGAGAGAATTGCAGCATAACAAAAACTGCTGATGTAAGCATTAAAAAGTCCTCCGTTCTCTATTGAGAGGGTGTGTGTGTGTGTGGTGTGTGTGTGTGTAGGGGGGCAGCACTGCCTCATTTGCACTTCCCAGACCATGCTTTTTTCCCAGCGGTGCCCAAAACATCAGGCTAGTCACATGGCAGCCAGCAGCTTTCCAAACCTCTCCCAAAGTTTGTTCCCCAGATCATAGTTTCCTCTCCTGCTCCTGGTTACTGCCTTGCACTCAGGCCCTGGTGCTCTGTAATTTCTCCTGCAGAGGAACACTTATGTAACCCCAGCTATGGGTACGGCCCTGCAGTCAGACCAGAGAAGGTGGACAGGCCTCAAGGCAAAACCTGTGGGCCTGATCTCTGCAAGCAGGGGCTGCACACAGGAGGCATATGTCTGGTTATACTGTGCGGTTGCATCATTGCTTTGCAGTTTTAACTGAGTTTTCAGAAGGAACATGGATGGATGGATATTTACAGATATTAAGGACAGGCACGGGACGTTTCCTTCTTATCATTTCACTTGATGCTTCTGAGTGTTTGAGGAGGAGGGGACGCAGTAGTCTATATAGTTATAAAAGTGTTTGATTATATTTTTGGATGAACAAATTATAAAAAAAATCAACCTCCATTGCTTCTACAGATCTATGGAATTCTAAGTTGTGAATCTGTGAGTATTCCATCATTAACCTACATCTACATTAGAGATCATTAAATCAGAAACGAAGGCTTAACTTGACACTGTATACTGGAGAGAACGTTTCATAAATTGGACACCCCAACTGGGTGTGCTAACGATGTGAAATCAATACCTCTCTATTCGTGCAGGCTTGCTGTTGGATCTCTTTCTGCATGCCGAGGTTATCAACAACAAAAAAATGACAGGGCAGCTCACCACCTCCTGACACCACGTAAATGGCCGATGCAGTAGAGAGAGTGTGGGGAGTATGTGAAACAGTGACCTTGTCAAAGCTTAGTCAAAGAAAACGAAAACGAAAAATCTTGGAATGCTATGAGAGCTCTTCACACCGAGAGAGGAAAAAAAACAGGACCTCCTGAGGTGGCCAGCAGTCAGCGTCACTACGGAAGCTGCCAGACTCTATCAGCCCAACCACATCTCGGAGGAGAGACTTCCCCAAGTAGAGGCAGCAGAGGTGAATGTGACAAGTCAGCTGAACGAGCGTGCTGTCATCAGAGACCACACACACACACACACACACACACACACACACACACACACACACACACACACACACACACACACACACACACACACACACACACACACACACACACACACACACACACACACACACACACACACACACACACACACACACACACACACACACACACACACACACACACACACACACACACACACACACACACACGCGCGCGCCCTGGCATTGCTCTGCCCTGTAAGCCTACAGAGGCCTAATCATTTCATGGTTCAGATTCTGCAAGGCACTTAACATCGTGAACCCACCAGTGACAAATTAGACACTAATGGCTGACAAATTGCCCAAGATTAGTCGGTGGGGGTGAAACCACCAAGCAAGCTGACGGCACTCTTAAATTAAAATGGCTATGGGAATATTACTCATCAAAACTGAGAGCAGGACAACATAATGGTCCTCAAAGTTTCTTAAGCCGATTTCTGTGGAGCCAACTTGGAAAACCCTAACATATAAAGTGTAACAGGCATTGGCTACGTAACTATTTTGACACATTGTTTTGAGTATTGTTAAGTATGTTATGTAATATGTCTGAATAATTTACAAACCAAATTGATGTTGAAGATAATGCAAGAATGGAAATGTTGCTTTTTGAGTCATAAAATAAATGCCGTTTGTTAACAAAACCATGTCTGATGACTACATGCACCAACTATGTGGTGATGCAATCATGCCTTCTCATTGAGTCATGGATTTGTTTATAATCATTAACAGTCGAAGGAGTATTTTTTGTGCGGTCCTGTGTTAGGAAAGTCACTACGATAGGCTGAACTAAATGCTAACCTGAAAAAATACTGATCAGACTTGATTCTAAAAACTGCATGTGATGGAATACTACATGGATCTGGAGCAAGGCTGAACTCCGTATTCTTTAATTGCCGTGGTGATGACGGACCTGTGGCTGCAGCTCTGGCGTGCGCGGCGCTGCCCGTGGTCTTGCCCAGCGCTTCTCGCGTCCTGCCCTCCGCCGCCATGCCGACGCTCTTCCTGGCGTCGCCGTGGCTCTCCTCCTGCGTGGGCCGCGGTCGGAAACAGCGCCACCTGCAGGACTTGATGTCGTTGAGGATGTTTGCCAGGGAGCGTTCCGCAGATGGCAAGGCTAACGGGGTGGTGTGCGTGGGGTCGTGCCTGAGGTCAACGGGGTCGTGGGAAGGAGGTGGCGAGGAGTGGGAGGACGAGGAGGAGAAGACGTCCGGGTCCAGCAGTCGCAAGGCGCGGTCCAGGTCGGAGGAGGCACGGTCCAGTAGAACCCTGAGGACGAGACGGAGGGATGAACATACACCCTGTGCGTGCGTGTGTGTGTGTGCTTTTTGTACGGTGACACTTTGAACATGGCATGACAGGTTAGTTGCTGTATGTCCAGTTGCTGTATGTTCAGTTGCCATATGTTGCTGTATGTTCAGTTGCTGTATGTCCAGTCAATGTGTCTATGAGAAAAGTGTTTGTTTATTCTGTGTTTTGGTGAGCCAAAGACAATCCCCCCCCCGGTGGACAATTAAAGACCTATTCTATTCTATTCTCTAAAAGCAATATCCAATACTCAGAGCTGAACTTTTATGTATTAGTCAGAAAGTGTGACAATTTGGAGAACCTGAGTATTGTTTGAAGTTGAAGCATTATTCTGATACACTGTCTTTCACTGAGTATATTCTTATTAGTCCAGTACGGAAACATAATATAAACCTCAACACCACAATCAAACAGCAGATTTGGAATTCAATCCTTTGGCAAATTAAGGAGACCATCCTGAATTTCCCCATTTACAGACAGAAGTACGCAGACAGTACTGTAATTTCCCAACTATTGGCCTCAGCTTGTACATTGATTTAGCAAAATGTCTTCAGCTATGAGGTTAATACACAGGGACAGTTAATATGGTATTAATCTGATTTCGTTTCTTTTAACTTGCAGAAAAAAAAAAACACTGTCCTTCGGCTTATACACAACGCGGCTAATACACAGGAAATTACTAGTAATTCGGATGGAGAGAACTGAACTGAACTGAACTGTTAGTGTATGAGAGTAAAGGGGGCATGGGCAGTGATGTTATGAGAGTAAAGGGGGCATGGGCAGTGATGTTACCTGCCACCGCGTCCCACCCTCCTGCGCGCCAGACCCACACAGCGGCGCGGCACCGTGAGGGCCGTCAGGGAGTGCCGCTGGCGCAGAGGGTCCACACCGGGCAGCTCCACCTGACCCCACAGAGGAGAGGAGCTCTGGTCCACGAGAGGCTTCAGTGGGGAAAGAGAGAGAAAGAGACAGAGAGAGAGAGAGAGGGAGGGAGGGAGAGGGAGAGAGAGAGAGAGAGAAAGAGGGAAGAGGGGAGAGGGAGAGAGAGAGGACCGGAAGAGAAAGAAGAAAGGACACTAGTCTTACATACAGGAGGCAATTGTGTACGTAAAGCAATTCCATAATTCTGTAAACTGCCAGCCATCTGCCCCTGGCGGTAGGACTTACAGTGAGGTAATGGCAGCCAGCTCTCCGCCTGAAAGCAAACGCTCCGTCTGGGTCGTTCTCCTCATCTGGCTCTGACGCAGGAGACTGGATGGGACGTGAGGGAAAGAGTGAGCGGCACAGCACGAGAGAGCAAAAAACAGGAGAACATAATGGACACAAAGACAGAAAGAAAAAGGGAACATTTTCATGGCTGTCTATACCAACAGTCGACTGTTGTTAAAAACAATAGTAACACAACGTAAGAATTGCCCCATTTGTCGATTTTCAACAGCCTAAACACCCATGTAGTAGTAGGTGGTAGCGAATTAGTCTGAACGAGCCCAACGAAACGGGCATGCTCTAAGAGACAACTACGTTGCATGCTGAAAAAACAGGCGTATATCAGTGGGCATATATTGGCAATGTCAGAGCCTCCATTCTCCTTGTTATAAGTTATCATGCAATCACAAGGAGTCCGTACGCCATTATTTTAAGGTAAAAGAGCTACATCGTGTTGCTTTAATAACGCCTTCTGTGTTCACTTTTGAACGACTCCTCGAACGACTTGAGGTACTGACCAGAGGGTAGTCCTCCTCCCCGGAACTGTGGAAGTCGTACTGCTTGAGGTCGGCCTTGTTAACCGTGTGCTGCCTCTCGATGCGGCTCGGCTGGCGCAGTGGGTCCAGCTTGGGCCTCTTGGTGTACTTCTTGGGCGGCCGCACAAAGTCAAAGTGCGGCTCTGGCTTGATGGAGAAGTGGTGTGGGTGCTGTGGACCGGACTTGTGTGCCTGAAGGAAGAGGAGAGACATACAAGGCATAAGGCAGCGTTAACATCGCTGCCTGAGGGCAACACAAAGCTTCAAAGCATAACTATTGATTTTGAAATACACGCCTGACTTTGGGCACAGAACCTGAAACCGTTAAGCCCTGGACATGTTTAAGGTTCCGACCACAAGATTCTTTCTGACCCATATCCACATACAAACTATACAGTCTATGAAGTCCAGTATTTTGTTTCTAATGTGAGATTTCAAGTGACATAATTTTACACTGGGCTTAACTACCAAAGTCATTAGAAATGTCTGATATAAAAGAGCCATTATATATGCGAGTAATAACCTTGATTTTGTTCTCCACTTTGTAGCGGTTTCCATTCGGCAGCGTGATGGGAGCGGTGTAGACTGGCTTCTCGGCCAGAGGAGCGCTGACTTCGTTGAGAATTTCTCCCGAGAAGTCACCCATGTGATACCTGTGCAAAAGAGTGAGCAGATAATACATTAGGAGTCATCCTTATTACAGTGGCCTCTTCATCAAGAGTGGAAGACTGGATATTTCATAACAAATCTCAGAAAGAAAGAAAGAAAGAAAGAAAGAAAGAAAGAAAGAAAGAAAGAAAAAACACATAAAATACAACTATTAGTTTTGAACACAAGCTGGCTTTCGACAGCGATTGCACAATACTGATGGCACCAGTCTGTGTTCCTGTGTTCAGTGTGTCCTGATTATGTAAGCATCACATTTTGTGTAACAACTCAACTGCTGGTAGCAGGCAGCCACATTCTGCACTGTGCATACTTATGTGCTACAGCTGTTTGTTTGCCTTCCGTGCCCTTTTGAAATGGATGCTGAGAGTATGCACAGAGTATGCACAAAGACCCCTCTACAGCCTCTGGTCTGTGTGTGTGTGTGTGTGTGTGTGTGTGTGTGTGTGTGTGTGTGTGTGTGTGTGTGCGCGCCCACAGTATTAATGCATTTTGCATTCTTATCTCCACCCGTGATCAGGACCTATGCACAAGAATACGCATGCAGTCTGTATTTGTGAATGCCTTGGCGTACAATCAAGTCGATGGAGCGCATGCACATGTACTGTAAGTGTAACTTGTTGTGCGTGGGCAGCATGCGCGCGCACCTCTTCTCCACCACCTCCAGCGTGAGGTGCAGCAGCTCTCGCTTGACCTTCTCCCGCTTCTTGACCATCTCCAGGATGGTGACGGTGCGGCTGAACTCCCTCCTCAGCTTCAGCATCTTCTCGTACGACGCCTCATCATTCTTACGGTTCTGGTGTGGGCACAGTACAGTTACTGAGTACAGGATGATGCAATGGCGTGTGTGTGTGTGTGTGTGTGTGTGTGTGTGTGTGTGTGTCTGTGTATGTGTGTGCGTGACTGACGATAAGCTGTGGATGACTACACATGATTTGCACGGAGATAGACAGACTTTCAGTCATCCCTAGAGCACATCAGTATTCAACACCTGGCAAAGCCCGGCATAGTTAATATGTATGAAACGCTTCGTCAGAGCTACCATTTCACTGTAATGATGCATCTCATTTTTGGCCAAACAGATGAATAAATTTCAATACATCACCCCCATTTTTGGCATGCCATCATACACACATTAACATGCATACAATTTTTTCACATCAGTTGTAATACTGCCTCAGCCGTAGATATGAAAAGAAAACTGGACAAATACTGACGTGAAGGTCATTTGAGACACAATAATTTGCAACACAGGGAAATCAGCTGGAAAAAAACGAACAAAAATAAGCAGCTAGCAACCGACCTTCCTGGTCTGCATCTTCTCTGTGCGGCGGCGGAAAGCGACGTAGGCATCGTTGTTGGTGGAGCCGTCGCGTTTCTCCTGCTTGACTTGTGGGACGAGCGACTGGCGGCTCTTCCGTTTCCTCGTCCAGTAGTCGTACACAGACTTCAGGAGGTAGTCGTCCTCATTCAGCAGCAGCTTGGCTTCCGGAAGAGTCACCAGCTATTTGTGTGTGTGTGTGTGTGTGTGTGTGTGTGGGGGGGGGGGGGGGGGGGGGGGGGGGAGAGAGTTACAAGGAAGAAGGCAGACCCTGCTAGTTAGAATTGAAGATGCGAACTTGCAGGACAAATGTTGCTAAAGAGAGAGCATATAAATGTACACAAGGCTATGTGACTGTATCTGTGGGACTAAATCTTCTATTCAAAAAGCAGAGTGTAAGGTACAAAACATCCAACAACTTTTACAGATGCAAGATCAAAACTTAACTGAAGGTAAAAATCTAAGGAAGGATCTGCATACTGTGTTAAGCGCTCCCAGAAGCTTTAATCCATAGTATTTGGCATTTTAAAACACTGATGGAATTTTAAAGCACCAAAGCTTGTATTCACACAAATTAGATTTCCATGTTCTCATTCATCTATCCAAAACAACTTACAGAAATTAGGAAAAACATTCAAGCTACAGAGCAGGGGAGACCTTAGGTCAGAATTACTACTGCATTGATCAATGCTTTTACTAGAGGATGAGAGTGCAGACGTCATAAGTACTAGTCATAAGTATAGTAGAAGAAGACAGGGGTAGAGGAGGGAATAGAGGCACATGTATGGGTAAGAGCTTGTTAGGCGTGTTAGGTTGTTAGAAACGTCAGGGGAGGAGAATTTTAAACAGTACCTGGTTAGCACTAGCCTTTTCCAGTCGATCCACCATGACCTCAAATTGCAGAGGCTTGATCTCCATCTTCCTATTGAGTCTGTTGAGGAGTGTCTCATCCTCTGAATCCATGTCATAATCTGGCTGTTCATTGTCCAAACCCAGAGCTGATTGGAATAAAATAGTAATTCAGTCAAAAGTCATTATTATGTAAACTGAAGCAAGCAAGGAATCAATGTGGCAAATGGCACCACTACCTACTACAATTACAAGCAAGCAACATATCTCTCAGCCTGAATAATCAGCAATTGAACATTCATGTGTGAATTAATTTAAATAATGTCCTTTATGTATATAAATGCAATAAATACCTGCCATTTGAAATGTTGACAACCCCATTCTTGTGAACATGTTTAGGTAAAAAAATATATTACTCACGCTGAATGTGGATCAGCTGTTTGGGAATGCGGAACTCTCCTTTATACAGACGGTCATAATAGGTGACGTTGCTGTCTGTTTCAGGCACGGGGATGACCATACTCTCCTTCTTCTCCCGGAACACCTGCTGTGCTGAGATCGCCCTCTGGAGATGATGTTCCTAGGGGGCGGAACCGGTGAAAGGGAAAGAGAAAGCAGGGCGAGGGATGGTGAACAAAAAGAGAACCAAACAGAACATCTAAGCAATCTGAATTTCTTTTTAGGGAACAAGAGAGTAAAATATGAACGCAACATACACATCTACCCTGAAAATATAAATCTGTTTTTCAAACGCAAAAGACAGCACATGTTCGCCCTCACACTCCATCTGCCATACCAGAACTACTGTCACACCAGAACTACTGCCCCTCTTATCGTACTGCATCACAATGTGACTCTAGAAGGGTGAGGAGGAGAGCCACTGGGAGAACAGCTGGTGTGAACTGACAGTGAGCACTGCTGTTTGTCTCCTGCAAGACTTCTGAGGACAACTCGATGATGAAATCAAGCGCAACATCACTCAACGTGTCTCCAGCCTGGTCTATCGCTAATGCAGAACAGCAACAGCAAGAGTTCTGGGTCTACTTCTCCTTGTAAACTTGTTGAAGCATTTAGTGCGGATGGGTTGGCATTTATTTCCTAAAACAAACGGTTTCAGGCTTTTTGGTTTTTCAACAGGATGCTGAATGCTGATAGACATCAGAATGAGGAGTACCCTATTAAGTCACATATAGACGAGATAGGTAAGGTAAGGAGTTACATTCATCTACAGAAGGAGTAAACCTCAAGGGAATCAAGACAATATGTTGCTTGTTATGAATATTGCCCATATGTTTTGTGAAAGTAATTCTGTAACACATGGACCATGATGACTGTAACTAATCATCCTTGCAAGAGTATTCAATTGAGGCCTCCAGCGAGAAAGGGGGATAATTTCACACAACGTTTGTATTAAAGCCAAGGTTCACTATTTTTAGGTCAACTGAGACAGTATATTTAGTGAATATTTCACTACGCTTTCTATAGAAGCTGGGTAGGGGATTCACAGAAGTTGTGGTCTTCAGAGATAGTAATGCCCTTGACAGCATATTTATGAAACTGCATGACTCACATCAACTGGCGGTACTTTTCCTTTCCTAATGTGAACATAGCGGGAGATAGCAGACACCCACCGGAATAACTAGTTACACATCCTATAGTTAACGTTACACTTTATTTGAATATATCCGGGTTATGGTCAATGCATTATTATTACTATACGTATGAATAGAATAGAATATATACTTTTTTGATCCCGTGAGGGAAATTCAGTTCTCTGCATTTAACCCAATTTAACCGAATTAGTGAACACACAGCACACAGTGAACACACAGTGAGGTGAATCAGTGGGGTGCTCCAGGTCAGTCTAATAATGCATATGCCTAACGCTAACTATGTAACGTTAGCAAACGTTACAATGATAATGATTTGTCACTGAATCAAACAAATCACTGGTACCACTCACTGGTACCAACCAGCAACACGCATAATGTTAGCTTGCTAGCTACCAAGGGACAGACACAGTGCTAACGCCACAGTTAACGTTAGAATTTCATGCAAAATAGGCTCGACCAACTTTGCTATGAAGTAAGTTATATTGCGCACGTTAACATTAAAAAAAATGCACGGACTTGGTAGTTGTTATGATCAACTTTTACGCTAGATAGCTTGAAATGACTTAGCTTGCTAGACATTTCATGGTGGTTAAAAGGACTGATGAAATAAAAGTTAACTTTAACTGGTTACTGGGGATGACATGACGTAGTTGCAAAGTCAATGATATTGTATGGGCAATGCATTGGGCATGTGAAGTCTACGTCTTCAATTTTCTTTCCGATAGGTAGACAATTATTCTTCAGTGACTAGCTTTTATTGCTAATATTGCACACCACCAGTAGTCCCTCATACAGACAGCATGCCTTCCGTATCCTTCCGCTAGCTTGATAATCACGTACGGTATTTACGCTCTGGCTGTGACGTAAGAACAACACAACCCCGCTCAAAAACTCACCCTACGCAAAAAGTGTAAATATTGCGAATTCACCTTTGGATTATTTACTCTGTTTACGTAGATCAGAGGTTTCAAGAGTGTGGCGCATACCAGTTACGCACAAAGGTTTGCGTAAAACCTGATAGTGAATCCCAGCAACCCGATGTGCGATTGAAAATGATGAAAATATATTCATTAAAATTATAACATACCGATTCTTCCTCTTTTTCCATTCCTGTTGGCATCTGGGGCACAGCCCGGTTGATTGAGACGCAGTCATTGAGGTCCGGGAGGTCTCTGTTACGGTATATGGGGAGAGGTTTGGCGGCGTCTAGCGCTCGCGCCCGGAACGAGAGTTTACTCATTGTTTTCGCCTATCTCAAAAACACAAAATGTGGAGGAAACATGAATCCCGCCAGAATTCAGTCAAAAATTCGGTAGAAATCCACAAGGGACCCGCCTCCTTTCACAACGGTCCAAATCATCGACTCCTTTTCTACCGAAATCCAGTGTTAAAAGCCATTTTTGGTCGAGATAAAATTGATTTAAAAGCTATTTTTTCTCGGGCGGTCCGCTCCTTGTGCCATGAAAAACATGGCGGACATATCCACACAGCAGCTGAGCGTTCCCGACGGTCTGTGCGAGACATCCGAAGAACATGGGCCGTGGCGCTGCGCGCGCACCTCATACAACATGCAACAAAACTACTGACGAAACATATGTAACATCCAGAGAATGAAGTTATAATGCATCTTGCGACCCTCATATGCACAAGTCGAATAATTCAGCTTCCCGAACTGGGCTCTATTAAACGAGAATATTTATAGAGTGACATCACACGTGTGCAACCAATCACTTTCAAAAATATATAGTTCTACAGATTTATTGGGATATGCTTAAATAAAACAATATAGACTTAAACGGAAGGCCTTCAGGCTACTGTGATGGTTTATAAAACAGCTAGTATGCAGTAAAATAAATTGTTATTAAACCAAGTAAACTCATCAGCACATAATATGCAGCAACACACTAATTCTATGACATGCTAATCGAAGAAACCAAAGAAACAATAATAATGTTAGACCAACTTAATACGTTTGTTCAACACACACATGTGTTTTTATTTTCATTGAGGCCTACTTGGCTACTGAATTTGGTTTAGGCTATATAGGTTCAGGCTGTAGGCTATCAACTGAGCAGACATAGGCTGTATTTGAACAATTTAAATGACTGGTGAATTCCACTTGATAGTGCACTAAATTAGATTTTTGTGAATCTCTCCTCTGGAAATATAGCTACTTATAAGAAGTCAAACTAGGACATGGCTACTAGACAGTAGGCTAGGTTGCAGGTTTCAAGTCACAGGGCCTAAAGTAGACCTAAAATATAAATAGAGTGGGTCTACAGTTTAACATCAGAAATGGACAAAAAAGGCAGAGGATTTGTGATTAGCTCCAGTCAATAGTCCTTCATGAAGGACGCCTCCACTTTGAACCTTTTGTTATCGAAAGATAAGGTCAAGAAAATGATCACACACAAAATACAAGAGTAAGCAAATTGAGGGTAGACTTTTACTACATTCACACCAGCATATCATGACAAAAACACAAAAGGTAAAACCTATGCAAATATATCAGCAAAATAACATTTCAAGGGAAGACTTGGTAATTTTGGTACACATATTTTTGCTGAAATGTAAACATCATCTGGCATGACAGTAACATAACAGTTTGGACAATATTAAGAGTTTATTTCATTGACAAAGCATTCAATGTCACATAATATGATCCCACTGACCAGTTTGGTGATTTACCTATCACAACAACAACAAAAAAATGTCAGCTTTATGGGCTACAGACTTCGGAAAACACACCTAGTACCCGTTTTAGCGGTTACTGTAGTACTCATGTTCAGCTCTGATCACCAATTTACAGAGAAAGAAAACAGTAGTCCTAAGAACGATTAACCCTCGACATTTTTTTCCAAGGGGTGCTTCATAAAACTCTCATTAACATATTATATGTTTTAAGTCTGATTGTTATTCAGATTTTAATCACCATGACTGGATCTAGAAGGAAATTGGAATAATGCACTTGATTAGACTGACACATTTCCTATCATTCAAACTATTGGCGAGAAGATAATAAAATTTTAATTCACTTTCAAAAATATCAACACAGTAGGCTAAATAAACATATATTGACCAGCCTGACTTACCTGCTGGCCAGGCATATAATCAGCTCATCAAGTCCTTTTTACAACATATATTTATCTCCATATGCCCAGTTTAAATAGTGATAAGGGTAATATTCCTTTTCACCATTAAAAATACATAAAGTTACAATTTTGTTGACATAAGTCTCAGTAATACTCAATAGAAATGAGATTTTCCTGAGCCATGTTCTGAATAGTAATGACAAAATGCTATCAGGAAAACAGCATGTTTAACACTATATATAATACAACACAATGGAAATACTGTCTCTGTCCACAAATATACACATCATAAGTAAACAAAAATATATATTCATCTGTTATCGGGTAACTTAATCATTTTCAAATATAAGCTGTCCTCTTGCTCAAGAGAAAAATATAATATTTACTCTAAGGCTCTTCAGAGTATCCAACTCCAATTGTATTATTGCAGACCATCATATGATAAACACATTAATAAAACATTAAGGGAAATTTCGAAAACACAAGCAACAAGTGCCAATAATTACATTAATCATATCAATACAATAAGTAAGGCCTCAAATGCAATACAACGGAAGCACATGAAATGACATAATAAGAACACTGCCAAACAATATATTTAGTGACAACTTAAAATACTTGCCAGAATCTCGAACAATGACAAAACATTTGGCAGCAAGACGATTTAAGGCTTTGTTTCACCTACACACTTTCTTGGTTAACAACAGTGGTTGCATGAAAGTGAGAACATGACAGCACATTTTGAATACCAGCATCACCATAGTGACAGTCACTTGTTCATACATAGGCTTTTCCAAAACCAGAAACTATCACATTCAAATAGGATGTTGACTGGTGCTCTAATGACATTTTTAATAAACAAATATAATTACATTTACAATCCAAAGTTAAAATATTTTGTGGCAAAAAAAAAACAAAACAGAACAAAAAAAAAACCTTTACATTGGCTTTTAATACAACTTCTGTACATAACCATCTTACTCACACTGTAGATCAACAGTATAATTTCCTTTCTCAGAGCAATTTATAAAAAATATATAGAGGAAAAAATAGTTTATTTTCCAACGTTGGAGTACAAAGTGTTCAATAACTTAAAGTAGGCATAGTGTTGACACCTACAACATGGCTTTGTTTTTTTGTCTGTTTTTCAGCACAGTAACACTTTGATGACAGTAAGTAAACTTCATACAGTCTTCAAAGAAAGACAAGTACTTTCAGTCATCTAAGCCTAAGAATAATAATTTTAAAAAAAATTCTCAACTCAACTCAACTAGGAGGTTGTAGTAGCAACTAATTTTGCAAAGCAGACCTCCATAGAACAAAGTTAGCCATACAATATTATTTACATTGGACAGAAAAATTGAGAGCATCGTTAAGTATTTAATGGGCTACTTATTCATGCATGATCTATGTCTGTTTCAGACAGACCAAATTCACAAAATGTTAGGATAAGATTTTCATTGCAATTCACAGCCTGTTGATACTAAAAGTTTCAAAAGCAAAATAGTGCCATTTAATACTGCAAAATCTGCAAGAAGTAGTCTTCTGCAATGTTGTACAGTAGTCAACCATTCTGTAATGTATACATTTAAAATGCACCAGAGGAAATCATTCTTCATTCTTACCTATTTTAAATAAGCAATCACAGATATATACATAGTCACAGGTTGGACACACACAAACAACTTTTATAGGAATTTTCAGTCATTCTGAAAGTAGCATTCTTTTTTTGTTTTATCCAGTACATACCGTAAGATTGCAGCACCAAAACATCTTTGTCACAAGAAATGTGAAATGCTCTGATCCTGATCCGTGACCTCTTCATGACCTCCCGCAAGCTTACAAGTCTACATGTATGTGCTCACCGTTGCCCGGGGCCTCTCCTCCGTAATCCAGGCTTTGCTTGTCAGTTTGTCTGTGTCTAAGGTGACCCTAGTGTGATTAAATAATGCATTGGTAAGTAAAACATCATTGGTAAGTAAAACATACATATATTTTTCAGTTACACAATCATTTATGCAAATAAGTAGCATATTCTTATGTGAAATGTATGTCCATATGCAAAGTTAGTATGAAATGCAATTACCCTCTTACTCACCTCTAGTGCAGCACTCAATTCGTCAGCTTCAAAGTGATTAGCTAACTACAAAAAAAGAGAAAGAGAATGCATTGTTTATGACAATAACTGAGATATGCAAAACATATTCATTAGAATCACCGATATAATGACACATTACTTTGTACATAAAGAAAATGCCAAATGAATCAGATTACCTACCTATTACTTCTTTGCCACTGCCGAGCCCAAAGCCCTGGGTTAGAATTCTCTGGATGTTCCACCATCTACTACTTTTAGCAACAGAGTAAAGATGGAAGTGAATATTCCACAGATTTAAAGAAGTAGTCTGTGCATACATGTATGTTCAGTATGCATGCAAGTGTATGAGTCTATAATCATCTTACAACCATAATACAAAGATCTGAAGTTAACAGCATAATAAACTTTATAAAGCACAATTCAAACTTAATTTCACACCACATAATTAGGCCATTTTCCGCAAGACCTTATTTCATACTTATAGCTATTCAATGAGTCTATAAAACAAAGCATTTCATTAAAATACAATCAAAACCAAGCAACATCTCCAGCCCAAATCAACCCTTTTTTTCTTTTTTTTTTTTACCAAAATGATTAATCTGACTAATTAGTCTGACCGAAAGAAATAACTTTGAAGGTCATTGTGGTCAGTCTTGGAAAGCCAGATGTTATGTTTTAGGACAAACATGTGAATTTATTTTTTTAGATATCTTTTTTTAATGGAAGTGGGAATGGGCCGGTTAATTTAAGGTCACAACAAAATTAGTTCTGTGTCAATTTGCCAGATTGTCACTAAAGTGGCATTACTGAGACTATGATGAGCAGTCCTAGGGTTAGAGGTTAGGGTTTGGAGACCATCCAAAAGCAATCAATTCATCAATACTTAACTACTGAATAATTCAGTCAATACCTTTCCTTCCAGAACTGTAGCTGTGCCCTTCCCTTCACAAATGTGACAGGCCATAGTGAAAATTCTTTGTTTATGCAGCCAAGACTGTCTTTAAAAAAAGTGATCCTGTGCTGTTCGCATACTGTTTCGGCCCCTTTTTGAGTTTGCAGTCCTTATTACCACTTAATGCACGATGAAGAGACTAGGGCTATATTTATCTTCTGTTGCAGTGCTGGCTGGAAAAACAAAACTGTAATCACTGTTGTCCTTGGTACAAGTACAGTACATGTCCGGACTGGGCATATGTGGAAGCCACTGGTTGAGTCCAACAGTGGGGTTCATGCTGGGTCCACGCCTTCTCTTGGCGTGATCATCTGTATTTAGCTCTTTTTGATTTCAATCCTCAGCTGTTCCAGTAACATTTTACTTATAGAATGGAGCAGTGGCTTTTATCCATTGGTTTTCTCTCTCTCTCTCTCTCTCTCTCTGAATCTCAGTCCATCCCATCTTTCGGCGGGGTTGTTCTCTGAGCAATTGGCTCTATAGCGCCCCTTCCCGTCCAGTCATATGTCCTTGAAGTGCTTGAAGTCTCTTGGACTCTGTAGGTCTCTGACTGACTCAGGGGGTCTCACCAGGATGGATCATCAATAGCTGAGAAGTACTGTCCAGGCGAAGGTACAAGGATCCATAAATGACCCTGTTCACCCCACTGGGGAGAAGGATAGGCAGGTGAGGGGGGAGAGAGGGGGGTGTTGGCAAAGGCACAGATGGCATTGAGAGCCTTGGTGAGAATTCTGCTGCACACACTGGATGTTGAAGGTGCTTTTATTTCACTTTTCTATTAATCCATAACCATCTTGTAGATGCTCGTCCCCCCAACATAAAACAGTCCCTCTGATCCACAAAGCTCTTTTTGATTAGTCTGCATTGACTTGGCAGAGAGCAAGACATTCTTTGCTATATTTCATCTAGAAAGGTAGAAAGAGTATGTATTAATGACGCATCTGAACTGATATGGTAAACGGATACAATAATACTTTGTTTAGATATAATTTATTACATCACAGAGTTGTCACATTCTTGTTTATTTATGCAAATTTTTGTGTCTCACATGTCTATTCTTACAATAGTCATTAAGTGTAAAAATAGCTTGCTCGATGATTTTAAATATACTCTTTACAACAGGTTTAGGCTTTACAATATGGGTATCTGGAAGTCTTATGTGTTGGGTATTAGTACGGCAGTAATCCAATTTTTCAAATAAGGTCAAATGGCCTCAAATACTGGCCATGATATTCAGCAGTTATGCTCACCTCCAGGATCCACTGTGAATCTCAGTTGTTGTAGCTCTAGCTGTGATGTAGTCGTGGGGTTCAGATCTACCTTGGGATTTGCTGTGTCTTTTGATGGACAGCAGGTTTCCAAGACAGTATTTCATGATGGAAGTGTCACCGACAAAGACACTAGAAAACAGTGGACACCTGATTTAAAAAAAAGAGGATCTAGATCTGAGAATCCATATTTATCACACTCAAATACAATCTGCAAGCTGTATAGCACCACAATGGTGAGACAGGAGAGATGTGCTGCTTAGGTAATGTCATGTTGACGAGTCATTATTATTACTACTAGGTTTCAAGTATATAAACACAAACTGAAAACATATCAAATTGATCTAAGATTGATTGATAGAAGACCTAGCAACAAAACAACTCAGGCTTAGTAGTAGAGAATGCCATCTCTTTTGGTTGCTCAAGGTCAACCGGAGGTTTTGTGACAACTGGCCATGTTTGCTTCCTGGTACAGTTAATATACAGTTAATCCATGCTGGAAGTACAGAGTGTATGAACTGGGAAGACAGTACCAGGAAGTGTACCATCTAAGACAGCTCCTATGATTTTAGACTGAACAAAAGCATGAGCAAAAATAGAATGCATACAATCAGTTCCCTGGCATCATCTGAGAACTGATGGGTTTTAAGTCAAGATTTCAAACTAGTTGGATCTAACTTGGATAGCATTGGTAAGTTGTGCCCAGAACCAAGCAACTCTGAAGCTAAAATGTGCTTTACCATGTTTAATTCTGAGTGTAGGTGTTACCAACAATTTTCTCTCCTGAGATCTTAGAGAGGTGTGTACAGTACAGCTGATAAATGCTACATCATCCACAAGGTAAAGGTAGATCAAGGGCAGATGGGTTGTTTACAAGCTGAGATTCTAAAGTATTGGGTATGACGTTGAGACAAACCAACACGGAATAGAACCCAACAACTGTGTGGGTTTGCAAGATATAAAATTACAAACCTTGCGAAAGCGATTGTGATCTGCTGCCCTTGAGGCATTTGGAGAGCATTTGAGGAAATCCACACAGCTTCCAAGTGAAGAGAATTAGGTCATTTGTGTGGCGCTCCTGTGTTAAATATAGAAAAGGACCATGAATGTTTCAATATAACCAAGTGAAAAAAAGTTAATGCAAATAGAATTGTAAAGATGCCTGAGAATAGTAATGTCAATGAAAAATGAAACCACTGAAAATTTTGGGGGGGGGGAATTGACACAAGCAAGACTTGCATTTACAAAACTGTAATATAACTATATTGGTCAGAGTTGACAATCAAAAGCTAAAACTAAATTGCTCCGACATATGAGCTATTTCACATGCATACGTCATATAATCAATCACAGGATTGATTGACTGATTCTCAAGACCAGACGTTTACAATGACATTAGACAAAGACACCAGAATGAGGCTATGAGTTCATAACGTAGGATCTTCTAAAGAAACAGGATGTCAGAGACAGTGTTACCTAAAAACGTGTACTAGTTCCTCACATCATGTTCAGGATTGCCTATAGGCTCAGTGGAAAGTATATGAAAACCTCACCCATCAACAAAAAAAAGTGAAAAAAAAGGGTTGCAAGCAAGCACGACTGAAAAGACATCTCAGCCAGACACAAAGCAGCTGATGGGAGAGAGAGCTGACGTAGTTCAGCCAATGGCTTGGCATGTCTTTGTCAGAGACGATAACTTTCATAACCACAGGGGGCACGACACAGGCACAGCCATACAATGTGAGCCTTTGACAGTCTGCCAGGTCTTCCATGAAAGCAGATGAACCACTGACATACAGTGAGTGAGGAAAATAATGTAATATGCTCTGCTTTTTTGCTTACACTGCAAACATCTTAAATGTATAGATAGAATTGTTTTACAATTACGCTGTAATGAAATGCTAGATAAATCCCATAGGTTCTAAGGTTAGTTGCAAATAAAAACAGTATAAAATAAACTGAATTCAAAAAGAATGTTCTTGTCTCTCAAGACATCATAATGCCAGGATAAATCAAGATTGAATGAAAAATATACCTTATCCCATAGAAAGGCTTTTTTCATCTCTGCTATTTTGTGCACTGTTTCTTCCTGTGTGCTGCAGCTTAAAATAGATCCCTTTCATTTGCCAAATGTGCAACGGCTGACATTTTCTCCAAGTGACTGTGTGATACTCTTTTTTATTATTATTATTATTTGCATTTTTTGTGGGTGAGGAGTGCACTCAAATGCAACTTTAGAAGTTGTATGTGCTTAACCTCTGTTTCATAAGTAAAACATAAAACAAAAAAGAAAATCAAAGAGAAGACAACAATCTGATATTGTTTGTTTAAGTCCTGTGCACGGGAAAATGCGTCAGAGATGCCTACAGTTAACTCACAAAGATTTCTGATTGAATATCCATGTACAAGTCGAGCTATGAGGCCTGAGAAATTAACATAAATAAATAAAAAATAAGAAAAACCTGCTAAACTTTATTGGCAATACTACTGGAATAGAGAAAGTTCTTGAGCAAAAAGCCATCTTACCTGACATACCTGAAAGTGTCTGCGCATAACCATTTGGTATCATGGATGAAAACGCAGTCCCTCTGTGGATGTGTGGGGAGTTCAGGGGGTAGTAGTGGTGGTTGGGAAGTTGTTGGTGTGGTTTATGGGAGGCCTGTGATCCCATTGCTGCCTGTCCATCTCGACCCATCCAAGAGTGCTCTGCATGGGCGTGTGGCTGATAGTGATTCATCATGGCAGAATTCCGGTCTTCTTTTAGTCCATGTTGTTCCATGATCTGGCACTGTGACAAGTCCACGCTATCTTGAGAGCACGGCAGCACCTGCTGGCTTTGAAAGGCAGCACCTGTGGACACCATGCCATCTCTAAACGGAGACTGGGCCGAACCCCCTAGGTAGTGCCCCATCTGAGATGTTCCATTGTGGGTACTGCTCATGTTCTGCAGAAGCTGGGCCATGGAGGCGCTGGATTTGAAACCATGCTGCGGTGGAGGCTTTCTGACAAACTCCGAAGAGCCGAGGAACCTTGAGGCTGAGCTGCTGTACTGGGACTTAGGCATGTGGAAGGCTGTGTTGTTACTGTTACTGAGGTGTCTGCTCTTGTGAACCGCATCCCTCTGCTGGGCCATGAGTTTATCACGTAACGCCGCACGACCACTCTGCGCCTCGGTCACTACTGGGGGAAGGGAATCCGCTATTGCGTTCATACTGTGATGACCAACAGGGGCCCCTGCTTCCAACTCTCCACCGGAAGTTATGTTCTTATGAGCAGTCTGCGCTTTGGCTGCTGCGGACAAGAGGTGACTTGCGGCGAAGCTGGTTGAGTTGCGCTTGTTGAGGATGTGGTTCATTCCTCCCATCACGCCCTGATTGCTTTTTTGAAGCCCGTCGGTTGAGCCAAATCCTGGGTACTTTGGGTTGGAATGTTTTCTCAGAGTGCTGTTCATTCCCCCAAGGAAGTGGCTGGAATGGTCCTTGTAGTTCTGAAGCATTTCCGATTTCGCAGTTGGACTTGATGCCATAATGGGGTAAGGGGAACTTAAAGAGGAGCGTGGGGACTGTGAGGGGACCTTAGAGAGCCCAAAAGAGGCCTGCAGTCCAGCAGGTACCACAAATTCCCCGTGGTCAGAAACGGAGGATGCTGATCGGGTACCGTGATGCTGAGAGTCTAGCCTGCCCAAAGAGGATGCTGCCATTTGCACAGGAGACGTGATCGGTGATGGTGAGACGGACAGTGGCGCATGGTACTGACCTCTGCCGCTGTGACCTGTAGGACCGGGCTTTGCTGACGGTAACGGAAGGTTACTTGGTAACGGAACAGTTGTGGAGTGCATATTTACATTCACTAGTACCTGAGTATGGGCATTGGTCTGAAGACTCGATGGATTTGCCCCCAAAGAAGAATGACTTGGAATGGGGTCCAAGATGCCGAGGGGATCTTTCTCAGAGGCCACCTGTGGCTTTGCCATGACACAGGAAGAAAGCTGAGAGTGGTGAGGGTTCAGGTGAAGCACCGACTGAGGCTTATGGTGAAACATGTCCATGTTCTGAGGGTAACCGCAAGAAGAAGGGGGTTTCATGACGGGACTCTTGGCAGCACTGGATGGAGCAGGAGGACCATTCCCTCTGCCCACCATGGCGCACGAAGACTGGGAGGACGGCGGGGAACTGAGATGCGAGGCGCGGATTGGAGACAACGGGGTTGCGGGCGCACTGTTGCTGTGGCTCTTCCCTGGACTACAGGTGCCTTGGAAGCCAGCCGATAGATCTGGACTCAAAAGGGAATCACTTCTCGATGAGGGGCTGCTATCCAGGTACGGGTGGGAGCCAGCAGCTGACGAGGGGCTGAGCAACCCACTAAGCCGATGCCTGTACAGCGACTTGCGGTCTACATGCTGACTTGAGCCTTGCTTCATCCTGTTGTAGTTAGAGTACACGTCCTGTTGAGGAGGGGAGCCCATATCATGTTGGAAGTGCTTCTGGCCATGCAACGTCACTGGTGTCTGGTAAGCCCTATTGCTATCTTCAGGCTGAAATCTTGAAGAGCCTTCACGCTGAGGGTTAGACAGGGAATGTGTAAAGGATGCTGAACCTGAAACAAATGAAAAATGTGTTGGCATTAAAATATGTAGTACTCCAGTTGCAAAGTTTGAGTATGATAGGGAAATCGATAGGGGGGGAAAAACAGCTGAAACTTTAGAAATTAAATTATAAAAACGCCAGGATGAGAAAAGGCACCTTGAAATGCCACAGTTGAAAAATGAATGTTCCACTGTCTGACATTTTAGCTCTTTCTGTCACAACTGCACAAACACTATGCTGACAAGGTAAAACGCAAAGCAAAAAAAAACACTGCTCAACTGAACATGTAAGTCACAATCTGGGGCTTGAGCTCAATCTGCCATTATGATACAACTTCTATTTATCAAAAAAACAAAAAAGCATGAAAGCCATCAGCCCTTGCTGAATAGTGTGTCTGCACTACAGGCTGAACATAACGGAAATCTAACGGAAATATTTCATATTTGTGTAGCTGTGTATATATGCTTATAGATACAGCGTTCCTGCCAAACTGTCACTACTTTTTAACTGTAATAACATTTGGCATGGTACAGAAAAGCAGATAAGCTTTGTTTGTTGTAAGTATAGAGTAGAACTACACAAATTATTTAAATCTAAAAAAAAAACCAACCTTGAAATATGCTAAATCAACAGCTGACATTAATCTCACATTTTATATAAAAAAAAAATAGAAATCTATAGATGAGCATACTTGTATCTCCACTTGGACTGGTGAGAACAAAGGAAGGATTGGGTGACTTCATGCTTTTGTGAAGG
Source organism: Sardina pilchardus (assembly GCF_963854185.1). Taxonomy (NCBI): domain Eukaryota; kingdom Metazoa; phylum Chordata; class Actinopteri; order Clupeiformes; family Clupeidae; genus Sardina; species Sardina pilchardus. The sequence goes on from NC_084997.1 coordinate 18,115,803, forward strand.
GTGGCTACGGCAATGATCTTCCTTTTGTGGATGCACAGCTTGGTCACGTCCCCATCCACTTTGACATCCTCAGTGGTCCTCTGTCTCACGGCAGCCTCAGGGTCAAAGTTGAACACCTACAATTTCATGGAGAAGTAGGTGCCAGTGATTTTATCTAGTAAATGTTCTCAATTTAGACTAGCTTTGGAAAACATACATTTCACAGCCAGTGTGCTGCCAATGCTCCAAAAGATGTCCTATATGTCCTGCTTTTAGGCAGGAATCATATTATATCATATCATATCATATCATGTGTGAGAAGCACATGATTGGGGGGAAAAAATATTGTTATTTACCTTTGGTAAAATGAGGGGGCACTCCAAACCACACTTACAGGTGCCATCTGTAAGCAGGTAGCTCTTGACCTGTTCCAAACAGGCAAGGACTGAACCGCTGGGACTGTGAAACACAAAGGCATAAAGTCTCACGTGTGAGACCTCACATGTTCCTGGCCTGTAACTTCCCTACACAGCATATCCAACCTGAAGCAAACTGCCCTTCCAATCATAAATGTAACCGAGCCTCATGTATGATATAAGCCCACCCACTGCCTCCCACAAAGAGAATCTGCAATCATTACCGTTTCATATAGAGCTCTGGTCACAGCAACGGCAGACACATGCAATATTAAACTTTCATCTCGGATGCAATTCTCTGTCACAAATGGGCGGGGGAATGCAGCTGGGTCGGAAATTATGGAGCCATAAAACACAAAATTCCGGCAGGGTTTTGCCGTTTATTCTGAAAATGTGGCGTCTGGAGGCCATATTATCGAAAATGGGGCTGGCAGACAGGGGATGAACCTCATTCACACCTTGGGGGTGTAATATCTAACGCGGCTGAAGCCGTTCTACGTGACCCACTCCAGTATTGAAACCCTCTGCAGCATATTGCCTCCTTCATCACGCAACCTTTTCGATAAAATGCTTAGCAAACACTTTTCTGCCTTTCGATAAAGGTCGCTGGCAGTAACTTTGTACCAAGACGTGTAAGGCTAATGAAGTCAGGCTCATTTCAGCAGAGACAGAGAGAGTGAGGGAGAACAAAGTCAAAAGTCAAAGCAGGAAAAAAATCAGTAAAATTGACCTGCAGGTGCAATATTGTCTACATGCACAATATTCACATTAGGGACTAAAAGCACAGATGGAAATACTGTATGTCACAAAATGCAACATGACAATGGCTTGTTTTTATATATATACCTTAACTGATAGATACTTTGACCATACCTTATACATGATAATTGTGTGCTTTTATATCTACTCAATAGATACTTTGACCATACCTTATACATGATAATTGAATGCTTTTATATCTACTCAATAGATACTTTGACCATACCTTATACATGATAATTGTGTGCTTTTATATCTACTCAATAACTGATATACACTTTAAATGGCCGTACCTTATGTAGACGACCCTGGTGTGGTCCACCTTGCGCTGCCAGCCGACAGGCACCTGTGTGGTGGGAGGCGAGCTCTGTGTGTCTGGGCCCTCCAACGTCTTCATCGTGTTCATCCTCTCTGGGTCCAAAATCACAGCCTCACACAGGGCCACCTCAGCCTGGATAAGTTCATCCTTTGTGTTGTCTCAAAGGCAGGTCAAAGAACCAGCAGACAGACTGCATGCTGCGGTCTGTTTTGGCAGAATGACGCTCATTGCCAGCCCTCGGCGCGGTTGCCTGGGATCCAGCCTCACTGACACCTTGGCTCCCCAGCACCCTTCATCGCCATTCTCCCACCGATGTCACTGCCAAGATGAGGTCATGGAGCTGTAAAGCGAGAGGGCTGACGAGCTATGAGATCAGCTGAGTCACTATGGGCTATCAGTCAAAATGGCTGTCAGGGAGACAAGGCAAGCGCGAGCTTGGCACTCATGTTTTTCTGTTTTCAAAACTGGGGTAGAGTTAAGCCACAGAGACACTCTGGGTGCTAATCATCGTCTTTGGTTCAACTCAGGGCATTGAAGAAGTGAGTTCCTGAAAAAAAAAAAGAAAATGGCAAAAGTAAGTATGCATCAAGCAATACCATTTGTATAGTTCAACAGACACATTAGTGAAATGAAACGTCTTATCACCTCCTCTTTGTTCAGAACGTAATTTCACTCTTAAAGGGATGTGGCATTAATGATAATTAAAAAAGCCATGAACGCAGAGCATAGTTATGCTTTTCTAAAAGTAGTAAAATATTACCCCCCCCCCCTCCTCATTTTGACAATTTTAGTCTAAGAATGAAAAAAATATGGCCATCATTTTGTCTGTTTTCTTGTCTTTTTTTAAGCCGACTTTACAATCGATCCTGTGCAGACTATTTGGTGCCGACACAATGTCATTTCTCTGCGTCTGAGATAAATATACAGATTTCCAAACACCAGAGGACCAATCTGATATCAGTCATCCTCATGCAGTTCAATGACTGTCAAAATTGCAGAGATTTCATTTCGTCCATGACAAAGAATCAAGGTGATGTGGACATTCAAACTAGATCACATGTGCCCTCTCGCTCTGGCTACAACTATGAAAAGTTTGGAAACAAAAGGACGCAAAGATTTATTTGACAGTGTTGCATCTGAGCAAAATTTTGGACGGATGGACAGGCAGACTACAGATGGACAGATAGAGCAATTAGTAGAAGCCAATGGCTAAGCTTCACAACAAGACATAGTCACAGTCCAGATGGGGACGAGACTATGCATAGTTCTGTGCTTCCAAAAGCAAAAAATCTACTCTCATTAAAATAAACGTTAGAGGACTCCACTAATAAATATATAAAGAAAGTGCCTGAGTCTTGCAGATCTCATCCATCCTCACAGAAAAACAGGTTGCAGCAGACTTGAAAACTAATAAATATGCACAGGAGGGGAATATTACCATCTCATTGCCACTGGTGATCTCATCCTATCAGGTATTGGCTAGGACTTGATTAAAGTGGGGGATGGGGGTAAATAAGAGAAGCCTTTTGCCATGGTGACGGAGTATGACTAAGCCACTATGGCGGTAGTTGGAGTGACATCAGTTCCCAGAACAGAGTGATGACCAGGAGCCTACAGGGACATGAAACCCACCAGGAGACCAGCAATTAACATGTCCAGAGTTCAGTCTCTTTCAAATTTGATTGAGCATTTTGTTTCCTAACATTTACAAGATTTTAAAAAAATATTTAATAGACTACGAATAACATAAAACAGTAAAATATGTGCAAACAAATTGCATTACATAATGAAATGAAAATCTTACCTAAAAAGAAAATAAAAATAACAATGTTTGGCTCGGATTACACAAAAATTAAAAAAAAAAAAAATGCTAGTTTATATACTAATATTTAAACTCTAGCAACATAACTTAGACCTAGTGTCACCTTTTAAATATTTACCTCTGAAAAGGTAACCACAAAATGTCACATAATTAGGCAGGTACATTTTGATGATGGCAAATTGACAAGATATTTCGCGACGGTGCCCCTTTCATTCAATACCTCGGATAAGAAATCCAAAAAGGCATAAGAGACAGTGATCTTCAAGACATACCTTAGTCTATAAAAACTGAGCTTGAAAATGCACTTTGCTTACATTTTGCGTGGCAATACTAAGTCTAACATAATATGTAAGGATCCATATAGGGCTGTCCTACCTAAATGAGGTATCTCCATACAGAAACTCCCAGGCTTTTAAAGACATTTAGGTGCCATCCTTTGAAAACACACCACAGAAAGTATGAACAACTATTACAATGTATTTCTTGTGACAGATGACACATCCCGAGCCATCCACAAGAAAATGTTGGGAAGAACAGGGCACCCTTGCACATATGAACCAAAAATTATAGAATGTCTGAGATTTTACATGCATTCTGATGCACATAAAATCAAAATCTGCCTAAAAAAAACAACAGCTTGTTTTTTGACACGAAACACATTTGCTGAATGTGATAAGCAAGTAATAAGGCTAAAATCACAATAACAATAATTGTTTATACCAACATTATGTAAATGTACAGTATATTGCACTTATAAAAGCTGAAGCTGAACTTCTGTATGCTGCTCCCACACTGCAAACAAGTGAGGCTCAGACCTCTCATATGCAAGACAGCTTGAAGGGAAAGAGTGAGTTGAAATATAGGACAGGCAGTCTCAGAATTAAAGGTACCCTGGCCATCCCGCTGGGGTGTCCTTATGCACAAGTGTGTGTGTGTGTGTGTGTGTGTGTGTGTGTGTGTGTGTGTGTGTGTGTGTGTGTGTGTGTGTGTGTGTGTGTAATGAGTGGCTGCATATCTACATATAGCAAGGGAAAATGTCAGTTCATTTTTTGCTTCTGAGAGTAAAAATAGTACATTAGATGACTCAAGAGAGTATCCTAGAGATAGAGGATACAGATTACAGTATCAATATTTTTGTACCTTAGTGGTTTTGTGTCTGACAACACTCCACTGTTGTTTTGTTTTTGCAAAGGTTTCTATGTCAATTATATAGCACTTGGAACATGAAACAGGAAGTGGAGGGTGCAGCAGTGAGCATCTCCCTCACTCCAAATATGGCTGGTACATTCAGAGCTGCCTGCGTTTAGCTCAGCAGTCAAACAGATGATTCTCCAGGGCTACATCAGAATGCGTGGTGCAACTTCAGGTGCCCTAGATAGATGCAGCATCCTGGCTTGATGTTAGCTGACCTGCTTCACTCAAGAGAGCTCAATCAACTACTGCTGTTGATCTGAAACAAGGTTAAAAATAGTCATATTACAAATTAGTAATAATTGAGTTTTAGTAGTGAAGTGCTCTCCAAAGATCCAGGGTACTAAGTGGAGGGCTATGAACGACTAACCAACTATCATCAATCATCAATTATGATCAAAGATTTGCAAGTTATTTTATAAAAAGTTATCAGAGAGAAGCAATGGACTTCACATGACAATATTCAACTTGGACTATTTTTTTTGTGAAAAACAATTTGATTCTTTTGATCAGTGGACCCTTGTTGACAAAACGATATATAAATATAAATAATCAAGTAATTTCATTTTTGGTATTTATGGCAACCAAAGGTATAGGGCATCGTTTCCCAACCTTGGGGTCGGGATCCCATGTGGGGTTGCCAGAAATTCAAATGGGGTCGCCTGAGATATCTTACAATTGACCAGTGCATTACATTAAATTATACATCAAATTAAAAAAAAAAAAACTAAAAGCCTCATGATACCCAAGTTAACCCTTAAAGGGATATTCCGCCATTTTTGGAAATAAGCTCATTTTCCACCTCCCCTCGAGCAAAACAATCGATATTTACCTTGTTCCCGTTCATCCAGCCATTCTGTGAGTCTGGCGATACAACTTTTAGCTTCAGCCTAGCATAGATCATTGAATCGGATTAGACCGTTAGCTTCTCGCCTGCTAGCGTCATGCTTACAAGTGACTAAGATTTCTGGTAATTTTCCCATTTAAAACGTGTCTCTTCTCAAGTTAGAAAGTGCAATAAGACCAACTGAAAATGAAACCTGGCGTTTTTCTAGGCTGATTTGACATGGAACTACACTATCATCTGGCGTAATAATCAAGGCAAGTTGCAACCGTTACATGGGCGCAGTGATATCTGAAAACAGTCCCCATAGGCAACAAGCAGGAAGTAGTGCTTGATATCACTGCGCCCATGTTACGGTTGCAACTTGCCTTGATTATTACGCCAGATGAGAGTGTAGTTCCATGTCAAATCAGCCTAGAAAAACGCCAGGTTTCATTTTCAGTTGGTCTTATTGCACTTTCTAACTTGAGACGAGACACGTTTTAAATGGGAAAATTACCAGAAATCTTAGTCACTTGTAAGCATGATGCTAGCAGGCGAGAAGCTAACGGTCTAATCCGATTCAATGATCTATGCTAGGCTGAAGCTAAAAGTTGTATCGCCAGACTCACAGAATGGCTGGATGAACGGGAACAAGGTAAATATTGATTGTTTTGCTCGAGGGGAGGTGGAAAATGAGCTTATTTCCAAAAATGGTGGAATATCCCTTTAAACAGGCGATGTGCACTACAAGATACATACTTTTTAAAAATGTTTTAACAGATCCTTCATTATAATCCAGCTAAGTAAAAATAAACATAGAGAGCCTGCATGAGACAATGAGACATACATGTTTGATTGACAGAATTATGCTTAATCAATGTTCGAAACAAGGTAGCAAAACCACCAGGTAAAAGTACACAAGGATCCACTCTTGTCTGGATGTTATAGCAGAGATGAGTTGCACTCTCTCGCTCTACAAAATAACACAAATAACAAAAAAACAAAATAGGGTCACCTGCCAAAAATGTTTCTTCTCTTCACTATGCTGGTAAATCTGAATGAATTTGACCAATACGTTGGTGCTCATAGTTTCTGTAGAATGAACTTAGTGGCTGAATTTTGGAGAATGTAAGGATGTATGCATGTCCAGGCACTGAAACTGATGGAAAATTACCAATGCTTATAAGCCACGCCCTCTACGATTGTGTGCGCAATCTAAGCAACATATAACTATCTGAAGTCGATAATTTGGTGGGCTTTAGCATATTATACATGATGATACAACCAAAACTTCTATAAAAACCACCAGACCACAAAAAGGGATCTGTGTCTAAATGGGACTTTTTATCCAAAGTTTTATGGATAAGAAAGATTTAGTGCGATTTTGGATTGGCTTGCACATTAGCAGGAAACTGGCTCTGCCGATCGAAAAAGTTGCATTTGGAGGTGCTTTACTCTCTTATATGTACATAGTGGATAAACATATAAATATAATTTTCAGAAATATAGATTACCAGTCAGTTGTGTTTTGGACGCACAATATTATTCAAGACAATCTGTTCCAAAGCAAGAATTGTCACTCATCATTCAGTACAATAACAAATATTGACGCTAACTTTGAGGTAAAATCAAGTGACTACAGTCATAAGATGATTTGTATCATAACAAGAATATTCCAGTTGACCCTTTACCACAGAGCCAAGGTCAATGGGTCTACACCTCTACAATATAAAAAATACCCCTATACTGACTTGATGTCTCTAGGTAGAAAACATTCAGTACAAACCCATTGTTACTGTAGAATTATTTCTCTAAACAAAGAAGATAATAATTCATTATATATATAAAAAAAAACATACCAATGTCTTTGAGGCAATATGTCTGACCATGCAGGTGTTAGTAAAATGTTCTAAAGTAACAAGAAACACAAAAAAAGGAAAACACAAAATTGGCATTTGTTGCATCAAAATTCACCTATTGTTCCACACCTGTCATCCACCACACTGAATGACAATGACAACTTCACAGAGCTCAACAGTGCCCACTTCCGTGGTGGCTAAAGTTCCGGAATTACGTTTCTCATTCATTTCCCTATTTAACGTCTGTAAAAATCTGTAAAGAGTTTTAGGCATTGTGATCATACATTCCATTTAAAGCAAAAAATCGAACAGAAAAATGAAAAAAAAAAGGAAAAAAAAGGCAAAGGTACTAGACTGTGTACATTTTAATTTCTGAGCGAGGGAACTAACTCATCCCATCAGCTTATGCGAATGATACATTTTCCCACGTTTTCCAACCTAACAATAGTTAAAGGGTCATTCCGTGTTAAATTAGACATGGTTGTTGCTGCATCGTCTTTGTTCAACCCTTGTCTATCAAGAATGGGTCCCAAAACCAAGGCCTGTGAAATATTTCTGTTCAAATCCCATATCTTCATATTATTCTCTGCCGTTGAAATTACTTCAGTTTTACAGCACTTAATACTCAATATGGAATGATAAACCAAGCTATTCCCACGTTGATTTTCTTTTTCCTATAGCTACCCCACATATGTAAGTCCTATGGCACACATCTTGATTCATTCTTAAAGAGACCCTATGCAACTTTCTGCAGGAGACAATCGCTCCTTGTTTGTTTACATCTGGAAGTCTGAGACGAAGAACCACGCTCGCAATTTATATATTTAAATATAGCCTATCATGTATAAATATACACGCTAAAGCTGTCGGGGAAGCTCTGCAGAGAAGATGCAAGCATAAAATGAACGAAACCGAAACCAGAGATGAAATCGCCAATCCTGCATAGTTCCTCTTTAAAGGGATATTCCGCTATTTGTGGAAATACGCTCATTTTCCACCTTCCCTCGAGCAAAACAATCGATATTTACCTTGTTCCCGTTCATCCAGCCATTCTGTGAGTCTGGCGATACAACTTTTAGCTTCAGCCTAGCATCATTGAATCGTATTAGACCATTAGCTTCTCGCCTGCTAGCTTCATGTTTAAAAGTGACTAATATTTCTGGTAATTTTCCCATTTAAAACGTGTGTCCTCTCAAGTTAGAAAGTGCAATAAGACCAACTGAAAATGAACCCTGCCGTTTTTCTAGGCTGATTTGACATGGAACTACATTCTCATCTGGCGTAATAATCAAGGCAACTTGCAGCAACTGGCACTACTACTGCTTGATGTCTATGGGGACTATTTTCAGATGCTGCGTACGATATCACTGCGCCTATGGTACGTTTGCAAGTTGCCTTGATTATTACGCCAGATGAGAGTGTAGTTCCATGTCAAATCAGCCTAGAAAAACGCCAGGTTTCATTTTCAGTTGGTCTTATTGCACTTTCTAACTTGAGAGGAGACACATTTTAAATGGGAAAATTATCAGAAATCTTAGTCACTTTTAAACATGAAGCTAGCAGGCGAGAAGCTAATGGTCTAATCCGATTCAGTGATCTATGCTAGGCTGAAGCTAAAAGTTGTATCGCCAGACTCACAGAATGGCTGGATGAACGGGAACAAGGTAAATATCGATTGTTTTGCTCGAGGGGAGGTGGAAAATGAGCGTATTTCCAAAAATGGCGGAATATCCCTTTAACATCTTCATGTGCATTTGTTGCAGAGACCTAAAATATTGACTCAACATTAATAAAGTATTGTTTTTGCGAAACCAAAAAAGATTGGTGGTGCCATATGGATACAAAAAAAGACCATCAATATCACCAGTTTTGCTCTTTTTTCCATATCTAGGGCCTTACAGTATATAACATGAATGGGAATGTAGCACACTTCTAACAAGCCAATCATACTGAGAACATGTCAGTTCTCCACCCTACAAAGTTTGGGCTGGCTACAAATAATACTAATACTTAAACATGGCCTCCAAGATCAAGCAGAGTGAAAAAAAATAGGAAAACATTGGAATTTAACACAAATATTTTACAGGTCTTAATTTTGGGACCTAAATATATAGACAAACTTTGAGAAAATTATGAGATGGTGCAGCAAAATTAGCCTTAACACACTTCCTTTTGAATGTAAAACAACAAGATGACCAACATCCTACTGTTTACAATGAGCAAATTCAGTTTCAAGGTGAGAAAGTTTTCATCGGATAGCCATGCATTGCTCATCATTAACTGATATCCATCTTGCTTGAACGAGTAAACCTATGTTGGTTGATGCAGGAGTTAAGTCATAAACATCTCCATGGCAACAGTGATCTCTACCAATCAAAGGCTTTGCCTTTACACCTCAGGATTTTGGGTAGGGTTTGGTGTAGTGCATTTCTGTGAAATTTAGCATAACACGTGTCCCTTAAAACAAGATTGATATCATATGAACTTGTGGTGTCTGCATGAGCTGTACAGTACAATCGATTAATAATGCTGTAGCTGGTTTTAAGGTCCTCTAAACTTTAACGATTATATATTATAGGCTATAATCTAAAAAAAATTAACTGCATTCTTTCTTCTGGAATCAGAACGGATGGTCACTTTTGAGTTCTACTGCAAATTAAAGACATCCTTTTATAAGTACTTGTTACTTCTTATCATCTGTGCGACAATGAATGACTATTTTAGCTACTGCTGTGAAAATTAATAAGACAAAAAGTAATAATACGTAGAATATTAAGCTTAATGATTTTAAAAGGCTGTTTTACAGGACAGCGTCATTCATTGCAACACAGAAGTGTCATGAAGTACAACAAAGTAATAATATTGACACAATTAATACTGTTATGAGAATGAATCTGTATACCGGTACTTTTTTTTTCAACCCAAATATAGAAAATGTATAGGAATTCCTCTGAAGAAAATCCATTAGTCGTCTAGAAACTAACAGCAGCCCAAGATCCCCAAAAGTACCAAAACAAGGCACTGAAGATTAAAAACAAAATAATTGTTATTTTTTTATGTGGTTTCTTTTAATCTTTTGGTAGAGTTTTACTAAACTCACATGGTGAATATCACAAAGAATGTTCCTTCCATTTGTTTTAGTTCAAGAATCAGTTGTTGCACTGAATAACTTTTTGCACGTTATCAAATCAAGAAAACTGACCAATTTTTTTTTTTTGCCAACTGAATCAGTTATTCGTCTTTGACCCATCTATACCTGCAGGTAGCTCATGTGTAGCATGCTGCATACCTCTATTTGGGTTTGAGCTAGCCTACTTCTTACACTGGGAGAAGACTGTACTCGCACAGTGGACTATCTGCATTAGTTACTTTAAACATATTCATGTCCACCCCTTTTCTCAAGAGAGGTACCTGCTATTTCTCAGTTAGTTTGAGTTCAGGACATGCAATAAATTGGTCCTCTTATTTCTCATTATTTTCAAAGACATTTCTCGACAAATTAACAGTAACAATGTCACCTTATCTTCTTCTCAATATATTACCTATGCTTACAGTATACAGTACTCTAGGCTGTATGGAGTTCAAATTAGTTAGTAGATATGCAGAGCCTTGACATTTGTGACATGCTGAAGACCTGGAGAAGAAAACCTGAACAATAGTCTGGCTAATAGTATAAGCTCAATCTTTTAAGACTGAACATTAGTCTGGGGAGTCTGCGCTTTATTTCTACTGCACAAGAGGCGTGATCAATGGGCAGAGTTCAAATGACTCTGTACGTTTGGATAGTCCTTCAACCAATCAGACCAACGATCTAGGTGTGTCTTTTGGATAAACTAGTTTGTGATTGGATCCCAAGGTTGTGGACAGGAAGCAGGGGAGATAGATGTGCAGGTTTCCAGCCTGAGCTGCTGAGCGAAATCCAAATTCGCCGGCAGGCCAGGCAGGGTTCACCCAGCCTATCTGAACAACACAATGATATCTGAATAGGAAACCATTAAAAAAGATCTGAAATTTAGTTTTGATCCTTTACTAAGCACACAAAACAATAGGCTAAATGGTTTTGCTAATTCAAGTTTAACATCATATTCATTTTTGACTGAAAAAAGCAGACCGAATAGCCATCAAAGGCAGTGTTGGTTAGGTTATGTGGATAATCTCAGAGGAAAGCATTTTCTGGACAGTGCATGCGAGTGACTTGTAAAAAAAGACTCTCACCTTACCAATGTAGGCCAAAAGCTAGTCTTCCTTACATTTCTATCAGATTGTTGAAACTACAGGAATTAGGCTGACTTGAAGTCACAAAGTCAACCTGATTATGTCTACAATGTGAAACTGTACTGACGTATTATACTGACAGCCAAAGATGTTTTAGTCTGCACACTGCATATTTATGGGTTGGCTTCTAGATTCCCTCAAATGTGCTGCAAATTGCATTGAACGACTTGTTGATTGCAATTGTATGCAATCCAACCCTTAGATGTACCAGAACACACTTCTGAGACTTGTTTTAATGGAAAGCCCCCTCATTCAAGAGTTTAAGAGTTCAGAATATGATGTTTAGTTCATCCAGGTGTTTAATGGCTTTCTCACTGAAATCAAATCAGGACTGTATGGCCTAACCCCCTAAGGTTTGTGGTCATTCATAGTTTTAAAGTAGGCTACGTTATCTGCTAAAGTAGGCCTAAAAACGAGATTTCGACATGACAAACAAGAAGACGAGAGAAATATGTTTAGAATCAGATAGTGAAATCAGCTTTCCCGCTATTCCAACTTACATTAAGAATTCTAAATGTAAGATCTCGTAAGATTCTGCAATGTTTCCAGGTGAAATCGTGAGGGAAAGCGTAGCGCAGGCTAACAATAAACTTGTCAAAATAGAAATCCTGAATGGTGCAGTTCGTTAGCAGATTGCCACATTCTGTTTTGTGCACAACCAGTTCATGATCATTTGTGAACATTTACATAAATCAACTTTCTCTACAATTACTCTTAAGAACATCATCTAGAATCACATGTGACCCTGCATAAAATTGGACATCAGGATAAAACAACAAACAACGTTAGGCTACTGTACTGTACAGAGCCTCCAATCACTCATTTGGCAAACAGTCAAAGCTACGTTCAAAAAGCTACGATTTTTACCAAGGAAACATCTAGCTATAGCTAACAGTTACCTACCTTTGATGTCTTACGCTGTGGGAAATGTCATGGCAAGGGGTGTTGGTTTTCATTTCATTTTGGGTATGTATCCATGCATTTGCCATTAAGGAGGATTGTTGTTCACATATGTCTCAGACCATGGACATATGACAGAAATACAGGAGAGGATTGTGCAGGGGTTAGGTCTGTACAGGGGCTGAGACAGGCATATGTCTTCATTCGTCTTTTTAAATTCAATATTTTTAAAGCAATGATCTCTGCTTCATCCATCTTCATCGCATTCCTTGAAAATAACAGAGCACGAAATAGAGCTTAGCGGCATGACAAAAACTGATTTAATTCCCTTCTAAAATAAAGATGAAAATGCTTCCAATTCCAAGTGCAGCTGCTGTATCTCTTCAGGCTTGTTGGGATAGAAGGATGGAGCTTTTCATTGCGCGTGCGCCACAGCTGGAGTCAAGAAGAGAAGAAATGTCCCGTCATGCACCTCAACATAAAAAGGGACAAAAAATATCTCTGGTGGGAGTGTAGATTCAGAGCATTTTGCCATTATTTTAATTAAAAAGAATGCATGCAAAGGAGGATGTGTATTCACAACTACAGTATTATTATTATCATTATTATTAATGTTATTATGATTATGATTATTATTAGTAGTATTATTAGTAGTAGCCTAGTAGTAGTAGTAGTAGCAGCAACAGTAGTAGGCCTAGCCTACAGTTATATGTTGGAGGTTATAAAGTAATCAGAAGTATTGGTGCTGGTCACATATGAAACATATGAAACATATGCGACACAGAAGACCAGGATGAGATACTGTATTTCTTCACTCAGTCAAAGCAAGAAGAGTGTTGGTCTAAAATTATTGAGCTAAAAAGTGTCAAATATGATGTAGGCTACAAGCATTTCTAACCTTTTTACAGTGTTTTCCGACCCTAATAGAACCATGCTTAGCCTGGGTGGTGGGCAAGACAGATGTACCCATGACCAAATACCATCCTAATGAATTTGAGGATATAATAATATTCACCTAACTTACCTCATACTGCAGCAGAGTGTTGCATACTTTTAAACAAATAACCCATTTTTAAATTAATGTTGAATGCATTGTCTTGGAGAATTTCTCATGAACTTAGGCCTTCCACACTGTGATATTGGTTATTAATCAAAGATATAGACTTTTACAGTATAGTCATGTAAAGACACGCAAGCATTAACGCATTAACTTTTCATTAACAAAACAATACTTACCATTGCTTTAAGGCAACAATACACAACAATTTGCCACTTTACAAAGTAGTAGGCGACACCATTATCAGGCAACTAGGTTTGGTATCATGTCAAATTCATTTTGATGGTATAGGGTTATGTGAAGAACAGATAAACGTTTATTTCCCGCCAGCAATCAAGAATATGCAATATGCATTTCTGTGTTCCAGGTGGGAACACATGGCAAAAAAGAGAACACCTTTTTTGCAGCAAGATATTGTTGCCTATTGTCTATCACCAAAAGACACTAGTGAGCTTCTTGCCAAGCTTTTAACAGTATAATAAGGCTCTGGGTAGCGTTTGCAAAGTGTTACATTTGCTATTTGCTAGCACGATAGTGTCATACCCAAACTCCATAGTGCTACTTTAATGTGATTTCTGAGCTGATGGTCATCTCATAATATGTGAGAGTCTACTGCCTCCCACTGGTGCACTGTGGAAAGACACTATGGTGCTTAAATGACAGGCAAAGTACAGTCAACAGTCAAATACAGTTAATTTAATAAGAAGCCAAAAATATATGCTATTTTAATACCATGAGCAAGTGTAAACATCAATGGATCAGTGTTACGCTCCTGCAGGCCAGATGACTGCTTTAGTTCATGCACAGGACTCTTTGCTCATTGATTGACTTAATTTATTTAAATTAGGGGCACTCGACTGCATGTTTGACTGTGTATGCACATACATTGTGTGTCTTAACTGTGTTGTACCAAAACAATTGCAGACAAAATGTTGTTTATATCAAAAACACACAGAGAGCATAGTTCAGAGCAGTCACTATACTTTACTTAAGGGGAGGAGAAGCATACAATTTCATTTGTACAATATTTCACAATCACTTCTGACCAGGCCCTGAATTTGTTAAATACAGTTAAACAAAAAAAAAAAAAAAAAAGAAAGAAAAGAAAAGAGAAACGCGGCAAGTCGGCTTTGACAGCACTGTAGTTCGCTTGCACCCAGGATGGCTAACTTTGAGTGATGGTGACAGCTGCTTCGCAGCGCATGTGAGAGGTAAATGTGTCACTTTCATATCACAAAGTGCGTTTGCTGTTGTGAGAGAAGAACAAGAAAAACATAATAATCTGCTGGTCAAATTCCAGTTATTGTTCTCTAAGCATTGCACTGCAAGACGCTTGCTACAGCACGTGTTACACGATGACGCAAACTGCCGACCGGGAGATCTGAGGTAAAGGACATACTGATCCAGGGTGTTTCTGACTCACTGACCAGAAACCTTTCTTCTGACTAGAAAGATAACTTTGGGCCATGACATAAATTAATTTAAAAAAAGAAATTAAAATACCAATATACAAAATAAACACAGATAAAATCTTTTTTCTTTAATAATATTATAAAGGATTTTTTCTTTTCTTTTTTGCCTTGAGACCATAAAAAACCTCATGCTAGATTCACAATCTAAAACAACATTCATATATACATAAGTGTGCATTTGCAATCCAGTCATCTGATAATAATGTTGGGGAGGTTTGGCTTTCTTTGACAGAAAATTATAGGATTCATGCTCCTGTTTGACTGACTTAAACAAAAAATCTTGTCATGTGAGAAAAGGAAAGACATTTCACTGGCGGAGATGCATGTATGTGGCAGCGAAGCACCTGGAAACCATAACCAACCACCAAACAGCAATCAGTCCTGTCATGCGAAGCCCACGAATAAATCATTAAAAAAAACAAAAAACTTTAGTGTTTCAGGAGGGGAACGAAATGAAAATCAACATTCAAAAATAATACTGGAAACCCTCTCAGCCAAAGAGCTTTGAGAAGATGGCTACATAGATGCATACTGACGAATCTGAGAGATTGCATATACGCCTCCCCTCCCCTCCCCTCCCTTGCCCTGCTTGCATGGCTCCGCAATCTCTTCCTACCCCACACACACACACACTCACAACCCACTTCTACAATCACCTCACTGAGGTCCTGAGAGAACGTCCAAGCCAACGGTCACTGCTCCCCGCAACGCATGCCACTCAAACGTAGGCAACAGGCGAACACTTTTTACAGAGCCTCTGCCAAAGTACTGCAACCCTGACTCCCCAGAAGCCACTAGTCTAATCCCAGCCCAGCGTTGGCACAGCGCCTCGTAGAGATTGTACCCTTTGACTGAACGTGTCCACACTCTGTAGAGCACTCTGTAGACTTGAGAAGCAGACGCTACAACAGGCGCTAGATGTGTCGGTCTAGTCTCGTCTAGTCTAGGCTTTGGTGGTGGTGGGCCAGCTCTTGCACCCTTTCTCCAGTGAAGCTCAACTGCATAAAATGTAGGCAGATCGGAATCTGTCGTCGAGTGTCCCTGAATATTTCTTAATACACTGAGATTATCAGGGAGAATAGAGAGGGGTCTTGGAGCCATAATCCAGACTAGTCAGAGAGCAGCAACAAAAGCATGGTAACCCGTCATGGCAACATAGGTTTGAATGGGGAACATGTCATAGCATAGCATAGCATGGCATACAAACATCCATTCCTTCCTTCCAAGGGTGGTGGTGGTGGTGGTGGTGGTGGGGAGATGGTGGTGCTCTGAGCAAGTAACCATCAACCTGTCCTTAAGCAATACTGTAGCCTGAAAGTCCTGCATGAGTGTGCATGAATGTGTGTAAGTATATAGGTACACCCCTCAGATAAAAACAAAAACAAACAAAAACAAAACCAAGGGTGAGTACATCTGTGGCACCAGAACGAGAGCAGCTGAAGGAGGGAGGGAGAGAGGGAGAGAGGGAGGGAGAGAGGAGGGGGCCAGAGAGCTTCCTGAGACGTACTGAAGTACAGTGATCACAGCAGACACAAGGGCAAGGAGAACGTCTCCACCAATGCAGACAAAGGTACAAAAGAACACCAGCAACGCAACGCCCGGACAGGATATTAAAATCAGCATTAGAAAATGGAAAAAAAAAACAAAAACAAAAAAACAAACATAAAACATTAAAATGTTTCCATAACATATACCAGTGTCATACTTTCCCCACCCATCAGCCCCACATATAGAGACAAAAAAAAGAAGAAACAAAACGAACACAAAAGGCATGCACATACGTCAATCATTTTGTGGACACTGCAAATCTACAAACGGGTTAAGTGCTTTCATGTCTTTTTCACTAAATTCATATTTTCAGGGATCTTTTTTTTCTTCTCAATCTCTCTAAAAATCAATCGAACATAAAATAACAATCACCACAATGATTAAAAAAGCAGAGGGGTGGTCACATTATCAACAGCAGGGGAAAATAAGCGGAAACACAAAGATCTTATAAAGGCAGAAATACTGGTTTATGAATGGCCTATTTCATCTTGGCATACTCAGATCTGTTGGATAAGAAAGTCTTCACTGCCTAACATCGGTCATCTAAATGCTCTGTAGTGTTTTGCTGTTTTAGTGTTGAGAATAAAAGTTTTATCGATTTGATGAGAGACTGAGGTATACCTTGTAGAAAGAGGTTGGTATTTCTTTTTTTTTTTCCGTTAAGAAATGCTCCGGAAAAAAAAAAGCAAATCTCAAAAAAACGTTTTGATTTCTGTGACATCTCACTCTCTCTGATATAGTTTATGTACAGCAGCAACACACTAGACATTCAGAAGCTGTTTCTTATTGGCATTGCAATAGTCATTCGTGAGAACACAAGATCAACTGATGCATTTTAAAAACCAACATTACCCTTTTTTTTTCTCTTAAAATTCATACTGAAATGAAATGAACAGTGAGCTGAGGCTCGTTGTCCTCTTCTCTTCCTCTACAGAGGACGTCCATGTTCTTTCCCGCAAGGGACATCAGCAGAAGTTTGACTTGATTTGATTTTTTTTTTTTTCTTTAAATATAACCGTCCAGTCATCAAGTAGTGAAACATGTGTGTGTCCATGCAGTGAGGGCTCCTCTTAGGAAGAGAGTTCAGCTCTGTGGACTTCCCCCAACTGCGTCCAAAGGACCCAAAAGTGAGTCGCCAGGCACACATGTAGGTATGCTATGCAGTAAGACCTGCCGTAGGCCGGTGTCCCTCCTGTGACTAAAACCATATAACAGTCCTCCTGCCTCTATGTACAACTGGGGGAGAGGATAAGGAGGAAGGGGGCAGACGCCACCAGTGCGTTACGGAGTTTTTTTTTCTTCTTTAAAGTGTTGTCTCTGTCTATTTATCACTTTCTTTTAATTTATCTCATAATCTTTTTTCGTGTGTGTCCGACGTGTTCAGTTGTTTTCTCAGGCAGCGCCTCCGGCTAGTCAGAGGCTGGACTCCTTGGGCGGGTAGTCCACGTTGGTGACCATGGTGACCACGGTGACGATCTCCTCCGGCGCGGTGACGTTGGTCAGCCGCTGCATCTGGACCACGCGCTCCTCCACGCAGCCCGCCGAGAGCCGCGCCTCCGCCTCGTGGTCCCAGCACTCCTCGATGGTCTCACACAACATGGCGAGACCCTGGAGAGGCAGAGAGAGAGAGAGAGAGAAAGAGAGAGAGAGAGAGAAAGAGAAAGAGGGAGAAAGCAAAACAACAAATGATCAAAATGTGAAGTCAAGAGAGGAGTGCGGTAAAGTGAAAAGAAAAGTGTGTCAGCCCTCAACTGACAACTTGCACTTCACAGACTCAAAAAGCAAGACAACACTGAAATGTCAAATCATTTCTCACTAAAAATAAGGTTAAATTCATAATGTATTAACCTCTCATTAATGTAATAAAGACGTCTAATCTGATAAGGGTATTTTATAAGGCATTACATTACCTGGAAATTATTACATTGTAAAGTCCTACACAGAAGCTAATATTTCTCCCATTCATGAGTTTGTTCACTCTCATGTAGGTAATGATGTTCCTGGATGAATTATTTGTCACATATTATGAAAATGGCACTTTTTCTGCTATTTTGATCATGTAATGGCTACCGATGCAAAAACACAGAAATAACAAAAGCCAATCGTTTGTTCATGGGCTGGCTAGTCTGGAAAAATGTGATTCAGTGAGACGAAAGTGAGCTGTTCAGAAATGTTCATGTAGGGCCTGTTGAATTAAACAAAAATAATAATAGATCCAGAAAAAGTCTACGCTCAACTGAAGAAAGAAAGTTAATGGTTTGTAAAACATGGTTCAGTGGTGTTTCCAGAAGGGTAAATCATGTGACCATTAATAACTCTTATGAGGATCAAGTTATGGCAAGCCAAGAGTATATTTCAGTCTTATCAAATAGTTTCATCTAGACAAACCCTAAAGGTACGTCCTTCCTGGAATTTGCCTGGAAGCCTAGGATGTTGCGTGTAGTGTGTAGAGTGTGCGTGTGTGTGCGTGTGTGTGCGTGTGTGTGCGTATCCAGGGCCTGGAACTCACCGCATGCTTCTTCCAGCACTCCCTGAGGGTGGGCCGCAGCTTCTTGTGCACCACCACGTCCTGCATGTCCTCCAGCGTGGGGTGCTGGCCTATCTCCTCCTCAAACGGCAGCATGTACTCATCCACTGGGCCTGATGGAGACGCACGCACACACACACACACACACACACACACACACACACACACACACACGACTTCAGAAGACTAGAGGTGCCAAAGACATAACGTAATTTCCCGACTATTAGCCGCGGCTTATACATTGATTTTACAAAATTTCTTCCGCTATGAGGTTAATACAGGGGGACAATTAATATGGTGTTAATATGGTTTTCTTTCTTTAAACTTGCATAAAACACTGTCCTGCGGCTTATACACAATGCGGCTTATATGCGGGAAATTACTGTATACTAATATACAGTACAAAGCCAAACTGGAATTAAATTGCCTATACAGAGTTCCCTTATTCCTGATTCTCCCTGACAAGAAACCTGAATTTCCATGATCCATCCCTGATAAAATGAATGGCACATACAATATACCGACCAAAGACTTCAGAGCAGCCGTGTGGCATTCAAGACTCTTTGACTTTTTTAGAGCAGGAGATGACTAAATAGGCATTGAATAAACAAAGTTGGTTTTAATGCAACTACTCAACCAAGCAGTAATCCCCTGACATTCCATGACTTTGCCTCTAAAATGATAATTCCCGGACTGTCTATGTCTGGAATAGACTTCCCAAAATTCCATGATATTCCAGAAATGCCATGACCCGTGGGAACCCTGCCTGTCAATAATAGTACTGTAATAGTTGGGTCAGTGGGCCTGACATCACTAGGAACACAACCTTTGCTAGGAAACTAGATGACTTATGCTACTTACACAAGGTAATTCTGTTTGAAAACCACAGTCATCTTTACAAGGTTAAGTAAGTTCTACTCACTCTAATCCTTAGTGCTTTTTTGTTTGTTTATTAGGTAGATTATGGGGCTATCCTTTATTGTTTGGAGACCAGCATGAACTGTAGGGGGTGCCAAACTCGTGCTTTCTAGACTCACTGAAGATTCCATCATTTGACGTAACTACCAATAACGTCACACACTGAGCAAACACGACGTCAGTGGTTGTGCTCAGAATGACAAATTGTTAGGGTGGTTTGTTTTACCACCCTAAAAATGTTCATTTGGCTTTCAACTCAATTTCGTGTGAGTTGAACCTCTGTATATGCTGCCCTTTCCTGCCCACATCCTGAGAGGGAGCAAAAACACGAGACCCATCAATGGGAGATCACAGAAGGTCGTCACACATGACGACCCCCGACACAACAGCCCCTCTCCCCTGAAGGTCAGCCATAGAGCAGTTCCATCAATTCCAGACACTAATAATCAATGCCAGAGAGACCCAGGGCAAAGTCAGGGGTGGTGGGCTTGCGGAGCCGGCTGGCCCTGTAGCAGGTCGGAGGAGGTCATTTCAGGGTATTTCAGGCCCATGACCCGAGAGAGGTCACGTGTATGACCTCACATTAGTGGGAAAGGGGGCATGTACAAATCAGGCTCTTTGTGCCCCAAACGGATGGTTAACATCATGGTTGTTATGTGTCGTCATCTAATGTATACGACGTGGAGTCATTCAAGGGCCATTCTCCTACATGTACAAATCAGAGGTGCACAGTGGCGAACGTTCGTGGTGAACATGTTTTCTTTAAACAGTTCAATTTCAATGACTTGGTGCCAACATTCCAATCTAACAGTATTTGCATTGTTACCTTTGTCAAACTCACGTCACGTTCCACTGTATGTTCACGGAGAACTACCTCCTCAGACTGTTTGCGATTGTTTGCAAACGTTCGTCTATGTTTGAATTTGAATGCACCTCAGACTCTTTGCCCCAAATGGATGGTTAACATCACGGTTGTTATGTGTCGTCATCTAATGTATACAGTGCCCTCCAAAAGTATTAGAACACATGCTTAAAGTTAAATATAAAATCATCTTTTGGATCAGGGTGCATAGTGTCCTGGATCCATGAAATAACTGGCCTTTAAAAATAAAAATAAATATCCCCTATGGGAATTTAACATGGGCGTTCCAATACTTATGACCCCCTGTATTTTAAGGAAAACATTTATTTATTTACAATACATTATTCATTCACAAAGAAAATGAATGTCCTGAAAGATTGAATAGTTACTCATTGTTTCATTTAAGGCATTAACATAAATTTCCAAAAGATGATTGAACTTTAAGCATGTGTTCTAATACTTTTGGAGGGCACTGTACAAGTGATTCGAGTGATTCGAGGGCCATTCTCCTATAATACTGTATATATCTCTTATGACAGTTGCAGTCACACTGCATGTAACTGCAATGTGGTGAGTCGATTGTCTACATGTCTGGATTTGGGATCATTAGACTGAATGCCTCCATGTCAACAGTGTGGAACGGCATTGTGTCTTCGGCTGAGCAAAATGCCGCCGCTCTCATCAGTTTGTTCCAGTGTTTACTTCAAAATCAGAGCTCCACTCGCAAATGCGCAGATAATGTGCTTGTGACCTTAAAGGACTTTACTGTGTGTTACTTGTTGCTGCTTTCTTCTCAAACAATTGGCTTTCCTCGTAATTTGGATCAGAATACTTTGAGGTGGTGGAACACAGTTGATGTGTTTCCATCCTTTGTTGATACGGGCTTTTGACAGACTACGCATCACCGATCTCATTATCACTCGTCTGATTAACATCTGTTCTTTCTTACTCAAACCTTGCTTTTGGGGCTTATTAATCAAAAATAAAAGAGACAACAGACACTTTGCTTTTCAATATTTGAATACTTATTATACCGCGTTGAACTTTAACTCAACTTGCAATATCAACTGCATATATCAAGTCTTAGACAATATCTGCCGTAAAACATAAATATGATCCATTTCTTTCTCTTAGTAACCCCGAAGCTAGTATTTGTCACCAGACGCATGTGTGTAGTGTGAGCGTATGTGTATGTGTGTGTGTAATGTGTGTGTGTGTGTGTGTGTGTGTGTGTGTAGTGTGAGCGTATGTGTATGTGTATGTGTGTGTGTAATGTGTGTGTGTGTGTGTGTGTGTGTGTGTGTGTGTGTGTGTGTGTTCTTACCATCAGCAGCTGTGCAGCGGGCAGCGAGCTCCCACAGCACCAGGCCCACTGCGTACATGTCTATCCTCAGGAAGGCGTCGCGCTGGAAGCTGATGGCGCCCTCTAGCGCCTCTGGAGCCATGTACCGCCGCGTCCCCACCTGCACACCGGACAGATCAGATCAGAGGCCACGTTTAGGACCACAGGTGCTGGCCTCTTCACAATTACTGGGGTTACAGGGCTCTATCTTCCCCTTGGAGTATAAGGTTCTAGCTGACATTTTTGTAAAAATGTATTTAGTTATTGACATATTCTTATTCTGTGACCCCTTAAGAAGGTGAGGTGTTTCTTGTAGTTGTAGTATGCATTTTTGGACATTATAACTCAAGGTTTGTTCTGCTAAGCTGTATAACTCTATGGAATTCTAAAACTTTGAAACTCAATATCTCAGAAGAACGCAGATAGAACCATATAATTCTAATTCTTCGTCTGTAATTCTTTGTTAAATTGTTTTGCTCAATACACTGGTGCTACAGAGGTTGATAGTTTCGTAGCACAATCCACCTAATCATCCACAGATTGATTTTTTTGTAGCACGTGTTACACTCCCCCCTCCACCCCCCATACAGTATTGGCCACAACTATGTGCAAGAATGAGACAAGCACAACATCCATACTCGGGTCTCGGGTGTTTCGACCCTAAGCAACTCTCGGTGGCTGAAGCTTTTTGGAGTTCTCACCTGTCCGTGTGTCTCTCCAGCTGACTTGCCGGCCTCGAACTTCAGGGCCAGGCCAAAGTCTGCGATGCAGGCAGTCAGGTTGGACTTGATCAGCACGTTCTTGCTCTTGATGTCTCTGTGTGTGTGTATTGGGGGGGGGGGGGGGGTGGTGGGGCAGAGGGACATGAGTAGACTGCAACAGCACGACAAAAGGCCAATTAAGCATGTGAGTTGTCTGCCATTTGAGCCTGCCCTCTTAAGGCAGAGCGATTTAAGTGCGACCACTGACGAGGCGAAAGGCACAAACAGTGTGAGCGCTACTTGAATGCCAGGTCTTGGCACTAAAACCAATTTGTCTGGAAATTGCTCAGAAAAATACCCCGCTGCCACACAAAGTGGTCGACCAAGGTGCCGTGGTATACCACTCCATTTCTTTAAGTGTTCTGTGCTGGCTTCACCATATTAAAAATAAATCTAATTTCTAATGCATGCTACCATGACATTTACAAAGAGAAGTGACTCAAAAGGATAATTTTGGGGCTTACGCAAGAAAAAGTAAGAAGAAAGAGGTCTTTAGCTGAAGCTCTGTAATATCATACACTGTACCACAGTAAGTTGTTTCTGGATTTTTTTTCCCAAATTCAAATACCCCTAAATGCAATATTTTGTTAATACTTGTGCGTACAATAAAATAGTTTTTACAGCTTCCTCCTCTCTAGAAATCCTTAATGATAAACAACATTATGTTCAGTCAATGTCAATATCTATGTCCGGTGATGCAGAGGTCGAAATGGTACATGTAACGTGGTGTGTGTTTTGTGTGGGTGCTGTGGAATGTTGAGTGCTGTGTGAGTGTTGCATATGATAGGCGTGTACGTAGGAGAACTGGACAGGGACTGATGCTTTTACACACGTGAAGTTCCTCATGGAAAAATAAAGGGAATTGAACTGAATTACTGAGGGACTGACCGGTGAGCAACGGCAGGCTTGTGGCCATCTCTCAGTCCTGAAACGTCAGCATGCAGGTAGGCCAGTCCACGGACCATGGTCTGAGTAATATGGCACAACTCGTTCCAGGACACCACATTGGCCTTCAGATAGTCAGTCAAAGAGCCCTGAGAAACAAGAAGGTGGACCCAAATTAGTACATAATCACACTATTACAGGAATCACAAAAAAATGCTAAATGCATTTGATCATTCCACAACTGACTGTACAGTTGGGAGGCCTGTACAGTAACTGTGGTTGGAGGCGAATCACCACTAGGGGGCAGAAAAGAGCACTCAGTCAGGCCCAGGTTGTTTGAGGCCTTGTTGTTGTTGTGGGCACTGAACTTGAGCCAGGTAAAGGTCTCTGTTCTTGTTGCTGTATGTAGAGTTGACTTAAAATACAGTACCCCTATTGAAAAGATCCAGTGCAGTGGTAATATGACCTGGTCAGGCTAGGTCTGAAGCTAAATCCCAGTTAAGACAGTTGGCAGTTGGCAGTTTAAGAGAAGCTTTGTGATATGGCCACTGAAATAACAATGCTATGAAAGTCACTGTTGGGTCTGTTCTTCTGAAAATTCTTTTTTTCGTTTTGTGAGTGACTCCACTGGTTCACATATTAAATTACATGTTAAAACATTCCTCAACCCATAAATGTCCGTAGAGGCCGCAAAGGGTAAAAGTTCAACAGGAAGTGAAACTGGGAGGGTCATAATTGACCAGCAGACACATGTTTCACTAAAGACAAGCACACAGGCCCAAAACCTGTTAAAGCCACAGGAAAATTACCCAGCAGGATTACTCTTCCTTGTTTTAACCTACGCTTAAATTGCTTAGGTTGCCTTCCCATAAGTTACTTAGATTTGTGTATTATGCCTTGTGTCACTTGATAATGGCTGTAATTGCGTTCTCCACGGGCCTTATGACTTCCATCGGTCAGGTGATGCGAGTTGGGCCGAGGGCAGAGTGACCAGGAAGCCTCCCAGCGCAGCCTTTGTGAAACAGCGGCCTGATTCAATTAGGCCGAAATGAGCCTCACTCAAAGTAATTCAATGAGTAAAACCAACAGGGCGAGATGGGAGTCGAGCCACAGGGAAAGTCAAAAGGCTTTGCTTAATATCACCCCTCCGCAGCTCTTAAGACAAGGAGAGGGAGAAGTCACGCAAAGGAGGAGGGGGGGTGCATTTTAGGGGGCGAAAGAGAAACGAGAACGAGAAACTCACCTTCTCGTGGTAGGCGGTGATCAGCCACAGCTCGATGTCCAGGTTGCTCCCTCTCTTCTCGGCCCCGATGAAGTGCAGCAGGTTCTCGTGCCGCATGCCGGGCAAGGTGTAGATCTCAAACTCATTCTGCCACGACTGCTTGTCCTGGAGGAAGAAAAAAAAAAAAACGCACACGCGCAGAACGCGGAAATTACCTCGTGTAACGCCAAGCCGAGACAATGTAGACACCCGCAACATCTTTTCAAAATTAGCACATGAAATTAATGTGAATAGAAAGCCATGGTGATTACTAGGCTACTGCTCAAAGGAGTGCGCCAAGCCTGTTATCTAACACAGGGCAAAATAGGTTAACATTCACCGAGATGTGAAAATATTACAGTAGATTATGGCCAAGGTGCATAAGAACACAAATGTAAGCTCATTTTGGAATTTGTGCCAATTCATAGGAAGGCTGCAAAGAGGCTGCGTAATTAGCCCAGTAATTGTGCTGGCGGATTAGCCTGGCAGGCTTAGCGCCGCGGCTTTGGAGCCTGTGACCTGCGAGGAGTGAGGACGGGCCTCCCCTACCTGAATGGGAAAGATCTTGACGGCGACGTAATCGCTGAGCAGCTGGGCCTTCCACACGCAGCCGAAGCGCCCCCTGGCTTTGATTTCGATCAACTGCAGCGGCTTCTGCCCCAGGATGGGGGAGGGGGGCATGGGCCCTGGATCCTGGATGAGCGAGAGCGAGAGAGAGAGAGAGATGCAGAGGAGGGGAGAGAGAAAAGAGAGAAATTAAGGGGTGGTTCTCAGTGATGCTGGGTCTGTGGCCATCTCTGTGCACAATCTGCATGGAGAGAGATATGGCTGAAGCTGCCATCACTGGTGCAGTATGGTGGTGGTGGTGGTGGTGGTGAGGGCCTTCCTTTAAACCGAGAGACAAGAGAGAGAGAAGAGCAGAGATGTGGAGCTGAGAGAGAGAGAGAGCGAGAGCGAGAGCGAGAGCGAGAGAGAGAGAGAGAGAGAGAGAGAGAGCGGGGGGCGGGGGTATTTTCACTGGTGCTGAGCTTCATAAAGCTCTGACAGAAGGGGCTTATGGGAGTTGAAGTCCTGAGCTTGTTAAATATAATCCATAACTACTGCCTGTGGACTACTGGGTGGATAGAGGCTGACCTAGTTTACAGGCATGAGCTGGCTGGCTGCGAGAGGGAGTGGGGGGGGGGGGGATGGGGGGCGGCGGAGAGGGGGCTTTTACAGCACTGGGATCACTGGGGGAAGAGCGCAACAATAGCGCGCCGCTGACCACGGTACGGCGCGCTGGCACCGAGCACAAGGATGACCTTTGCGAGCGTCCGCCTTGTTAGGGCGGCCATTGTGCCTCCGGCCCCTGCTCGCTCGCTCGCTCGCTCGCTGGCCGGCCGCGGCGTGTGAACGCGACCCGAACACACCTACTCTGACCTTTTCCTAGCCCATTCCTTTCCCGTCAGCAAAATAACTCTGGGAGGCGCTTCCTAAGCCTGCTGGGGCCGTTTCGCTCCCTTATCAAACCAAAGCAAAAAATCCCTGCTTTGGAGCTCTGCGTCAAGCGGTACTCGTGGTGCCGGCAGGCTTCAGATATCACTGCGTGCACCATATACACAGATTTTTTTCAGTCTATACATCATGGACTCTATTAGGTATTATTATTATTGGGTAGGAGGACTTCCAGCAGTGAGGATGGAGAAGGGGCTATAAGAGCACCTTCATTAGGCAAGCGAGCTGCCATGGACGTGGGCGTTAATGGCTACCAAGCTGTGTGTGTGTGTGTGTGTGTGTACATGTTTGAGTGACGGATCGAAAGGAATGAGAAGTGAAACACAGAGAAAAAACGAGTGCGAGTACAACAGTGAGAGAGTAAAATGAGGAGAGGGAAAGAGAGAGGCAGAGAGAGGAGAGAGAGCAGAGAGAAAGATAGAGAGAAAGAGAGAGAGAGAAAGAAAGCGAGAGAGAAAGCGAGACAGAGAAAGAGAGAATGGAGAGGTACAGAAGTGCGTGAGGGCAAAACATCCATCATGCTATGGTGGAACGCCCACCTAGGAGAGCACAATGGGGGAATATTTGTGAAATTGCACCATGCAGTAGCACAGTAGCTACCCTCAGGACTGTATCATGGGAGGAGAGGGAGCGCGAGCGAGAGAGAGAGTGAGAAAAAAAGAGAGTGAAAGAGCGAGCGCGCAAGAGAGAGAGGTTGGTTGCAGAGCCTGAGGGAGAGGCACAGAAATACCAACCCACACCCACTATCCATCGTTCTTGCTATCCCACACACACACACACACACACACATACTTACTCACTCAATCACACACACACGCTCGCCCACTCTCTCACTCACTCAATCACACACACACACACACACACACAACCTCTTTCTTTTTCACACACACACACACACACACACACACAGGCTCACCATCACTATTCTGGGCCATGTTTGTGTTTCCATTTGCCTGAGTGGCAGTCATTAGGTAGTTGTAAAATTTGACCACAATAGTTTTTTATGGGGAAGCCATCCCTTTGGGCTACTGATGGATGGCGTCAGGTTTATGAGGTGTTTTGCTTTCGGTGTAAATGGGGGAAACTAAACCTACTAACAGGTAACTTAACAGGGTTTTACTTCTGCTTCAGGGCCAGGAAAAGAGAGTCAGTAGAGCAATATGAAACAGTCTGAAAAGCTGATGTGTGCACACATAATTCTTTCAGGGCATGTGTGTACATATATATGTGTGTGTGTGTGTGTGTGTGTGTGTAAGAGAGAGGAAGGAAGGGGGGGGGGGGGGGGGGTAATGATCATGCTGTGTACCGTGTATGGCATCTAGCTTTGGTGCTAGTACCAACTGATTCTGCTCAGTGCTTAATAGCAGTGTGATTATTTCACACACATAGGGAAGTAAGTGTTTGTGTGATGCTGACAAAATAATTAGGTATATTGACACAAGTGACTAACAAAGTTAATATTGACCTTATTTAACCCTGAATGACTGAGGGAATTTCAGTGGCTTGAATAGGGAAAATCTAGTAGCATGAATCATATTGCATTGTGCATATCGTATGTAGGTCATTTACAGACTCTTCACTATTCATCTCTGGACCCCGCACGAGGAGCAATATTGTGGCCAACCATAAAACATCCTTATGGCATTATCGCATGCATGGTATGCAGGAATGCGTTTTTTTTGGGATGCGTCCTGTCACAATCCAACAATTTGTACGTCATACAAGCGGCTTTTAGAAAGTGAGAGGGCCTGGCAACACAAGCTGTCCAACTGACGTGCTGGACATTAGCGATATCACAACAACAACAAATAAAACAGGTTGTGGCAATGAGCTACAAAGCCTGGCCAAGCCAATGTGCTATGCGCAACACAGGCCATTGTATTTAAAATAGGATACGATTCGGTGGATTGGTATGTTTGAACACCTTCACCACTGGAAACGTGTAGGGCGCACGGAAGGAAGAGCTCATTAAATTTCGGAGCAGATCTGACTTGGGGATATCCACGAATTTTCACTTCCGTTAATGTTGTGAGATGAGGCATTTGGCCTTGCCAGAAGTCCCCGCTTTCCAAATCCTTAAAAATTGACTGTGCATCCGCATTTCATGCCGTTTACTGTTTGGAAAAAAAGTAAACGCCAAACCCTGCTGCTGCCAGTACATCCAAACATGCGCTCTCAATCGCTTCTGTCAAAGTGCATCTCCATTTTCTCCACTCTCTTTCACTCTGACACTTTGAACTCTGCCCACTAAACATTCCATGACAAATATGAATTAAACCAGTCAATCAGGTTAAGTGGACTTACAAATCTCTCACGCGCTCACGCGCTCACACACATACACACATACACACACACAGCAACAGTAAAAGATCAGTTCACAGTGGAATGTAGTCCTAAATTTGACATCATTCAGTAGGCAAAAAGAGTTGCCTAAAAGCAGCGCTAATACATCTTATACTGCAGGACCGCAGCAATCATTCCACTTGTAATGTTCTTCACATTCAGTGAGGGTGAGGCAGCCATCTTTGCATTGCATTCACCACATGCTCAGAGACGTGCACTGAATCCTTCCCTCACGAGAACATGCACTTCAATCCTGGCCTCTGGGCCTAACCACCCCAATAAGAACAAAGGAACTTACATTTATCCGTGCAAATAATAATAATAAAAAAAAACATCCTCTGTATCCAAACCATCACAAAAAGTGAGAAATCAATGTGTGGGGTGATGGCTTTCTTTTTAAAAAATGACTTTGCCTCTGGCTTTAAAGGCTCGTGATGTGAAAAAAGAAAAAAGGGTGACGAAAGAAAATGAAAGACTTAGCAAAGGAGAAAAAAAATGTATGTGCATAAATAACTGATGGGTACAAGCAGTCTTACCTCTATCATGATATGAAAGGCGTGCTAATCCAGGAGAGAAAGGCAGAAACAAAGACATTACTGTTTTTTTCATTTGAGGTGGATAATCAAAAGGTGTCACTGGGACAGCAGGTGTGTGTGTGTGTGCTTGTGTGTGTGTGTGTGTGTGTGTGTGTGTGTGTGTGTGTGTGTGTGTGTGTGTGCGTGCGCCTGCTTGTGTGTGTGTCCTGATGATTTCTCACGGCTGTTGAGAGCCCAGCATCAACTGTTCGCACTGTGCCACTGTGCCTCTTGTACTGTAGGTTCAGCGAGTGTGCTAAGCAGAGCCCTTGGCGATGGCCTTTATGACATCAAGCATTCGCTCTCCACCCGTGATGCTTCATCAGACGGTGATTCATCGCAACTCCTAATGCTTACACAGACTTTTTCCATCCTATAGCGCAGCTGAGAAAAGTCTCTGGTGTACGTGACCGTATATAGACAACTGCAGAATCGATATCATTTGTGCACAGCAGAGGGAATTTTACCTACAAAAAGGTTCATGATTGCACCATCCCCTTGAAAACATCAAAAGGTGGAAAACACCAACTTCAGAGAGTAAAAAAATCATGTATTGGTTCGATCTGTGCACTTAACAGAGGTGATCTCATCAATTAGCTGCTCTACCTGGCTGAAGAGTTGTGCTAATTAGCATCAGCTGGTTTAAGTGAGTGGTTGGCACAGGTATGTGGTAGGACTTTTACTTTCTGAAGCTTGAAGACTTTCCCACCTCTGGAAAACAACACTAGTCCTGTCCTCCAAAGTCCATTACACTGTAGGACAGTCAAAGCAGAGACATCCAAGGCAACCACGTCCAGGGAAGAGGTGGTCTACAGAGGAGGTGGTGGTGGGGGACTTCAGGCCTTACAGACACCATGACCATCAAGACAAGCAGACTAAGCAACGAGAGAAACTCTGCGTTCTCTCTCCCAGCCCTGACCTTGAGACCTTAAAGAGCCTGGGCTACATTAGGCGCACTCAGTGGTTCACGCAGCTCAGAGTAGCTGCCTGTGACCAGGCTTTTTCACTTAAAGGGTTTTAAAAGGGCAAAGAGTTGAAAACAAATGGCTAAGTCCTCAGTTGTGGAGTGAAACATTTAATAGGGTTAAAAGGCTGGGTTGGGCTAGGCACTCGTTTCTCTTCTCGCTCTCTCTTCATATTGTAAAGGTCTCTACTACGCCTCTCCACACAAAGATCCCACCAAAAAAAAAGCTGTTTTTTACTAACGCTAACACGTCTCACTCCCACTCTCTGGTTCTTAGTCATCCTGACACTCACGAGGTTATTTATGAATATACAGCACGGCAAGATCTTCTTGACTGATTGGATTGAACGAGCCATTTCATGGGTGCTGGAACACAATACAAATGCGCTGGGGCATTTTACGAACATTTCACGGCTCTATTGTACGTGCTATAATACTATTTATAGTGCATTTAGTCAAGTAGCAATTTGCCATCATACTGTACAGTGGCAAAGCGGTGTTCTGTGGCCATGGTTACCTCACTCATGATAGCAGCAGAGCCCCTTCATGTCTTTAATAGATTATTCATGAATATATAACACAGTATAAATGTTCTAGGGTATTTTACTAACACGGCATTGCTCTTTTTTACATGGTACATTACAGTTTATATATTTTAATTTGCCATCATACTACACAGTGGCAAAGCTGTGTCCTGTGGCTATGCCTATCTCTCATGCTGATAGCAGAGCCTGTGTTCATGGCCTTTCTATGTCTTTAATGAGTGTAGGGACACATCCCTCCAGAGAAACACAATGTGAAATGTGAGTTCAAGAAGCACAGCAGACCTGCTTAGGTCTCGTGGCCACATAATGCTACCGCAACCCCACATCACCCCATGGAAATACAAAAGAAGAATGATAGACACTTAATGGGGTGGGTGAGATAATGCGGAAGCCCATTTGTTTCTCACAAAGGCCAGAAAAAAAAGAAAAAAAGAAAAAAGTTCTTTGTGTCAACAGTGATAAAGTGAGTCAAGGACCTTGCCAGACAGCTGACAGTCATTTCAAATAGGGGTGTTAAACCAAGCCCCACTTGACTTGGTGATTTACAGTTTTATTATCTAGCCCTGTACTTATTTTGATTAAGAGGCCAGCACTCACGGAGCAAATAGGCAAGGTGTCTGAAAAAGAGCCCTTTCCACCCATTTTACTATTACTACGGTCTATCTCCCACACTGATTCAGATAGACAGCTGGGGAAAAAAAAAGAGGAAAAAAAAAAAACTATGCCACGTCGTGAACATGTTGGTTTCACTGGCCCAGTCCAGTCATTTCACATCACCACTTGAAGTGGAAAAACGTTTCAGCCAGGGGCATGAGAAGGACGCAAGCGGCCAACGTGAGGTCACTCGGCTTCCTGCTGAACCCTCCCGATGACGACCTCGCCGCGATGGTGTGACGTTCCCGTCACCGAGTGTCAAAAGGTGGAGGAGCTAAGCTTTTCGAGAGCCTCTTTGGAAACCCGGCTTGTCGTGGGGTCGCCCCAACCTCCAACCTCCGGGGGCTGTGGAGGGGTGAAGGGCAACGGGGAGGGGGGGGGGGATAAATCTGTAGCAACTCGAGATGCCTGCATTGCCATGACAAATCCCTCGGAAATACAGAGCATGTGCAGAACCCCACTCATAATCATGACGGCAATAAATAGCAGAGAGAGAGAGAGAGAGAGAGAGAGAGAGAGAGAGAGAGAGAGGGAGAGAGAGAGAGGGAGAGAGAGGGAGAGAGAGGGAGAGAGAGAGGAGAGGCCAGGAGGCGCGGGGAGGCGAAGGGCAGGGCGCTCTGCACTGTTCCGTGTCCTCTGCGCTCCTCGGAGAGCGTGGCGCGGCGCGGCGCTCGCCTGATGCTAAAAAGACCGCCGCTCACAGGAGGAGGCATTTAAGAAAGCCAAGAAAGCAAGAAGATAAAAATATATATATATATAACAATGAACAGGCTCAAGAGAAACACACACTCTCCATGGTGCTTAGGAGGAAGTTCAAAGTGATCAAGGACGCGTGTTGAGCACAGACGGAAAGGATGGAGAGTGAAGCAAGAGGTCTCATCCATCCATTCATTCATCCATACAGTATGTGCAGGAACGCGCAGTGCTGCTACTGCTACTACAGGTATAAGAGAGGGAGAAGGCTCAGAAAGAGCATCCTGAATGGCCTGCTCTGTGTGGACTGACTCGGTGCTTATGCAACTGATGGACATGTGTGCACGCTACAGCGAGAGAAGTGTGTGACACTGGGCACATTAGATCAACAAATTACTGTCGCTCATGTCAATAGGAGCTGCCACTCACAGGGCCCAGCTGTCTCCGAGACATGCAATGGCAGGATGTAGAGGCTACGCTTAGGGCACACGAAAAAAAGGAAAAGAGGAATGCACACACACACACACACTCTGTCTCTCTCTCTCACACACACACTCTGTCACTCTGTCTCTCTCTCTCACACACACACACACACACACGTATGCACGCACACAGGCAGTTGTACACTCAGAGTTGCATGTTAGGGAAGAGCGTTACACGGAAAACCTGGGGTGCATTTTTGGCACCTGTCAGGTTTAAGAATTGTAGCCTTTGAGGGCCAGAACTCTCATCTTAAAACAGGTCACGAAAGGCAGGAGTCCATTATAACAAACACCACTCGGAAATTCAATTCGAGCAAGGCAAACAGTGTCATTACCACAGAATTTTGTCCGTTTCAAATAGCAAAGTCGTGAGGCCCCAGAAAACTCCCCCAGAGGTGCCGTGCGGAGCGGAGGTGTGCGGTCTCTTACCTGAGTGGGCACCAGCGCTGGTGGGTAGGCCAGCTTGTGATGCCGGTACATCCAGAAGGAGAACAGGATGATGGCAGCGATGCCCATTATGGGCACCAGGGAGTAGAGCACTGTGCTGAAGGGTGGAGACTTCGGTTGGAAGGGGTTGAATGTGGCTGTATGGAAGAAAGAAGGGATGAGGAACAGAGAGAAAAAGGGAAGAGGGTGATGGAGGGGAAGAAAAAAGAGGTGGAGAGGAATGTCAAAACAGGTAGTTTCAGGCCAGATCTTGATAATAACAACAAAAAAATGAGAAAAAGGTGCACAGTGCAAACACACGGCAGAGACTGATACCGGACACTGATTTTTATCATTGACACCCTCCCGGAAGAAGAGCCCAGAAGCTACTGCTATGCATCGGAATAACAACAACAAACAACATTATGGCAAATTGTTGTGAGGTTGTTGTTTCTCAAACTATGAAACTGAGCCTAGGCATAACATAACAAAAATGGAGTAATTTGATTTTGAAAGTGTTCTTTTTTTTTTCTTTCTAAATGGCGAATGTGAGCTCACACTATTCAGGCATGTTGAATCCATTGCCAAGTCTTAAAAAAAAAAAAAAAAGAGAGAGAGAGAGAGAGAGAGCGCATATTTTGAAAACAAAATCCACTGTTTGCCTGAGCCAGCTTAAATTTGAGAGAGCTTGTTATTTTGATTACGTGGGGAGGGGGGTATTTCTGCCCCAGCGTGAGAGGCTGCCAGAGGAGCGGAGGAGGCTCCCGCACGCACACACAATCCAGCACTGTTCCCCCAGCCCAGCAAATCCATTCAGCTAAAGCTGTTTGCAAGAGGAGACAGCGTCCTGTTCAATGAGTGTGAGGCCCCATCTCTCTCTCTTCTCTCTCTCTCGCTCGTCTCTCTCTCTCTCTCTCGTCTCTCTCTCGCTCTCTCTCTTTCGTTCACTCTTTCTCTCTCTCTCTTTCGCTCACTCTCTCTCTCTTTCCCTCACCCCTCTCTCTTCATCTTTATCCCGCTTCCCTCACTCTCATCCTCCATCTTGTTCCCCCCGTCTCGTGTCTTTCATTTTACCTCTCTATCGGCTCCCCAACTCCCCATTTCATGCTATACTGTAGGTCATGCTATATGCTATATGTTTACCTGTATTGCTATATTGTTGCTATTATGATTATTGCTATTTTATGCTATATGTTTACCAAACTATTGCTATATTGTTGCTATTATGATTATTGCTATTTTATGCTATATGTTTACCAAATTATTGCTATATTGTTGTTATGATTATTGCTTCATTCCATGTGTCGGTCTCTGTCCCTTCATCTCTAACCCCCACCCCCATTCACCTCTCCTTTTTGCATCCTACAAAAAATCTATCCCCCTTTCTTTTTCCGTTCTCTCGCTCCTCCTGCTTCTCTCTCTCTCCCCCTCGTTGCACGCCAGTCGTGAGCGGGCACTCCGTGCCAGAGATAAGATTTGACTGCTCCCACGTGGCCACCGCCGTGGCCTCGCCACTCTAATCTCACCCGGCGCTCGTGCCACCACGCCGTACTTCCCCCACTCCTCTCTCTCTCTCTCTCTTCTCTCCTCTCTCCATCGCTCCTCCCTCTCCCTCTCTCTCTCTCTCTCTCTCTCCCCCTCTCCCTATGCTAGGATGTGTGCAGTTCGCCTCATCTGACCCTGGGTACTGTAGTACATGGCATGGTTAAGGTTGATTTCTGTTTCCTTTTCCACATCCCCCCATCTTTAAAGCCCTGGTCATAATGCAACTGCAACCTCTCCCTTTCTCTCTCTCTCTCTCTCCCTCTCTTTCTCTCCCTCTCTTGTTTCTCTCTTGCCAGCGTTCCATTTAAGCTGGATGTGGGTTAAGGACCCCGGATTAGCCCATGTGAGCTGAAAAATACAACCATCCAACCCCTCCTCCATCTCTCCCTCTCCCCTTGCACTCAACCAAAACCTCTCTGCCCCTCCCCCACACCCTCACTCTCCGGGGCATTAGGATTGCCACACTGTACACAGGCACACACACGCACACACACGCACACATGCGCACACACACACACACACACACACACACACACACACACACCGCACTCAAGCATGAAACTTCCACGGTCACAAGGTCATGTAAGCCCCTCCCCCCGCTCTCTCGCTCACACACACACACAAACACACACACTCACACACACACACACATACACACACACGTGCGTGTATACACTCTCTCGCACACACACAGTTTGTTGCTAGGTAAAAAAGAAGAGGGCTGTGTGTCTCACATCTCTTTGGGGGTGGGGGTGACGCTTCTACATCCAGGGCATTCCGAACGCAGTGACTCAATGCTGGAAATAGGTCTTCCATTGCATAAGTCAGACCCCCCACCACTGACGACAAAATCCTCAACCCCCTGCCTCTCAGGCTTGCAGAAATGAAAACATTTGCCCGTGGTTGGCACTTTCAACGATGAGAGAATTGGTGTGTGCAGTCCTCATCTACCCCCCCCCCCCCCCCCTTCCCCCCTTTTTTTTGGGAGGTTGGTCGTAAGAGGGAGATCTAAAAATAACTAAAAGCTACACGTAACAAAACCGGGGTAAAAAAAACCCCTCTAGAATGGAAAAAAAAAAAAAGAATCACTTCATTCCCCTGTCCACTAGCCTCTAAAGAGGGCGCGCCGTGCATATTGCCATGGACGACTGACCAATGTCACAACGAGTCAAAACTCACGAACACCTCCTCCACCCCTCATTTCACTAAGAGGATGTTTAACAGTGTGGCTGGTTAGCTCAGCAGAGATAAAGCTGGCAGATCCGCTCTGGTAATCTGGGAGACACGGCAATCTCTGCTGCTCTGGGCACAAGGCGTGCCATGGGGGCACGCGAGCCTGGCGTGGCGAAGGAGCGCGGCAGCTCACACTGCACCGCCCCCCCCCCCCCCAGTCGCTATCGCTCACACCGGCTATCTCCCGATACTGTGCTGTCAGCTAATGTGCTGTTACATTCCATTCCTGGTCCAAGTGTAGAAGAAGATTGTGGTGGTGGTGGTGGTGGTGGTGGTGGTGCTGAGGGGTGGGGGGCGGGGGATGCCGTCGTGTTTAAACTGCATATGACCGGTGCAGTGTGCATAAAATTAAAATTCTCTGAGCATAATAAATGTGTCCTCTGGTGTTTTCAGATGGAGGGGGGGGGGTTGGGGGGGTGGGTGTGGAAATGATCCCAGCAGGATGCTTTCATGACCACAATCTGGTTGTGTAGCACTGCACAACCACCTAGAGGGAAACGGGCATGGCTGATGGTTGATGCCACCACCACAATAACCGCAGTCACACATCCCTTCAAAAGCCAAGCCATGCCATGCCATGCCAGCTTCGCTCGTCCCGGTGAAACCTGCTTTTTTCCCCTCCCCTACCTCCCCCACCTTCCTCTTCTCTAGCCAATGCCGCTAGCACCGCCGCTGCTGCTGCTGTTGTTGCTGTTGTGTTGGGGCTCCTACAGTGGATTTGTGCGCAGCGGAGCTATCTTTCCCCCCCGAGGGAGAGCTCAGAGAGAAAAAGGGCTTGTGCACAGTGCCGGGCGCGCTGAGGTGCAACGGCATCGGCATGCACAGAGGGGAGCGGCGCGCGGGCTCGGCAAAGAGAGCGCTGAGTGACAGCAGTCGGCTTTTCATCCATCATCCCCACTTAAAAGGGCGCTTACTGTCAGCCAGGAGAAGAGTGAAGTGACACTGTATAGTGTGTAGAAAGCATTCCAATCCGCTGACATCATTGTTCCGGATTTAACGCCAAAACAACAGGGACGGCTTCTTTCTTTTTTTCCATTCGGGCTTCACGCATAACGTATCGTATTCACAGACAAGCGTGGAGAATTTCATGGAATGGGAAAAAACATCAAATAGTGCGTCCTCGGGGCCAAATGACAATGCCTTTTATCTGTCGTTCCCTCATAGTGCATTATTAAGCAGTCAAACATACCTACGACTATACAGTATTATGCAATTAAATCCTTCGGCTAGAAAGAGAGCGAGAATCCTGGTAGAAATGGCAAAACGTGTTCTCTTTGAAAGTGAGAAATGGGCTTATGCATGGCTAGTAAACCAGCACAGATGCAGGGACGTTTCTGTGTCAAAAAGTATATGAAAAGCGAAAAAAAAAAGTCCACAAGCACGCTCATAATTCTGCTGTATTCAGCTTCATATTTCTTGATGTTACAATCCTTGTAATGGGGGGGGGGGGGGGGGGGGGGTGTTGCTACCTGATCAGCAGCTGGTCTATTTTTGAGCTCAGACTGACACCTATAAACTCCAATCCAGACCTAAAGGCTACCCCTGGTGGTTTCAAGCAATGCTAGCCTTTCCGGCTAACGTCTACCAGACTTAACCACCTACAAGCCCACCTGATATAATCCATGTGCATTCTCCCCATCTCTAAACACTAATATTTGTGGTTAAGTTTCAGAGTTCAGGATGATCTCAGAGACCGTTTCTTTTTCAGTAAAAAGGGTTGAAACTGTGCAAAAAGTGACAGAAAAGTACACCAATTGTGTGTACACTGTGCATGCACATGACCACGCAACAAAACTAAAGAGGACGTGAGAACAAAAGTCATGCTGCTTACGTGGAACCGTATCAGGGTTATAGTAGAACTTTTCATTGCACAGGTTCCCCTCACAGCAGCAGAAGAAGACGTCCTTCACCTCTCTCCTCTCCACACACTCCGTGCTGGGGGGGCAAAAAAACAACAACAACAGGGTTACGTTCCATAAGGAAGGGAGGGGGTCAAGTTAAAGTTGGGCTCTGTAAGGCCTTCAGACACGTCCATGTTATAAAAACTGACTGCATACATGCGTATATACATAACACATAAACCATACATTTCCAAAAGATGATTTTATATTTAACTTTAAGCATGTGTTCTAATACTTTTGGAGGGCACTGTATATACATAACACATAAACCGTACACTCTGACTCTCGGCCATGCATGCCCCCTCTGGATAAAGGCATCTGCTGAAAAACGTCATTGTACGCCTGTTCATCCACACAGCCTGCTTAACCCACACATCTGCACCCCGCAGGCCCTCTCATTGTGGTTGTTTGGGCTCCCTGTCAGAACATGATGCCTGCTATCAAGCTGCCATCTTGCAGTTTGCCGTTTCTGTCTATGAGACCTTGGCATTTTCATAAAAGAGCCATAAAGAATTGAAATAAAGAGGAAATAAAAGAAATAAAGGGAGAGCGGGCGAGAGACATGAAGCTTTCTGTCAAAAGAGATGACACATGACTCAGTACTGATACACCCAGACACAGATAAACACACACACACACATAAACAGGAGTGCAAACATTATGAGCATGTGTGTACGTTTGAGAAAGCGAGAAGAAAGGCGAGCTGCTGTGTCGTGTGCTGCTCGAAAAAAAACCCACACGCCGCTCGCCGAAGCTACCTGGAGCCACGACATGGCAGCGCGCCGGCCCTGTTCCAAAAAAACAAATCGATCCGGTTACGACAGGCGGCAGGTAAACAGGTTCAACGGCATGCTGGAACAAGCGCTCTGAGCTACAGCGTGTTGTTGCTCTTTGAGCAACGGGCGCCTGGCACGCCATGTGTACTCGGAGAGAGAAGAAGGCTCTTGTCCCTGTGAGCAGGAACTGCCTCTCTTTGACAAGTGTGAAGGACGGCCCAGATGGGTTGATAAAACATGAGAGATGGATCGCTAGCCTACAGCCGGGGTCAATGCAAAGAGCAACATGATCCCAGGTATAGGAAATTGACTAAAAAAAAAAACCCTGCTAAACTGCAACGTGTAACACAAGTATGCTGACTTTCATGATTTAAGATACGAAGGACAGAGCAAAAAAAGCTGAAAGGTTACAGGCCAGGTCTCGGAGTCTTTTTCCTATCAACTGTGGTCATTACTAATTCAACAATACACTGCAAATGTGCAAACATACTTGCCAAGTTTTTAGGGCTCTTCAGCATCAAAGGTTAATGCATGACGCCTAGATTTTACTCGGCCCACTTTGGGTTTATTCAGTTCAATTCAGTGGACTTAACGTGTATAAAAGTTATGTAAAAATCACACAAACTCCCCTTTGTGAATGTACAGTATACCATACCAAACAGGGTGCACTCATTGACACAAACAGGGTGTGCGTTTGTTTACTCACATACTTTCTTAAATCAAACAGGCAACGTGATTCAGCAGGACTGCCAAGGAAGGTGACGATGCGTGTACACATGCACAGACCTCACATATAATGAACCCTTTCATAGATAACAACCTTTTGAGAGAAAGGTTGCCCAGTGCTTGGCTTCAGTGCGGAAAACAGCTTAGAGAGTCAACATACACAAAAGTGGGTACACAAACGGAGCACAAACCTCATCATGTGGTTTATTGCATGGACACTTATCAGCCCATTGCCTCTAGGATTCACATCAGTGTGTGTGTTCGAGGTGATGTATTTGTGTGCTGTGCAAACACTGCCGAACATATTATCTCCTCCGAATTTCACTATAGCAACCAGATCACACTGTACGGCGGAGCACTTAGTAGCCTATGGCTTAATCATTACATGTAACACAACATGGGGTCTTTTATTACCGCTGTTAATAATAGATTATCAGTTTTTTAAGTATATTCTCAGCAAAGCCTTTCTGCTTCCCCATTTTGATTTCCTCCCGCCTTCACAGGCGCGAAAAACTCCCACGTTCTCTTGCAATAGCTTTTCCGGCGGACGGAGACTTTATAACGTGCCGAGCCTGGAGTTTACCTGTCGTAGCAGCTAACGTCGTCCAGCCAGCAGCCTTGCTTGTAGAGCTCCACCGTGCCCGAGATGTTCTTCCAGGTGGCGTAGCAGTGCACCCGCTTGTCGTTCTCCCCCACGCACTGCTTCACCGTCGTCCGGTTGCTGCGGCTCTCGGCGATCGGGTGGTAGCTGTAGCTCATACATTCCTGTGTCTCCGAACGTCCGAGGATGGCACCTACGGAGTTGAAAGGGGGGGCATAAGGAAGAGGGGGGGGAGTGAGTGAGGACTCCATGAGTGAGTCATCTTCTTTATACAAAAGGAAATGAAGGACGCTGGATGCCCGCGTGGCGTGCGAAGCCTTTCACGGAACAGACCGGCACGGACTCGGACGCGAGTGGATATTTACATGAAGGCCGTTGGATGTAGCGATCGCATTTAACAAGTAACACACCACACAACCACAGGCCTCTGACTCTGATATCACACAGACACACTCACACACACACACGCACGCACGACACCTGCTAGCGTGTTTTGAGTAATCTGCTACCGTTCTCTCATCTCTGGCCCCAATATTAGATTCCGACACGCTACAGGGCTCCGTGTCAAAACCCCTCTGCCAGCTGGTGATGTGACCACTGGCTAAGCTCATGTTACTTTACATTAGCACAAAACCGAGCAGCGTTTGTGGAGAGCGAGGCCTCTCCCCGTGGACCCAGCATGGGCCTCCTTCGTCGGGATTGAAATTCAATCTCTTGATTAGCCAAATCAAATCTGGTGGCATCAGAATGCCCGCTCGTGAGGTGAGCTTTTTAGCTGGCTCCTGTGGCAACAGAGGTATGTTTAAAGCAGCATTATCGCTTTAGCTGCGAGCAGGACATCCTGTTAAATTAAAACATCAAAGAGGTTAAGGAAGCCATCAGAGAGATAAGTGACCTTAGTGCACATGACTTCCTCTTTACCTTATGCTAAAACACACAGATAAGAACAAAGATACAAATGGCCCCTGCCATTGTGCAAGTCATGAAGATGGGCCATCACACTGTGCCTTTGGTCTACAAGAGCAATAGGCTCAAGAGCTGTCTCTGTGTGTGTGTGTGTGTGTGTGTGTGTGTGTGTGTTGAAAATCCCTAACAACCGATCAAACTGCATTTGTGCACGTTTTTGGGGCCCGCGTTGGTCATGCCGCCTCGGTACTTCAGTAGCGGTCCTGTTCTGTGGTTACATAAAGCTCAAAAGCCTGTGTACAGAGTGCAGCTGAGGCTGCTGAAACAATGTCAAATATGCCTCTACCAGCACCACTTCCCCCTTTTGTAAAGTACTACAGTTCTGAGATGAGGAGATAGCCGTTTAGACATTTTTGCCTACTCTTCTTATCTTAAAATGAG
This sequence comes from Sardina pilchardus, assembly GCF_963854185.1. Lineage (NCBI taxonomy): Eukaryota > Metazoa > Chordata > Actinopteri > Clupeiformes > Clupeidae > Sardina > Sardina pilchardus. The sequence goes on from NC_084997.1 coordinate 18,157,087, forward strand.
GAGGGGGGGGGGTTATTAAAAGTGGTGTGACGTAACCACATGTTTATTTTCCAGGAAAGATAAGAGAAAGGAAAAACATTCAATTTCTGCATATTTGGTCAGAAACTGCGACTGCGGTCAGCACGCAAACATGTAATAGAAACCAATGACGTGGGCGGACAATAGTTTAGACAATCACCTACCGCGCTTACCGCAAGCAAACAACAGCGGTGGAAGGAATGTTAAGTAGCTTGCAGTACATAGTTTGAATGATATCATTGTTAGTCAAGTATTTTCCTCTGTGCTTTGGTGTGGTTTTTGCACGCTATAGATGAGCCATCATTTATATTAATGGCCAAGACCAAAGCACACTTCATCATTTGAAGCATTCCAGACAAAGCCCATCACATCTTCCATTTGTACTAGACCCACTTGTACTATGAATATTATTGCAATAGACAGCAAGTTCTAAGGCCTGGAATCTGGAATTCAGAATCTGGAAGCCACACAGGCACACAGGTCGACTGAGGACCACCAGGACTATGAGGCACCAGCCATGGAGGGTGGAGGGGGGGGGGTGCATCTTCGCCTAAGAGACCTGCATAAGATAAGCCGTTTGCTTGGAAGATATCTAGAGAAGGCCTTGTAATATGCACTCGCAACGGCTCTTCCACAAATAAAGGTGAGGATATGGAACACATTTCGGATAAGATCCATGAAATCCATCCTTGTGGCTGTTCCACTTATTCTGTTTTGCTAGCATATAAAAAATACCTTTAAATCAAGCCTTTTTCTTCCCTTTTTGATATCTATTAGCAACCATATTGGTTGCTCATATTATTATTAGGACACGCTTGACAAAATTGCCAACAGCAAATTAATACAGAGAGTAGGCAATTCCATATTCAACATCATATAATAATATACTCTATTGTGCCTTATTGAAAAAGATTGGCTAATATAGCATTAGGCCTTTTACCCATATCAAACAACAAGTGCACAGCAGAGGAAACAGAACATAGCCTAAATCAGTGACTTGTGGGCACTAAACTGTGAAAACTTTGTTTTTATTTCAGCATTTTGCTAACCTATTGTGGTTGTTACCTAATCTTTCCCTGAAGAGAAATACTGTCAAGGGCAGTTCAAAGTGCCCACTTCATTCAGATACCACTGAACGGCACACTCATGAAAAATTATGGCAAAATGGCTCATTAAAAACCAAATGGCGCAATCAAGTCAATGGGAGTGTGTACTATGTCAATTATTTTGGGAAGAATTAATTTGCTAATTGCCCCTTGGTAGGAATAAATCCAGAGGGATTATCTGCAGAGACACAAGTCGCCATTATTAGGATTACAGGGAATCTGCTGGAATTACTGTCACAACCGCACCAAGGAGTGGAGTGGCTCCCGAAGATGTGCATCGACCCCGCTCACGCTGCTCCCTCGCTACAGTACGCCTCCGAAACTGGGCCAACAGCTGAGATCAAACAAACACCCTCCCCACCTCCCCCCTCCTCCTCCTGCATTTTACGTGAAACAACTATGCCTCTCCTTCCGAGCTGTCACTCATGCGCTGCTCGGGGTCGAACCCTGAGCCCAGAGAGACCTTCAGCCTGCAGCGCTGAAGGCAATCTATGTGGACTGGCACTGGGGCTGCCATGCTGGCAAGGGCAGGGCTAAGTGAATCTTAACCCAAGGTCTGAGCGTGGAGGGGAGAGAGAGTCGCTATTCCGAGCGCAAGGGCTGCTTAAGGAGCGACCACTGAGCTCGGTGGAGGTTCAAGGTCATATGAGGTACCACAGGCCAAGATGTGGTCCTAGTCCCCGATGAACACACTAAACAACTCGGCAGCTACAGCCACTAACCTACAGCTATGTCCTTGATGTTCCCACTGACAGGCAGACAGACAGACATCACTGTTTATTAGCTGATTAATTAATAAAGGAAACGATGCGTTTATTTATTTACCAAATTATGTTTTCTTAATAATGGAGTGATTCGATTTCAGATGGACTCATTTGAAACCCTCTATTTAGCCTTTTCATACGTGAATGAGACAAGCAGAGTAGGACCTAAGCCTGCATATTTCATACAAGTGAAGTCACCTACAAGGTCCTGATTAGAAATGGGAGCAATCAAGGTTAATATTTTAAACCTTTTCCTGGCATATTACAATAGGTCTGTCATCGAAGAAATGAGATGGTTGCAAAATCTTTTTTTCAGTCACACAGAATTTGTGGTAATCAAGTCTGCTGTAACACATGGCTGGCGGCAACATACTGTAAGCGATCAAGATTAATTAATCAAGAGAGACGGACAAACACGGAGTGTGAAAAGCTTCGCTGCAATCCCTATATGAGAGGCACTGCTCGAGTTACATTTTTGTGGCCACCACTTATCCTTTCACGAAGAGGTCTTTGTGCGAATGCTGAACTGAAGCTCATGTATAAATAAGGCACAGCCTTTCAAAGGGATGACTTGTGAAGCTGTCACAATATACTCTGCAACAGAGCATCTCCAATTGGGCCACTTAGTCATAGTCAAGGAGGGGGGCTGTCTGTTTTGCCTGTATGCCTTTGCCCAAAACTACTGATTGTTTTGGGACCGAGTTGAACATTTCAATGCATACAAAGCTTCATGAAAGATGCTTAATAAATCATAGCAAAAAACAGCCCTCAGAACACCACCCATCAAGAACGTCTGAAGTCTGCAAGTGAGTGGGGGGGAAAGACAGTATAAAAAGAAAATAGGCTACGTTTTGTACTAGCACAACATTTACAGGCAACACTTTTGTTTAGATTACCTCCAGTGATCCCTACCAGGATATAATGTCATTTTTCTCCTCTCTGAAATCCAGGGTATGCCATGCCTATCCTACACACAAAAAAACACCCGAGGCTGACACACTGAACAATGGGTAATGAAAGCTGTGGTTTATCACTAATAACCCGACATACCGCAGGTCATCTCTTCATCTTAAGGGGAGGAATACCCGGAGGCGTGATTCATAGGTCAGAAGCCCTAAGGCGCTGAGGCAAATGTGTGGCATTCCTCACTGAGGATGAGGCTCTAATATAGACTCGGTCTAATGGCATGGCAGTCAACATCATACATGTTGCCAAACATCTGATGATAAACTGCTCAAATGGGCAGCTGTCTGTCTTATTCCCCTTGCTGATAAGCCAAATCATATCCCAGCTGTTGGCACAATCAATACACACACGGGGATATGTTTATGTGCCATGTTTTGTTGTTGTTTGTTTGTTTGTTTGTTTGTTTTCTTTGTTTGTACACATAATGGGGATACACGTGCAAAAACTACAGAACGACAGAGGTCTGGCTTACTGGGCAGGGATAAAGAGGTATTCTCAAGTGAGCCTCAGTCGTTAACCAATCAGAAACTCCGACGAACCCAGGAACAGGTTTGAGTTTCCAGGATGTCACTCAAACACAGCACAGGTGACTGATTAGGTAGTGCAGGGAGAGAGAAAGGAGAAAGGAGAGATCCTGAAAAAGAAAATCACTGGCTTGCTTGATTACAATGTCTTGTCTACAAAGGCTCTGAGAGGACTGTTTTCTTTTTAGATAGACAAAAAAGCCCTTTTGATTTAAACTTCCACAGCACAATGTCTAGTCTTGACGAAAGAGCATTTTCACAAGCTCAAGATATGTCCATTTTCAACTCCAACTGCAAAAACAATATGACCAATTAACCCACAAAGGCAACCAGCAACTAAACAAATGCAGAAATAAAAGATAAAGGCCATTGTGGCACTCTTGCTTTGCCCAAGGAATCAATGAACGAGGTGACATCTACGAACATGGCACAATTCATACTTTGCATGCGACGCCATAAGTACTGGCTGGCGGGGAAGAACATCATTCTCCGGCAAACGAAACCCAGTAAACTGATCAAGGATCTTTTAATCTATGGGATTCTTGTATGTTATGAAGTTTCATGCAGATGTTTCCACACCTCTTTGCAGGCACTAGGGGCAAACAAATCCTTATTGCTCGTATTATAACTATTAAACATAGCATTCGTAAGAGAAAATAAACATGCCATCCTTTGTGGGCAGTGTCATCCTGATATTACAGGCCACAACAAGTCCTGGCTATACACTAGAGACAGACTGGACAGGCAGATCCCAATTTGATTCCAGATTAAAACTCCACTTCCAGCTGTAACCATGTTCTAAATTCTCAACGGACAAACAGATCTCATCTTAACATGGCTCTGACACGATTGCTTAGGAGTGTTTAATCTAATCTGTTTGTACTAATAAAACAACCTTACAAAGTCTATTGATTTGGAACAATAGTATAATTACATTCATTGAGTAACAAAAAGTATTTTAGGTTATAGGGGAAGACAAACTGGAACGCAAAACCACGCAAACCAAAGCGAACATAAATATGGAGTGCAAGATAGAGAGTTGAATCACTTTTAACACACTACGTTCCAAATCCTCATACCCTGCCACCAATTCACTTTTGGAGAGTGACAAGACGGTGTGCTCATAGATTTTCAATGGAATAAGTTCTGGACAGAGAGAGTGAAGGGTCAGGAAGGACACAAGCTGTGGTCACTATCTTTCTGAGGGGTAGCCCTATGCTCTTGTGATTTCCCTCATTGACAAAACAGAGGGGGACAAAATCCCTGTCTGGACTTAAAGGATCAGGCTTTGCTTCTGCGTCTACTTGTTCAAAAGCCTACAAAATGAGACTGGTCTTTGTGTCTGAAAGAGTAGGGGAGGATATCCCTACCAATGTCTGTGGAAGACTTCAGATTCTACAATGGGAGCATAGACTTGGCTGGATTACCTGGTCCAGGTACAAGAGGAAACTGATCACAGAATTATTTTCCCCCCCAAATCCAACAAACAGACCGACTACTCTCCCATTCCACTCACTGCCAATGCTGCGTGCATAGCAGTTGATGTTGCAAGGTCATCACATGGATCCTGGACCAAAATTCTATTTCACGTAAGCCTCTATATCCAATGTCAGTCTTTGCAGTTTCCAGACTGGGAGAATAAGAGTCATTGGGCGTTTGTTTACACATTAACTGAACAAATTAGCCACCATCAGTGACTGGTCAAGAGGGACAGTCTTTCATTATGTAAAGGATTCCCTGACGTAGATAACGAAACGAAATGTTGAATAACAGGGTGCAAGTGGCAAACTGAGGTCCAGCTAGACATCTGATACAACAGTGGAGAGACATCAGTCAGAATGCCATTAAAGAATCATGTCGCTAGTCATGCTGATTACATCGGACTAAAGGAACGCCACGGGTAAAAAAACCTAAAAAGTACAACACAACACTCACATACAATCATCATGAACCAGCGTTTCAAGTTGAACTGAGGTGAAACGGCATGTTTTGTATGGTAAGACAGCACCAAACTCCTCTGAGCGTAGTTTATAGGCTAATGCTCCTCACAGTTCGAGAGCATTCATCAGTGCGTGCAGAGGGGAACCATTAGGCTGGAGGATATTTTCAATTTATGCACACAGCACTTCACTCAATGATCTCTATGTGGATTTGGGGCATCGGTTACCAAAATCATGGTGTTGATCAATTTGTTGAGCTTCATCAACATCAAAATTGGTCTTTTATTTATTTTTTAAAAATATTTTTCCCAGTCTAATCATAATTACATTCATCATAATTGTAGGATGATCACATTGTTATTGTCATTGTAGAAGAAAAAACGAGGTTCCTCCAGAGAAAGAGACGTGAAATGTGCAGATTAAAAACTCTGGCATGGTGTATAGAAGACCCTGAAAGTTACAGCAAAACAAACCAGTAAATGCAAGATGTGACTGCGACTTGACAGTTACATCACAACAGGTCAGTATATGTCACGACAGCTTAGAATAGTGGGAGTAGTTGGACATGTTCTGCTGAAAAAACATCCCAGGCGGTGGTTTCTTTTATCAATTATGCATCGCATCATGCCAATGGCATCTTAGTGTTAAGGCGGTCAGTTCTACACGTTACAAGTTACACCATAACATTTATTGAGTTTAAAGTATTTCTGACGGCCTTCAACGCACTCTCCAGGAGATGAGAACCTCCGTAATCCTTTTGCAGTGAAAGGGTATACAAATGCATAAGGCTTACCAAATTGCCCATCAGAATGTGTGCAGTGCGATTGTGTAAGAGGGGATTTGGGGGGTAAATGTGTATTATCCCCAACATAAAAATCTTTGTTTTGGGGATTTGCCGCAGAAGTGGTGTCGCTCTCTAATGGTGCCCTGCTAATCTGTCTGGATTTGTGTATGCTGTGGGACAATTCTGCTCTCCCCCACCTGCCGCCAGCATCATCATCATCATCATCATCATCATCATCACTTGAACCCTGGCCCGGCCTGCTGAAGTAACTAGATACAAGGTCATCATATTTCTGGGGTGGTAACTTCTTGTTTCACTGTATTGGACAGACTATTCTAACAACATTGTATATGGTTATCTTATATTCTACACATACAGGTACTACCAGTCATGATTTTATCCTGTTAATGTAGGCCAATAAATATGGTAATGGTGATACCTCCAATGATGTTACTATCCAGGAGTCTCATGGTGGTTATAATGATAACCTCCAGGATTTATACACTAAAAATGAAAACGATAGCCAGGAAAATCAATATCAAAATCAGCACTGCATATTCCACGAGGCTACAAAATCTTTGAGTTACAGGCCTTAGGCTTGCATCATTCGTGTGGCTTATTTGTGCACTGGCAGCCCACAAATGGCCAACTGTACATCATGTGAAATTGACTGCACTAATAAGTCAATGGGGGAACTCCATCCAGTGTTTTACTTAATCTCTGTGTCTAACAGTTATTTGTGATGACCTCAAACTCCCTTAGATTACTTGGCACACATTCTCACGGTGTATGCAATTCAATATTACAAACTATCTCAGCATTCAGATACAATTCCTTACCCTACAGCCAAGACTGCCCATCCAAAGGACTGTGCATATGATAAGCGAGTAGGCTGTGAGTAGGAGTATGAGAGAGGTGCAAACCATGAGAATTTCTAGCTAATGCACTCAAAAAACCCCACACTTCTATTTGATTCAAGAGTATGGAACGTTGCATTGAACAAGCAAACTACCTCCTCCCAAAGAACATGCGCTCTATATTCCATAGGACTGTGTGGGTGAAGGTAGCCTATAAGCGTGTCTTAACAGATGTGGCCTAACATTTGAAAACATTGGCATTGTTTTTTTTTCCAGCACTGGCTTCACAACAATCTGATGAGATTTATTCACTCTCAAAGGGATTAAGCATACTCTGAAATGCTGCATGCAAACAAGAGTGCTTCATTCTAAACCAGGCGCACAACAATCCATTGAACCATTCCAACATTGACAGGCCCAGGCACAGCTTTAGGGCATATCTGGGTTATTAATGACTGGCTATCTTGTGTCTGTGTCCTGCTTGTCGTGTGTACTGTTATTTCACGCTAGGCCATAGAGAAATGGCATTAAAAGCCTTGTCAAAATAAAAGCATAGAGGATCACGCCTCACTATCCTTGGCCAAGTCAAACTTGAGGGCAGAGAGACCACTGATATGTGGTTACTTTCCCTCTGGATTTGTCATCAACTGAAGGGATACTGTACATCTTCTAACCTAACAACATCGTCACAGTACATGAATTCAGTGAATTGAAAAAAAGTAAAGTAAAGTAAACCTCGGTGCTCGATATACACACACGCATATATTATTGCACTGATGCAAGTATTGAGGTGCTGGGCTGCTGCCTAGGATTAAAACTGGCTAGAGTGACAATTAGAGCACACCTTTGACACAGCTGTAAGCCATAAACTGACCGCTCAGCTTGTCTACTGTTAATGCTGATAAATGATCAAAAAGTGATTCGTAAAAATAATGCAGCACTATAGAGCAACATTAACTGTATAATGCAATTAAATTCAGGCTCTGGTTTTGACGTGCGTTTAACAAAGCAAGAGTAAGACTGAGCTAAAAATAGGTCCAGCAGAGCGTCAGTAGTATTCCGCTGTACTGCGGTGGCACTATACAGGCTGTTTCATTTAAGGTTTTGCATGTAGAAACACTTTTGACAGGACACAATGGAAAGATCTGAATACTGTTGCTAACAATAACAAAATATGTTTGGGGAAAAAAATGGGACAGGTCTGAATGCAGATATGATTATTACTTTATCAGGGTTCTGTTATGCAAATCCCTCGGCTTTGTAGTTCCAGTTTTATCGGATGGGAGGCACTTCTGTTGAGAGCCGACATCTGATGCCATCAGACTGTCGAAGCGGACAGTACACTACAGTACAACAATGATTTGTTTAATGAAGATATGCCCGAGTGCCTAGTGTTTTACCAAAAAACAAGGCACCCGGGATGGTTTTAGCCGTTCTGCCCATGGTGCGCATGACTCTTGATATACTCCACGCAGGGATGAACAGATATCGCCAACCAGAAGCATTACAGATGCCACACTTTGACTGTACCACTGGCACACATTAGATATTGGACGGCCATACTAGCTTTGCTATTAAATATCCTGCTTCCAAAACAACTAAAGAAAAAAACTTGCATACGGTGTTTTGCTCGTAATAGAAGGTGAAACCCATCAGGGTTCTAGTTTTTTTTTGTTGTTGTTGAAGAAAACAATTTTCGATCGTGTTCCCGCCTAGTATACAGTAAGTAATAGGCTACCCCCCGGGAATTAATATACAATATTATGTCACGCAGTAACCTGCACAAACAGCCATGCATGCATATAATTATGACCAGTAATACATTAAAAATGTTGCCATGCATACACCAGAAACAGGTAATTAAATTAAATGACAATTCTACAATACCAACCTGAGGAGCAAGAGATGAGAAATACACCAAACGCCAGTTTTGTTGCTGGTCCCATTTTCGCTCTGGGTAGCCGCAATTCCTTTCTTTTTTCAGATTAGTCCCAGGTTACACCGACGACTTCCGAAATTCTATCTCAAAGAGTGTCTTTAGTCGCCCCTTTTATAATTTAGCAATCACAGATATGATCACTCTTAATGACAGAGAAAAGGCCAATATTCCAATGAACCATCAGTAGTGTCCAGAACAAACTCGATTGTCCCGTTCCTAATTACTCGTAAATGACAAGAACTCTCATGAGACATTTTTGCACATGGTAGCTACTTGAGGTTTGAAGCGTCCAGGTATTTCGGATGTTGGTGAACCTTGAGGGTTACACACAACTATCTGAGATGTGGAGAAGTGGGGGAAAAACATCAACCACAAAAAGTCTAATAAGTATTGCTCGGGCAAAGTTCACCTACAAACATGCTATCCCAAATAAACAGAATTGGTTGACTGACGGGAGGTTTCCTCCATACTGAGATTCCTTTGGCAAACTACCGATGATTATTTCATTCCACGCCAAACTTAAATGCTTAGCTATAACAATAACCAAGTCAACAGTCTTGACAATTGACATGTAACGTTATCAAGCTAACGTGTTATGGAAGCAACGTTAAACTAAAGATGCAATCCTTTTTGGATAGCTACATAGTCCGCTAACTCATAGGTACTGCATAGGTTGTTTGCATACTGTAAAGACTGTCGCTTAAAATAAAAAAGGAAAAAAATCTATAAAGTGAGTGATACTGCACAAATGCGAAGGATTTAATGTCATCAATAATCCACCTTTCCAGAATCACGCGCGGTCAATCCAGTGGAAAGTTGATAGTGAAAACACAAACCCTGCTTATCCAACTGCAGCTAGGTAGCTGCCCCACAGACAAAATTCTCATCGATTACAGTCTACTTTCAAAATATACATATCCAAAAAGAATACACAAGAGTGTATTCTAAAATAATCCAAAGCACTCAGTCTTGTATCTTGCATATACAGTCCACGTGAACTTGAAGACCGTAAAAGCTGGGAAAAATCGTCGACTTGGCGCTGATCCTGGGAGTAAGCTAGCCGAGCACGAGCTAGCTATCAGCAGCAAGCTAATGCTAGTAAGATTCAGAAATAACTTCACTACCAATAAACATGTGGTAGAGCACGGGGACTCTAGAATAATGTAGAGGCTGAAATGCGTTTAAAGCCTTCCACGTATTTCGACGGAGTGTGCTGGCCTGCCGTCTAAGTCGTTGGTCTCATGGAGCACCGAATATTTCCCCGTATCCCACTAAACAGTCCGACTCCCACTCGACGTGAGTACAGTATTCAAGATGGCAGCTAGTAAGAATGTTTTTGTTTTTTTTTCTCTGCCCTCTATTTTGGCCCTCCCATTTTACATCATTCCGTAGCCCGTGTGGTTGATTGGCATCACATGCAGACGAATCATATTAAAGGAACGGTAGGTACACGCCTATAAACTGTGCATCTAAGTCTGTCTATGGTTACAACAGAAATCTTTATGGAAAAACCCTCCCTCCAAGATGGACGAAAGGAAAAAGAGTGTACAGAAAATGAGGACGCCCATCACCAACGCCTACTGTTAAATATTAACGTTTGCATACAAAACAGTATCACAGTCCGCGGGCTACGAGGAGTTGGAATCATAATCTCAAAATCTTGAATTAACAGAAGGACGCCTACATGACATAGGTATCTGAAATGTTCTAGGCTAACATACAATACATTTAGTCACTTGAGCTGAGCCTGTAGATTTTGCATTTCATGACGCTTTACTATTTGGCCTGCCATTTAGTCATTCGTGATCGTGAGACATGAGAGAAGAGAAGAAGAAAACAAACCTTCATGGTATGACCATTCAAACTTCATCTCATGTAGCATGAAAAAAAAATGGCCTATCTTTTTTTATTATTGACAAAATTGCCAAGAATCACTGAACACCTTGGTAGGCTATGATGACATGTCACACATTTCATGAATGAGGAGAATATGAATAGGGCTATGAAGAACACAATAGACAATTGGGTTAAATAGCCTACATTACATTGACACCTTCATAACATTTAGTTTACAATTGGCCCATGATGTTCATTAGGCTACTCTCTCTCTCTCTCTCCCTCCCCCCCCCCCCCCCCCCCCCCCCCACACACACACACACACACACACACTGAATTTCACGCAAATATATACCAACATCCAACATCTTTGTCTAGGCTACTTCCCAGAGCCAACCTAGGCTCTTTTTTATTTATTATTATTTTCTTCTTATCTCAAGGCCTTTCTTTGATAATCCCAGATTTTTAATCTCTATCACCCAACTAACACTGCCTCCAATGCATTAGGCTTATTTGGCCTATATAATCACCCTATAGTGGTAGGCAGGCCTTCTATAGGCTAATGGCATCACTGAAGGTCATGGTTTTAGCCTTTTAAACTGAAGATCTTGCATACAGTATGTTGTTTGTGCATACACAGGCTAAATTTGTGCTTGCAATGTTTAGCCTAGGCTACAGCTTTGGTTTTGGGCCATAAGTAAGACAAATATATAATTTTGAGATATCCAAGGTAAACTCATTTGAAAGCTACTGTTATTACTCAAATGAATCAATAGGTTATCACAATGGATTTCAAATAATTGTATGTAAGACCAAAATATTTATAATATTTCACTGTTCAGGTTAAAATAATAACCATAGTTATTGTTTTTTGTGACAGCAGAATACTATTATGATTAATAGGCCTACTAAAAAAAAAATAAAAAAAAAACCCTGTAACAGTTTTCATTTCATGCATTAATAGAACCCTATCCATTAACACTAATTGATTCTTCAGCCTGTGTAAAATATCTGATTTGCCCTGTTGCAACTGCACAGCTGCTGTTGTGCTGCAGGGTTTGTATATTGGTCATATAAAAGAGACAACAGCAGCTGCTGGAGTGGGGGGAAGAACGATCAAAGGAAAAGTGGCTGAAAATGGTTGTCAAAGCCACAATGCTATAAGAGAAATGGATGAGGTAGTGATTAATAATGCTGACTGCCAAGCATTTCATTCAGCACAAATATGAAAGCCCTGTATTCAGACAACTCCTTGGGTTTGTTGTTTAAAAGCATGTGGGAGGTGGCATTACTGAACCATTTTGGAATGCTTTGTTGTACCATGTGACCCATTAATATGTGTTGAAGTTTACACAAGTTTAGTGAGGAACAATGCCAGAAATGACTAGAATTACTGCAACAGATCATGTAAACGTCTGTGAAATCCTGTCATAAACATGTTCCACTGCTTTTTAAAAGTGGGATTAACTTCCATTGGTATGTTCATGAGCTTTAATAGGTGCATAATTAGAAGAGAAGTTTTACCCATCATGCATGCAGGTCTTTTTCAGATACAGGAGAGGTGTTAAATTCATTGTGCAAAAGATAGGGGATTTCCTACAGCAGACAATCAACAACCAAGCTTATTTCACCATCAAAAACAAAATCACCTACATAGCAACCATGGGCGACAAAACATCATCAGCAGAGAAGCCTTTGAAAACATTTCACTGGCCTTATCAGGCAGGCACTTTCCTTCATCAGTGTTTAGTTGAATAAGGCCCATGACACCTCCCAGTTTTAAATACCCCGATTTCCCTAAATTACAGTACAGATCTGACTGAGACTCAAAGCATCCACAAATCTGAAATGCAACTTTGAGCAAGGATCCCAAATCAAAGGAGAGACAAAGACTCAGACCTTAAATCTTTATACCAATCAATTGGAATGGGGAAATCAATAGGCCTTGACCCATAGATACAACTTAGCTGTCACCTTTTCTCAGCCTTTTGAAATTCACGGCATTTCAAGTACACAGAGGTCAGGTGACAGAGTGAATGGATAAACATGGTGGGCATGTTGTCTTTTGTCAAGGAGAAGCCAGTAGCCCCTTCACCAGGCCTTGCACCTACTGTTCCCTACCGAACGATGCGGAACATTTTGTTACTGGGTCGGTCGTCAGAATTCCACGGATGCCTGACATTCTGCTTCCTGTGAGCTCATTAACTTTTAATCAAAGTTCTAAAAGTGGCGGAGATTATCCCGATGGATTTCAAAGTGAGCGTGTGAGATGTCAGGCAGATGTCAGTAGAAGGGCTGCTGCATCTGCTGAGGCGTGTCATCCTTGACAGGCCATCGTCCTTGAGCGAATATGTGGCTCTTCTGTGTGGCTAATGAGCATTTCCTGTGATCCTCACTCTCTTAACCCGACTGATCTCTTTCAAGATACCGCCTTGCATCAGTATCTCGAGCAAAGTCCTAAAAAAGGAAACACAAAAGGTACAACACTGAAAGGTAAACCGATTGTAAACTATATCTCTCACAACTGATCTCCTGTTTCAAAATGAGTGCCAAGTTCAGGTCAATGCAAACACGACCCCTGCGATGGCTGTGTAGCCTGAGAGTGCTAATCCACATTCCCGCTCCGTGCATTTCTCCTTCCTGTTCAGAGTTAGCCAAAGCTAGCCAGATAGCAGCACGGGTCCAGGCCAGATCAGGGCCGCTGCTGCCTCAGCGTCAGCTGCTCTCTGGGTAAGCACTGAGCTTAAGCTCTAGTAAATCACATTACATCCTGTTCCCTTAAATCACATTAATGTTGAGCCTTGGCACGCGGCAGCCATACCCCTTTCATTCACCGTAAGCCAAGGAAGGAATTGTCTTTTGAGTCGTTTTTTCCCTCCTTCTACTCTGTCCATACATGCTAATCCACAGCATACGGTTTCTCTTTTTCTTTCGTGCCGAGAGCCAGCTCTCTTGTTCTATTTTATTTTATTTTATTTTTTTGTTATTGTTCTTACAGTAACCAGAATGCTGTTGCTTAAGAGGCGGTTGAAGTACGGTTTGTTAAAATGCACAATCTAAGGTTGGCAGATGTATATGATCCCCCGTGAGGTTGCCATAGTAAAGTGAACCTATCCATGCATATAATAAAACAGAGACTGTTTCGTGCCTTGCAGAAAGCTATTTAATTTTGAATTATTGTCAGGGGACAAGCCACTGAAGGCATATATGCTCTCCCTACCTCGTTAATATACAATTGCCATTTAAAAATGCATGACGGTGTGGAGGGGGGTTCTTTTTGTACAGAGCTATACATTTTGAACAGTGGGGGGTAGAGACATTTAAATGCGCTTGAATCCAGAGGAAATATAAAACCAGCATTAGTCCGCCTATCTTGGGCATGTATGCATGCACTGATGGAAGGTGTATGTAAACCCCAGGTGTTTTTGGTGTACTGTGCCTATTTCAAGGAAATCTGAAGAACCCACTCATTTGGTTCTCTTTGCACAGTTCAATACAGAATGCTACATATAAAAAATACATCAACATTAAATCATGAGAGGGATGTGGAAAATGACACACTTGCAGGGTCTACACATGAACAAGGGGCGACCAACATTAGATGCAAATCATTTGGTTGTTTGGTCTGCTGGGCAGAGGGCAATACATTTTGTTTTGAAACATGTCCCACAGTATGCATACAGCTCGAAAATAAAGTCGATGTTAATAAGAAAATAAAGCATGATCAGTGTCCATTAGTTAATAGGACTTGGTAGCAGAGGCTTTTAGAGCGTGATTGTCACTGTGCCAAGAGGTGATTGGAGATTATAGGAGTGACCTAGACAGAAGTGACACTCACTCGCTCCTGTATAATCTCCCAAACAGTATATATCCCCTACTGACTTCTGCCCTATGAGTGTGTGTGTTTGTATGTGTGTGTGTGTGTGTGTGTGTGTGTGTGTGTGTGTGTGTGTGTGTGTGATAGAGACTACATGTCTTCAGGCCTGCATGTGGCTATGTCACTCTCTCTAGGGATGGAAAACATCCCCAGACCTGATGAGTGCAGAGTATACCTACAAATATGTCAGGGACCAGTGTTTAAACAGATCTTCCACTTCACTTTTTTTACTGGAGTTAATGAAGACATATAGGACACAAAGACAACAGCTGCAGAAATATAAAGCGATCTTAATGTTTCTCTCTAAATGATCCTTTAAATGGGAAATATGTTTGGCATACAGAAATATTCATGGCTGGGATTACAGTTGCCAGCAAGGATTTACATGCCTGCACAGGCAGCTGGTATTACTATGCTGGCATTTTATGGCCTGGTTTCATATATGTTGCATCAGGGGATTCGTTTAGGCTTTAATGCATAAATTATATTAGAAAGAATAGGTTTCAAAAGAATCTGTCAACATGTAGCGTTCACACAGAAAACAGCCTCTCTGAATAAATAATGCCGGCGTAAATGTCAAAACCGATCTTTTCACACAATCCAAACAACTCACACAGATGTATTAATTATTGCTTTTGATTTATGCAAGCGGTTGATTGGCTTTTTCAATAACCCTTTAAAAAACTGCTTTCTTTTCATCTGCCAGTTGTAAGCCCAAATGTATTATGCTGTACCTGTAACTCATTGCGTCAGGTTAAGGCAATAATGCCCCACATGTCTGCATTTCTGTGCTTTGGTCTGAAATGATTTGCAGATTTGTTTTGTAATTTAAGTTCATCTGGTCCAGTGGAGTCCATAATAGAGATCCCTTTAGATGTAAAAGAATGATGGTAATGGAAGGTTCTACAAAGCACTGTTGATTTAGCCCCTTGTCCGTGGCTGAAACGAAGAGCCAGTGGCCTATGCCAAGTGGGGCAGCAGCCAAGGCCTGGCAGCTTGGCAGAGAGAGGGCCCACTAGTGCCATAGCGATAAATTCTTCACACCATGGACCGTTCCTGTGCCAGACACAATGTTCCAACGGACGTTTCTGTTTTATTATTATCAAGACTTCCAGTGACACACACACATTGCTGTTACATAAATAAGGTATATTATGTTTCCACACCTCTGCTATGATGTGGAGAAACAATCGTGGTATGAAATACTTCAAATATTTTTTACTGCCACCACAACATTAAATTAAATGTTTGAGATAAATACTGTGTGCATAGAATAAACAAACAACAAACAAGGAGATTTTGAAATTGAACAGAACGTTGGCAATCGGAAGGTTTAAAATATCTTATCCTCATTTGTACAGTATATGACTCACATCAACAGGTCATCAAGTCAGAAAGTTCACCATGAACCCTCTGACATTTTGGCTCGAGCTTTGTCTTCAAACTTCACCTTGGCCCCCCGCTGCTTGCACAGGCAGCATAGTGTACACGGTGAGCGGCTGTGACAGCCAGACTCCATCGGAAGCCCTGTGCGATGTACTTTGCCCTTAAAGGTAACCTGTCGCCCCCCCTGCAGTGGTGTCACTCCACACCACACCACGCTGGCTGGGCTCTCCAGGTGCGTGTTATGCTTCGCCTGCTGGTTCTCCATGTCTTGAGGGGGGCCACCGCGACTCACGCTGGGCACCCGTTCGCACCGAGGTCCTCCTGACCCCTTGGCAGACCCAACAGCATTAAACTCTCTGGACGTGTTGGCTCATCAGTGACCTGACTGTCATCGCAATGTTTATCAAGTGAAATATCAAAAAGAGCCTTTAAAACATACATGGCTACCTGTCACTGGTTATAAATCTATAGTTTCATTGACCCAACTTTCAAACTTGGAGGTACTTGTTGAGGTTTATATTATGTGTATATTTTCATGTTGTGTTCAGCAGAAAGAAATGTTCATTTTGTTAGATGATTACCTTAACTCCCAAAGTCCATATACCAAAGACTGAAATGTGTGTGTGTTTTTTTTTTTTTCTTTTTTTATGTGTTTTTTGCAGTGGTCGTCATGTGCCTTTTTGTCTTTGACAATGACCTAGCTGACAACTGAGGGGTGT
Organism: Sardina pilchardus; assembly: GCF_963854185.1. NCBI lineage: Eukaryota > Metazoa > Chordata > Actinopteri > Clupeiformes > Clupeidae > Sardina > Sardina pilchardus. Next base: position 18,173,803 of record NC_084997.1, read on the forward strand.
GTCTCCAGGGACAGTTGTGCATACGGATGGTCTCCTTCTGGAATCGACACCACAGATGGCTGTGCATGTAACGTTCTCTGCTTTGACAGAATTTTGTAGCTGGTCAAGGTACTTGGTAAGCTGTTGGGCCAGCAATTTCATGTCTGGACAAACAACAAGGGAGCAGGATTGTGCAAGAAAATAAGCTTTGTGAGGCTTTGTAGAAAATGGGTTTTCAGGGCATTATAAACTTTCTGTGAATTACCACACAGGAAGAGAGAGATGGAGAGAGTGAAAGAGAGAGACTTACTATTTATTTGAATTATTTTAGCAAAAAATGAAAGATTTTATAATTGTTTCTCGATTTTGTGTATAATTAACCTCCTTTCTCATCCTATCCGTATAGTGCATGTTGACTTTCTGATTGTCAATCTTCCCAACGACAGTCTGTTTTTCCTTTCTTATGTTCTGGTATACCTCTTTACATGCCTTTACATATCCGCCAGTGATGTGGTTGTCTCTTGCCAGGAGAGAGAGATTTATGTGGAGATGCAAAGAACAAAAGCCACATCACACATTTTGTGTAAATACGTAAGGGCATAGGCCACCCATTGAATAGGGGAGTGATGGCATGCATGGAGATATTCACATGAAAATCAGTCTTCAGAAACGGAGGAAGAATTCAATCAGGAAATTAGAGCTTCTATTCAAGCGCATAGTCGTCTTCCATTGACAACATGACCTTGTTATTGCTGGTATTCAAATTGATTTTAGTTATGTAATAACATGTCACAATGGACCTCTTTTCTCCCATGGAATCCAAAGTGTCCTTTTGGATTCAGTATGCCAATAAGCAAACTGGGCTTTCAGAAACGGAGTGTGTTGACTTGATATTGAATCTCCTCAAAATATTCTACCCTGGAAAAACATGGTATTTGGTGAGGAACACTGATAGAACATATATCTTGTCTCTGACAAAAGCTAAACTCAAAGAAAAAGAAGCAACTGTCAAGAGGAAAAGCGGCTTGCCTTTGCCTATGTTGCTTTTGTACAAATACATGCATACATTTCATAAAGAGGTCAAAACGAAAGCGCATATTTGCGGAATCAGATGTAACTGAAGTTGAGTACAATTGTATTGGTATTTATGTCACAATACATGCCTGCCAACAGCGTAGATTTTCCTTGGACGTGACATAACTTGCATAATGAGCAGTTCAATATTCTGTAACGCTGCATATTATGTTCTTCCTATGACTTCAATGGCATACAATCAAATAATCCCACACAGACAGACGCATAGTAATGGCCTGGGTACTGGAGCACTTATTGGGGCTCATTTCATGGGCCTCCCTCTCTCTCTCTCTCTCTTTAATCTCATTATGCACTATCAGACAGAAAATCTCTTCTGTACAAACAGGGCACACAATATGATTAAAACCCCCCAGCGCCACTACGGGGGAATGCTGGGGGTAATGGCAGAATATTTCCCTGCATGCATGATGATGACGACGATGATGATGATGATAATGATGATGATGAATTTTCAGGAACAGGGAGGACTGATAAGCTTATGCGTACAGTAAATGATCAAATCTCATGTTGCACAATTGCAGCAACAACTAAAAGTCAAATGAAAGTAAACAGTGTATCATGCGGTTTAGATACACCAACATGCAGTCCAGTTTTGCACTATAAGAAAATAGGTCTTTTCAGTCTTTGGCTGTGTGTTGCTGGTAAAGGCTTAATAAACTGAGCATGTCTGTGGGTGTGTTTGCATTTCCACACAAATGCATATCAATATCCCTCACAGTCAAAACATGGAACAAGGGAGCTGGAATCTGGGGGGGTTAGTGGTTGCCAGGCATCCACCAGTTTTAGCCCAGCGTCTGATATCGGGGTAGAATTTGGCCTTACAGGAAGCCTGCCTGCAGTGCTGGCCCAGAAGGCTGTGCTTGCTTCCCATTCTGAAATACCCCAGGACACACTAGAGATTAATGAAGATTTACACCAGGCTTTAGGAGGGAAAGGTCTTCAAAGAAACCTGGATGACAGCTTGCTTCAGGATTGCTTTAGAGCACTGGGAATCTGCTGGTATTTTATAGTCTGTCAGAAGTGGTGTTCATGGCTCCATAAAGCAGTAACAATAACAGAGTCCCCCTACCTCTCCAACCCCCCACCACCCCCTTCACTGATTTTTTATGTTGAGAAATGTGTTGGGAAATGTGCTGACTTCAGTTTCACATCAGTTTTTTTAAACATTATATACGTATGTGCTGACGACACTTTCAGGATCAAGTAACTGAAACTGCTTGTTTTGCAATTTCAAAATTCGGTAAATAAAATTTGAAACTAGGTATCACTAGGTGAAAACATTTTGATTTATGAGCTGTCAGTAAAAACATTGTTAAGCATTTGGTGTTTATGGAGAGCTGACAATAATCATCTGTGAGAGACATTCATGTTCATAAGCACATACACACACACATGCACACACACATGCGCGCGCGCACACACACACACACACACACACACACACACATGCTGCAAGCTATGGATGCTAACTGGAATTTTGTGGTCATAGCGGACATATAGCTTAGCTTTCCTTCTGCTATGCTATGTTTCCCAAGGGTTTTAATTTTCGCTGTCACTGTGTTAGAAATGGGTGGATGATCTTACTTGGGATTAGTTGTTTTGATTTCCTTGCATAAACGTCACCATGACTTTGACCCTTGCCATTGAACGAGGGCCTCTGCTTTGAAAACACCCAAATTTATATTTGCAATAAATTCAACAGACAAGAGCACGATTCACAATTATGTGTAGCGCAAATGGGATTTTAGGACTCGCCCTGGTGGTACAACCATGTTGTGGATTAAACATGCCCTATTTAAGTTTGACAGAGCACATCCATCAGCGGTCAGGGTCTTGCGTGACACAGTAAATCTCTACGCTCAAATATTTTGGCTCACAAAGAAAGGCTCAGCAGGAAGGAAAAAATAGAGACACCTGACACTAGCTGTGGAAGGAATAAACATTAAACAGATCACCCAGACGGACACTGGAATATTGGTCGGAAGAGGGGGCTGTATTTGCTGAATATCCCTTCCCACTTCCCACTTCATTCACCATGGAAAAGATCACCCCCCCATACCCCCCACTCCACCCCCCCTCAAAGCACATCTAAGCAAATCAGCAACATCGCTGCTCTTCTCTTGGGCACATCGCAGCAAATTCCCATCCCCCAATCCCACACGGGCTTGTGTCCTCATTTGAACCACCGATACCAAATCTGCCTGTAAAAAAAATTACACATACACACACAGACACACACACACACGCATATACACATGCGCCCATATTCACACATGAACCATACAAAGACACTCTTTCTCTCTTTTACACACACACACACACACACACACACACACACACACACACACACACACACACACACACACACACACACACACACACACACACACACACACACACACACACACACACACACACACACACACACACACACACACACACACACACACACACACACACACACACACACACACACACACACACACACACACACACACACACACACACACACACACTGGAAACCCCAGAATGTTCATAATATCTTTCTCAACCATTGCTGGCATCTTAAGTCTCTTTCATCTTGGACCATTGATCAACAGCCTCTTCAGTGTTGATGAAGGTATCGTTTTTCATGTCCTCTCCCTCTCTCCCTTCTTCTCTCTCCCTCTCACTGTCTGTACAACACTATCCACGTCCTCCCTAATGCCTTGCTGGGCCGATTGGATTCCAGCTGTTTTGGCAGCTATGACAGCAAACCTGATTAGATAGAAATCACATGCCACATATCAAAAAGCTCTCTGTGAAAACACGCGTCAGAAAGGACTGGCTTTGGAAGCAATCCAAAAGATCCTCTAAAATCAAACCATATTATGGATTATTGACTATGACAGAACCTCTTGAAGATATATAATATATCGTCTCCTTTAATGCCAAAAAGCCTTATGACACCGGCCGTTTTCTGAGAGAGGTAGGCGCAAATCAACAAATGTCATCCACCATCAAGGTCATCCACCTGTTAGCTTCATCAGATACTATTTTCTTTTCTTTTCTTTTCTTGGTGGGGGGGGCTTTAATGCCTTTAATCAGATAGGACAGTGGAGTGAGACAAGAGGTGAGTGAGAGAGAGAGTTGGGGTGGGATCTGGAAAGGACCACAGGGTGGAAATTGAACCCGGGTCGCTGGCATGCAGTGCAGGTGCCCCAGCCAGTCGCACCACAGCTGAGGCCAATATACTATTTTCTGATTGGCTGACAGGCTCCTATTAATTCTGTGCATCTATGTGTACACCTTGTGATTATGCTGGCACTGTAATATTTTATAGCAGACCTAAATAAGTTTGAAAAAAATTGCAGGACAAATATAGTTTTAATATCCACTGAGGATGCTTAGGATGACGGCCCTAACAAAAACACTGAGGATCTGGCAAGAGCATGACTCACAGGAAACAAACCTTTCACTGACAAGATTGCAAAAAGTCTCTTTCAAGAGTCCTCCTACGCAAACCAGGACTTCAACAGACAGCAAAACAGGACTGTTTAAATAACATAATAAATCAGTCCAACAGGTATCGGAGGTGAAGTGAGTAAACCAATGATAAGTAGTCTGGTGATGATAAGTGTTAAATGGGTGATAGCCAGATTGGGAGAGCGTGAGGTTGATATACACATTCAGGCGAAATTTGGAGCAACAGACACCATCCAAGGTGCAGGACTTGTGCTAGGCAGTGAGGAAACATAATATTTATTTCTTTATTTAACAAAAATAAAAAAGTTCATTATACCCAACCAGTTTTTTTTAGCTACCCGTAATTTCCCGACTATTAGCCCCGGCTTATACATTGATTTTGCAAAATGCCTTCAGCTATGAGGTTAATACACATGGACAGTTAATATGGTATTAATATGGTTTTGTTTCCTTTATCTTGCATAAAACACTGTCCTGCGGCTTATACACAATGCGGCTTATATGCAGGAAATTACTGTATTTGACAAATCATCTTTGAAGGAACACGCCACCATTTTATGAAATTGGGTTATTCTCTGCCTCTCCTAGTGGGCAAAAGCATTTTTGTCTCAGCGCATGCATTGTCTTAGTCTGGCTGCCCCACAGCTAGGTTAGTTTAGCATAGTGAATGCAATCCAATTTATCCGGATGCCATTTTGTGAGTAAAAGAAAGAAAAAAGAAAGAAAATCCGGCCTGTGTATTCACAACAAGTACAAAATAGCAATGCACATTAAGATGAGGCGATTTCCTTGGCAGATACTGACTTGGGACTATATTTGAGACAGGGAATAACCCAATTTCATAAAATAGTGCCATGTTCCTTTAAATGCTCTTAGTTCTAGAGACCATGTATCCCAATGGTCTCTGCAGTCACACTGTAAAAACAATACACAATTGTTCTACTCTTGCCAGCTCTCTGTGTATGGGGTAGCCACAGACACTTTCCACAAAGGCCAAAATCCTGACAGCAATGAGTGTCATCTTCATTATCAGTCTAGACTAGTCAGACACCATTGAAACACAGCACACATCAGGAGATAAAATGAAGTCCTCAAAGCCCCCGCCAGTTGGTCTGCAGAGGTGGGTAAGGGGGTGGAGGGGGGTGGAGTATAGTGAACGACATGGTGGACTGCACACTAACAGCTATTCATGTCTTGGGTAAACACCCATGCCACCATGATGCCTGTCAGTTTTACGAGGGCCCCTATCAGGTTCCAATCAACTGAGTCTGTTTAGGAGCCGGGTGGCGTCTGCAAATTTGTTGCCGATTAGATCATCAGAAAATGCAAATGAACATGTGGAACTCAAAACTGGTTTCAGGGTTTCTGACACCCCAAGGCTCAGCATCGATGCAAGCATAGCTTCCTCCACCACCTACGGCCGTGAGGCTTTTTTTTTTTTTAATATAAATAGCAAAAGCGAGCGTGTGTTACGATTACACCAGATGAATATTTCAAGTGTGTACGCTTCCCTGGAGCAGCAGAGAGGAAGATGTAAATTTATTCAAAAACACTTTTACCCCGATCGACAGGGAACTAAGAATTCATTTCTCACTTCCAGTTAGTTCATATTTCACCATGTGCCAATATTTTGCACTGCAGGTAAAAAGATCAGCATTTTTCAACACAAGTTATGAATATCTGATATTCTCAAATAAGAAAATTAGAGTGATAGGCATTAGTTCTCATCTGTCTTACTCCCCCCCCCCTCCCCTTATGACAGCATTTCACTCTGAGGTATTCTTCAACCACCCATTAAAGCCTTCTTTGAATATTCAAAAATTCCGATTCTACAGTCTGCCTGCCTGCACGCTATTCAAACATGTTGTCTTTGGTAACAGAGAGGATTCTACAGCTGCCCTGGTGCTTTGAGGCGGCCCGGTCAGGGCCCCCATGATGGACAGGATGCTTTGTCCTGTATCCCTGGGAACCTCTTTCAGTCCGCTGGGCCAAAGGCCTCTCTCTTACACTAAGCTGAGGCCCTACCGTGGCCCCACTCGGTTTTTAGTGGCCACTGATAATAAGCGTGCGAGGCGGGCACTCTTAACCCGGGCTTTTGGCTTCATGCGCACTCTGGCAACCACTTGCAGCGCTTTTGTCTCAAACCGTTGCCTCTTTGAGGGACGCACACAGAGTTAACACTATTACTGGGATTAGAAAGGGGAAGCGTTTCTCATCTGAAACGGAGTGGCGGGAATTGGTATGTGCTGGTTTACACAGAAATCATAGTTAAGAAGAAAAAAAACCCAAAAAAATTAGATAGCTAACTTATGTCTGTTGTTAGCTCTTAGCACCTGGTAAAAAACTGACCAACTATACAGCCACCTGCCTCTAAACTAGGCCTCTGTTAATCAATGCCTGGGGGTAGAAAGTTAAAATGATCACAAGATTAAACATTACTTATCCGCCCCCAAACAGTGTAAAGGTGTAATATCTGTGTGTAGCCTAGTCGGCAGATAAAGTGAGACATCTAATCAGCATGCACACCCAGATACTTTCTCTTGTCTGTTAGGTATGCGGTATGCTCGACATGCATTTACAGGAACTCATGTGCACCGAAGCCCACTTTAGTTATCTGCTCATATCTCATCACACCGCTTCAATAGCGCCTCGCTGAGAAACAGGAAGAAGATATCTTTCATGTGAATGCTGATTTTGAGTCTTTTGATGATGAGGAAATTTGCAACTTCTTTTTAATAAAGCAATTCTGATATACAGGTGCCTGAGTGCTTCTCTCGGGCAACTGTTTTCAAACTGAAGCACATAGCACACACTAGCATACTTAGAGCTGACAATGTACATGAGATATTTCCATAATAGAAAAGAATACACATGAAACAACCAACCTTGACAAACTCCAGTGGCAGTGACTGAAATGAAATTCTCAGCCAGTTGCAGTGAACAAAAGAGACAAAAGGTACTAAAGAGTGCTGCCCTCCCTCCTTGTATGGGATTAGCCTTCACACATAATGAGAAACCATATCGAGAGGCCACAAACCGAAAACACAGACACCTTTTGGATTGGAACAAAGTTCCAAAACATCACGAAAAAGACCACATAAAACCATCAAATACTTTTGATCACTATACAAATCGATGGACTGATCTTTACCTGCCCAGGGTGAGGTCGTAAGGTTTATGCAGTATCATAACTGCAGAATACTGTACTCATGCTGACACTGATTAGTCTACAAAGATATTATGCAAGTCTGTTATCTTATATTGTGTACATAAGTATGAATCTGAAAACGCTCTGAACAGACAACATTTTAACATTTGCACAGTAAGCCAACAGTATGACTATTAAACATCCATAAAAACTGAACCGATATAAATACATACAGTATATTCATGAGGTATAAATCCACTATATGGCATGGACAATTGGACTCTTACATGGAATAATAATGGGTTTGTTGTTTATCTCTATACCCAAGTGTGTGTGTGTGTGTGTGTGTGTGTGTGTGTGTGTGTGTGTGTGTGTGTGACTAAGTTTCAGCATTTCCAATTAATGCTGATGCGGAGATAGTTATACATTCCTCTACACTGGACAGAATGGAGTCAATGTGAGATTATTCCCATTTTGCTTAACCTGGAGAAAAAGGATCTCCCAAAAGCAGACCGTTTCCCCCTTTTCGCCCACCATTAAATACATGTTCATAGCTACCCTTGTGCTCTCACTGGCTGAAGAAAGGCAGACACTTCTCGCCCGGGGCCCCTGTGGACTGGCTGTGCGGCTTGTTAGAGATCCTACTCTTGATAAGTGGTGTCAGTAAAGTGACCTGACCAGTCCGTGAAGGAAATTGTTTTTTTTTTTGTTTTCATTTTACAGACGGTGAGGCACCGTGTGGATTAATTGAGATGTTAAGGCCCTATCACGTTTCAAATGCACAAGGATGACTTCCTTCAGCATGAAGCTCTCTGATTTTTTCTTATGATATATGACCACACTGTATCAAAAAGCTCACATTTCTCAGATGTAGAGATCCACTTCTAGGGCAAAGCCAGTCAAACAGGAAAAACAAACAGAGAAAAAAGTATTTTTTAACTTCCATGACTTGGCAGAAACACAATGTTCAATTTCAAGGTGTAACAATGTGACGCAAAATGTATAGAGAGTAAAAAAGAACAACTCTAAGCATAAATGGGTCACCTTTGTAAATATAATTTGTGAAAGTAAACCTGAAGAATCACTTCCAGCCCTTGAGGTCGAGTAAGAAGGCAAGAGGAAAGAGCGTGGGATGTAGAAAAAAGAAAGAAAAAAGAAAAAACGAGCGAAAAAAAAAACAGACTCAGTTCATGATTCAAACCACAAAAGCGGTGGTATCGATTTATGTCAAACCTGTGGGAATGCATGACTAAATCAAGGGGAAAAGATTCAAAACGCTTTTTAATGTGGTAAAGCAAAGTTTCAGAGTATGAGCTAGGCCTCAGCAGGGCGCCTACAAGGTAGAGCAAATGTCAGCTTATGGCAACTCCAAGCTGTGGTTTTAGAGGCAGCGAGTTCATAATGAGACGACAGGAGCGGAGGGCGTTGGAGAGACACTTGTGTGTATTACAGTATCATGCATCTCAAATCTCAAAACACACACATACTGTACACACACACACACACACACACACACACAGATACAGACACGTATACACCCACCCACACACACATACAGACAGACAGACACACACACAAACACACAACAGTCAGAATATCTAATGAGACGCACTCACATGAGTTCCTGATGACACCCAACATGATGTGCACAAGTAGCATCATTATGTTTTATAGTCCCCAATTAACACAACCTGTGATTACTGTACTCAAGGTCATACAGCAATGCTAAACGCTGTTAAGTAACATTATTATCCCTTGTAAATACCAATCTTACCAGGGAAAGCACCTGATCGCAAAACAAAGATGTTCAATTTGGAGACACACTTTCCACAGGCAAAAAAAAAAAAAAAATCCCTGCACACATCCTGCATGAACGATACTGGCTTTAAAGCCGCATGATTTGCTCGAGTGCCCACTTGTCGGACGGAAATAAGAGCACTAATAACCGAGTAGCCGATGAAAGCAGCTGGATGGCCGTGCCGTGCGCCAGCCAACGCAGGAGAAAAGAGACACATGAGCAGCAAGTGATGGATGCGAGGGGGCCTCCCAGGTTAATGATGTTTACTGGCATGGGCTCAAAAACCATCACAGAAACAAATTCCATGTGTTGCTGAGATGATGATAATTATCCACCTCAGCGCTGTGTATTTCAGCAGTCCAAGTGCAGCACTTAAAAGCAGCATAGGACTCATGGAAATACTAAACGGTAATGGTCCTGTTTCAGCAACGGCAACAGGAGCGCGCATAACAAGTTGGGTCGTAATCCAAAATTGCCAAGCTGCCAGGAGTCGTCTTTGTCTTTGCTGTCAGAACAGAAACGGATCCTGTGAAGCCGCTGTTCGCATTATGTAACGATCTGGCAGCCGATAATAAAAAAGGATTCCTCTGGTCACACCTGAGGGGCTTTCCAGGACAAGCTGTCCTGCTCACTCTCTCTTTCAGCACAGGTGCTCTGCTGCTCTCCACAAGCCACTTTACATACACACACACACACACACACACACACACACACACACACACACACACACACACACACACACACACACACACACACACACACACACACACACACACACACACACACACACACACACACACACACACACACACACACACACTGACATGAATGCTCCACAGCGACCAGGGCAGAGAAATGAGTTCTGGTTGTGAATTTCATTTTTCATTAAGTTTCAGTGGTAATTAACAACTCACAGCATTGTCTGGGACGATGAATCTGACGAACCACCAGTAGACATTCTTAAATCATATAATCATTGCCACGCAACATGTGACATTTATAAGACAGGTGTCCACTCTTGGCGTTTTGCATAGCCCAGGCTACAGTTATGCCCAACCAAGGTGCTTATTGCATCAGAAAATCAGACAGCTGCTCTGGAAGCAGTTACAACTATTTGCATTCTGTTCCATTTATTCAAATCCAGCACTAGCTTAGTCATGGTGATCCCTGTAAATCATTAATTTCATGAACGTATGTGTGACAAAACCACTCCAAGGCTACTGTAAATCTTAATGCATGGCTTGCACTCAGTTATGCCCACACCTGTCATATATGAAGCCTAGCAGCAGTGGAGAAAGACCAAAAGAAATGGTGAGATCATCTGCACCTCTATTCAGCTCAGGGCCAGGTCTTTTGTTTCAACTTGCACTTGCCTGATCCAAGGCACACACATATCCGTACAGCTTGACAATGAATTATGTTTAATGTGGCAATGCATTTGTGATAATGTTGTTGACGCACACACACACACACACACACACACACATTCACACATGGCAAGTCCTTGCTGCTAACTGCCAACTGTTCACCAGGCTCACAGCCACCAAAAGACTCACTGTGCTGAAAGTGTATCATCTGATTCCCCAAAATAATTTACACCACCCCCCCATCCCCACCCCACCTCACCCCAAAGCAATCCTCCCCAAACTGGGGAACCTCCCCCCGAGCTTTCTCATTGTAAGCAGGTTGTAATTAAAAGGCAATTTATGCATGGATTAACTTTAATTAGCCGATTAGCTGATAATTTGCAAGAGAACACTGCAGTGTAGCAGTTTGCAGAGTTCAGGTCCAAGGGGGCTGAATTTATCCCCCAGTCTTAAAGACTCCCTCAGCACATGTGCTGGGGCCCATATGGAAATCAGCCGTGATGTCCCTATCAGTTAGGCACATCATCTCTCCTGCATCAAACGCTGAGAGAGACTTTCTTTTGCTGTTAAAAAGAGGAAATAAGATCTTGCTTGTGAAATTGACTCTCACTGTGTCATTTCACAACAGGAAAATGTTTTCACTTGCCGCATGGATACAAATGTAAGAGGGAGCAGTCATGTGCTTGCACAAAAGGTTGGGACATACAGTACTCTAGGTTACAGATTGCTAGTCACCTCATATTAAGAAGTAATATAATTCCATCAAAGAAATTTAACTTTTAAATGTATTAATACATTACCTTTTATTACTTTCAGCAGACAAGAGGAGGTGCAAATTCAATCAAAGATTGAACTAATCAAAACAACACTCAACATTTGAACCAATACTGGCAAATGAGGGGATCCTGTCTACACAATGAAATGATACAATACAACATTACATATACAGTAGATATAGACCTTATAGTCATCTACCTAATTTGAAACATTGGTTAAATTACAAACGAGGGGAAAAAGAGGCATATAATGACATTATCTGTTCCCACTATGGTTCAACAAACCTTCCACAAGTGTCTGTATCTTATTTCATCCTCTCCTTCCTCACGGTCAGGCCCATAGCTGTGCACCTGATAGTTGCTGTGATCTCTCTCTCTCTCTCTACATTAGTCGAAACCCACCTCGGGTTTGGGAGCAGATAGCGCAGCATGGTTTATGGATCAGAGGGTTCAAACAGTAAGACACCTCTCCTCCTCTCCAGCCCAGGCCTGGAGCCAGAGTCCCCTCTCTCTTTTTCAGACCCACCAAATGGGTCAAGAGTTGCAGCTTCCTCCCTCAGCATACACCCGGAGCAGCGCGATGAGGTCGAATAGGGTGAGGCAGCCAACGACTGCATTGCTTTGAGATTGATGGGGCTTCACTCCCAGCACAGCATGCAGGCAATGTTTCAGGTTACCAGACGCTGGTGAGGAGACAGCAGGCGACAGAGTAGGGGGTAGTGTGTGTGTGTGTGTGTGTGTGTGTGTGTGTGTGTGTGTGTGTGCAGTATGTGTGTGTGTGTGTGTGTCAAAGGTTTTGAACACGTTAGCACAAGAGTAGCTAAAAGAAGGAAGCTGCAGCGGAAGGAAAGAGGGCAGGTTTACCTACCATCAACACAGGCACTTTTTAGGACTATAAATAACTTGAAACGTGTGGGGGGGGGGGTAGAGGGGTGGGGGGGCCTTGCACGGCACAAAGAGCCTATGCACGAGAAGTGCTTGCAATGTGTGCGCACAGCCTGGAGGTTGCGATGAAAAATGTCTCCAAGGCATAAAACTCTAAAGCTCACTCTGGAGATGGTGGGAGGATGCTGTAATCAGCGCTCCATGCATGCGGGGAGCTGCAATGTAATTGCGTATGTGCTGGAGCACCTCTCTCTCCCTGTATCTCTCTTTCTTTCTCTCTCTCTCTCTCTCTCCCCCTGTATCTCTCTTTCTCTCTCTCCTCACAGCAGCCATTTTTTGTTTGTCTGTTTTGCCTTAACTCAAGAAAAAACTCCTTGTGACCCTTCAGAATGGAAAGGATTGATATAATGTAAATGTCTGTTCATATCGATTAACTTGCGAGCTTTCCTACACAAACTAAAAAAAGGCACATACCAGTTGTTTATGACTTTAATATCAGTAGAAATGTAAGGCAAAAATTGCATACATCAAAATTGTATGAATGAAAAACTTTGAAATACATTCTCAGTCAGGGGTGTTTCAGTGAATCATAAAGCAGTGAATTATTAAGCAATTTCCATAAATTGTTTTTTATTACTTCTTCCTTCCAAATCCGCTCATGCATCTCGAGCAACTGAGTATTCAAGTGAAACGGTCTGATCTACTGGCCCCCTGTGCTGAGAAGAAGTGTCTGCGCTGGACGTGTTTGCGAGCAGCAAAAGGTTTCAGCGGCGGCCGGCATTGGGCCAGTGGCTCTGGCCCAATGTGGGAGAGAGTGTGTGGAGGCATGGCGAGGGCCTTGGCATCACACTCAATCACACACACACTTCCACAAACCACAGGTAATTAGCAGCTCCTAAACACACAGTAAGCCATTAAAGCATGGCGAGCCAAGTGCAACTCCGGAATTCACTTTCACATGTTCATGCCTCTCTCACTCCTCCATCTTTCTTGTAGTAAAAACAAATCAGTGATAAGGGCACGTACACTTGTGGCTCACAATAATAGAGTAACGAATGCTTCATTTCCCCTTTATAAGCGATTAAGCTTCATGATTTAGAGTTGCATGCCTTTGACGTGTAGTAGAGTTTATTAGAGTTTGGAAGAGCAATTTTGAAAAGAGATATTTTGTTTTGTTTATTTTATGTTGACATTCTAAATGGCCCGAGCAGAACTGTTGGTACTCATGAAAATTATGATAAATTATCGGATTATAGTGATGCATGCCAAGCTGTGTCCATTCGGTCAGAGACATGTCCCTTACCTTGTCTGCCCAATTTAAAACCAACATTTTTACAACACTTTGCACAAGAAAGTAAAATTGGATGGATAGATAAAAGTTAAGTTGGAAGTTAAGATAAAAAATAGACTTCAACAGCTGAGACTGTTTATCTTTTGGGTCAGACCAAATGTCTAATGCCAACAAAGTTTCTCATTATCTCCCCTGGGGGAGGACAGCGCCTCAGCCCCCAGAGTAATACACAGGTCTATGGGATTATTTGTGCTTGCCCATGACCGGAAGATCACCTAAGGGAAGCTGTTTAGAGTCTAAACTTTAAACCGGAGTCACCCCCATTCATTTCAGTGGCCGATACCAAGCTAGCTTCTCCAGCCAAAAATATGCCCCGTCTTTTAAAAAAAAAATAAATAAATAAAAAACGGTCTGACACATATCCTCATATCCAGCCACATTATCACAAACAAGCCAATTAGGTGCTTCATGACTGGTGGGCCACCAAAGGAGTTACCTGTGGATTGGTGGATGAGCTGGCACAATCTGGGATGATCAGCCAATTCACATGGATGACATCATTTGTGGTCATCTGTAATGAGGGTCCTGATTGGCTTGTTTGTGAAAAAAAGAACACTTTCACAAGACGTCGATATGTTTTTCTCCACAAAAGAACTTCAGTGGACTTCCTGATGTGCGGCATATAGCCGACCATAAAACTGCCTGACAACTACAGCACCCCTGTGGGGAATGATAGCCTTGGTGTTAGGTTCACAGAATCATTTCGAGTGGATTAGGATTCTCAGTTTTGTCGAATTTGCACACTATGTGAAGTAATTAAACCTTAGAGCCACCCCCCCTGGGTTGAAAACATATCTGTGTCGAACAAAGGTGTTCTGTTCTCTGTGACAAATGTATTGGACCTGGTTCTATAGCATGACTGCTTTATTTGATCAGTATAGGCTCAGAGGCAGAGTTCACCCTGCAACCACCAGCACATTTAATATCTTAATCCATGACATATTTGTAGCAAGAAAGCCATATCACCTCATCGTTGGCAAACAGATCTGTTCTCTCAAGCTCTCACCTGAGGGAGAGAGAAGGATTTAAAAATGGCCATGCTACCTAATGGTGGCGGAATGCTTTGAACTTCTGTCAGATCTTCAGATGGCTTAGCGATGGCCTTTTTCCAAGAGCAAAGGAAGTCTGCACACTCTAGTCAAATGGTGTCCCGATTTGACCAGCGTCCAATGAAAACTGACCAAGTTAGAACTCGCTTTTAACATCTTGATTAGAGCTGAAAAAACAAATAATTTATTCAAGCTGCCGGTCAAGCTACTAACAGACACAAACATAAAGACGCCGCTATAGCAAATGCTCTGTTCTCACACAGCCTTCTCCCCCATTCACAAAGCCATTTTACACTACATTGCTGTATATTTCAGCAGTTTGGAAATCCAAGGAACTCCACCGAGTAAGAGATTCTCAGATGTCAGCTCAATGGCAAGAATAAGACCCAAGCAATTAACACATATGCCCTGCCAGTCATCAGATACTCAGCTGGCATACTAAGCTGGCCAGAAGCAGACACTGAGGCTGTCGATGTCAAGACAGGGAAACTTCTCACGATGCCGGGTGGATTAAAGTCCAGTGCACTAGACACCAGCCAAAAAAGAGACAGTCTCAAAGAGTGTGTGAGGGTTACTGTATTGTCCTAGATAAAAACTAAAATCACAAGCATCAGAAACACATCACTCTCAAAGATAAACTGCCATGAGAGCATCTCAAACAATATCAAATGTCAGAGGTAAATGAAGAAGATTGAAGTAGATTTCAGCAAGACAAGCCCAACAATAAGATGTACCATCAGCAGGCTCTTCTGATATATTCCTTCAGACATTTGCTGGTGAGGGCACAGTGAATTCTTGGAGTCAAATATATAGTGTGCAAGTGTTTCTGAAGACAAGCAACTTTTCGGTTCAAAGACATGCAGTTCCTGCCAGTTGGAAATTGCATAACCTCCTATCCAAATAGCGAACGTGGGCTGCAGGAAGTGTAGATAATAGATGACTCTCTCAGCGGTAGGATTTAGATACGGTATGCAAGGGCAGGGTGAAGGGCATATTGACCCTCTCTCTCAGAGATTTTCTACACTGGGTCAGACCCCGTGATAATAGTAGCGAAAATACTAAAACTTTAGTGATGTAAGCCCACCCAGATATCTCCCGTCTCTTATATGGGCCATGTGCATAACAAAACCATCTCTATCTAGTCCAGGAAGAGATGTAATGGCAAATCTATCCGCCATATCTTTAAAAATGTAGAATATTAGTTTGGATGTTCTTGTCTAGAGGTTATCTGTCTAGATACTGTACCACTGCCAACCATCACACTAAAATGTACAGTATCATTCTGCAGATACCAGACAAAAGAGCATTTCTATGTTTGAACCTTAGTGTTAACTCAGTGGATATAAATACAGAGAATGAGGCCTGGCTAATTTCCATGTGAGGATCAAATGATTTCACACTTCACAGGAAAAACTTGTTTGATTACAAGGCACTCTTGCACAATATAGCCAATCGCATCAATGCATAGTTGTTCTGAATAGCAAGATAGGCCTACTAAATCTATTCTTTGTTTGAATACTTCAACATGTTTTAACGGATCAACAGATACCAAAATATCTCAAATACCCTAATGTGTTTGTTTACTAAAACCTGTGAAAGTTGAAGAAGGCAAAGTGCAAAAGGGTTTTTCAGCAAGACACTTAGATGTGCTGTGCAAACATTTCAAGATGGAGGCAGATGAGAACACCTCCTCTTTAATAATGTAGAAAACTCATGACTCTGTCACGCAAGGATGAGTTTAACACATTTGGAACGCCCTTGCGATCATAAATATCATACACGTGTTAAAAATAGAAGGTACTCTCACGACTCTTTCAGTGCCTTGCATACAGAGAATCTGAAGAAAAAAACACACTTGAAGAGAATTACCAAATTATTGTATATAAGTATAAGTATTCATATTATGGTATGAAAGGGTAGTGAAAACAGAATAAGCATGACAAGGAGAGTGGTGAGATACAGTATGACTCTCAACCAAATGGAGTACAAGAATAAATCATCTACCCTTGTGCAGAACATCTTCAATATGAATTGCAGAACTCAAATAATCAATTTCTGAAATTAATCAATAACTTTATTTATCACGTCGAAAGAGAAAAGAGATAAAATGACCAAATGGAGATTCTGGTATGTGTCATTAAAACAAAAGACTTAACCTCTGAAGGTTAGTCATTATGTAAAATAATATCCTGCTTCTTCAATTACACAGATTGTTGGGAGCCATTGGTCTGTGGCTAGGCCTGTCACGTGAGGATGCACTGGAAATCATTATAAGGGGTTATCGTGTGACCTCTCACATACAGTAGCAGCAAAATAAGGTCAACTGTGAGCTGCTTCATCCAGGTCAAATGACTGAGCCACGCTGTAGCCTGGGCCTCCTCTGGAGGGGGGGGACCCGGCCCTCTTCCGGCCCAGATCCGGCAAGGGACTCAGGTGTGACTCTGGCGAATCCACAAGGCAGCAACAAGGATGTCCAAACAAAGGAAGAAGTTGGCCTTGGGTTTAAAATAATCTGCACAGACTTGTCTTTGTCTGATTTTAGTTTTTTTTTCCCTTTCCAAGTTATGAGTCTTCTGTTGAACTTCATTCAACTTGATTATGCAATACATCTGGGAGCAGTTGAAGAAAACCGGATGCTATGGCATTCATAAACTTGCACTTAAGAGTATACAAAGAATGGTCGGGGGGGGGGGGGGGGGGGGGGGGGGGGGGGGGGTAAAAGAACTACTGTGTGATGTTGCAATGAAGAAAATCGTTCCCGGATGTCTCCATATGGAAAGTTAAATGAGGTCATCTTGTTATACACTGAAGCTTGAGTGTTTACAATGGGTGTACAGTAATCTCAATGGTGCAGTTTCATTCTCTGCACCAAGTTAGTGAATGTGTATTATTTTTTAACATATTAGTTTTGTGATCCTAATCAGAGTTGAATTTGAATTTGAATTTGAACAAGGACACCACTATTACATGACCTTCTCCTCAGAAACAGATCCTTCTATTTAGTGAGCAAAGGGAGAAGACAGAAATTTTATCTGTACCAGGATTATCATGCCTCATGGAAATGCAAAACAAACAAATAAACAAACACATCCCTGTCATCACAATGGCTGTTGTTTAGTTCAAACTTGCACAACAGAAGCAAGTTGTTGGCCCCTGGGTTTCAGTGAGCTAACGAGCGACACTTGGAACACAAGTCTCAGGCGTCGGGTTTGGTTCTTGTCTCGTTTAAGCTCCGCATGCCACCATGACACAGATGTCATGTCAAAAAGATTACAGAACAGGCGTGCTGACATACTGTGGCGGATATTTTCAGCTCTGTATGGAAACAAATAGGAGGCTGCAGGTGCTGTTGTGTAGACACTTTCCCATATCTTGTTCCATCTCCCCAAATGGAGCATTTTTAAAAGAGTTGTTGATGATGAAGAGGAAAAAGAAGAAGAAGAAGAAGAAGATGATGATGATTATAGAATAAGAAGTAAAACAGCATGAGAAAGAATACACAACACATGTGATGACATTCTTTGTACATTCCACGTAAAATATAGCCTGATAGAGGTGAGTAAGAATGTGATATTGCTCCATTTGGATGTAATTATGGGGTGTCTTTCAACCGATACGGGGCGGGGGGATGGCTCTGCACTCATTGGATAGACCTAATAAAAGAGTAACGAAATAGCCTATAGTAGCTTATATCTTCTGGTCTTTTCTTTTTAAAGTTATTGCACTGTCAGTATCTCGTACAACACTCGATAGCGAAATCTAAGACAACAAAATATGTAGCAGGGTAGGCTATTTGGAAAACATTTCCCCACTTTCGTTTTTTTTTTTTTTTTTAAATTCCTTCAAAACATATACTACAAACATGCTTTGAACAGCTGGGAAGGGTGTCGCAAACCCAACGAGCAAACAGACATTTCAAACAAACAAGGGAACAACATCGCGCAAACATGCTGTTTTACCTTGAAGAAAGTGAAACCGGAGTTTTCCCACATATCCACGTTGGCCTAAGTTTTCAGAAACACTCGTGTGATAATCAGTGATAAAACCTCCGTTTTCATGTAAATGAAAGGCCAAACTGCATGGAAATGCTATGTATTTGTAGCCACAGCGTTTGTGTCAAACAGATGACGTGATAGGCGAGGCAACTGTTGCTCATCTGTCCATCATTGTTTAAAGCCCGTCCTGACAATCTGATCGGTCCGAACAGATCTGGTTCTAGCATAGTACTGCCACAACTGTGCCAGACCGAACTTCCTGACCTCAAATATCGTGGGCGGTGCTAAAGTTTGGCTGTATAAAACAGCACTAACCGAAAAAAAAAAAAAAAAGGTGTGTTTGTGTGTGTTAAGTTTGAACAAAATTGTATTCTGACAGTATAGCGTATTTCTCTTGTGATATTGACATTAGTATAGCCGCATCTTCTAAACGCTGTATGAGTCTCAGACTATCAGCTCAGCTAAAACCTCTGTGCTTAAATGCATTTCTTTTTTTAATTTCAGTTGTATTGTAGATTTCCTTTCCTTTTCGTTTTCTTCACGTTCATGTTAAACTCACTCCAAGTTCACATGACACAGACGCCTTCACGAGATCCGACTGGCGTGGCGTGGAAAGCAGGTGGAGAAACATCTCAATCCCAGTTTGAGTTTAAGATCAGGCTTGTCCACAGCTGTTGTGAGTTTTATCACCCCCTAAAAGCATGGGGGCAGAGCACTTAGCCCTCCACACACTGCACAGACCCAATCTGTCACTGGAGCTGAATGCGTGTCTCCAGCTTTGGCATGCCTTATACCCTGCCCTTCCTCACACACACTCTCTCACACTCCCTCTCTCTCTCTCTCTCACACACACACACACACACACACTTGTGCTCACACACGGACACACCACCATGTCTGCCTGGCCGTATGTAATTAACGGCTCGTTTTTTTCGTGCCTGTGCTTAGCGGAGCGTGCAAGTGCAGCTGTTTCGGTAAATGCATAAGAGTGGGCACAGGAGAGCTTCAGGAAGAGCGCGGGAGGTGTGTTTGTGTGTGTGTGTCTCCCACTCCCAGCCCATCACACACAACAAAGCCTACACATACACACTTCTCTGTCACGCCTGTCAATTCCAATATCAGGAGTACTGCTCCGATCGCCACCCCCACCCGACCCTCGATGACCAATGCTACTGATCTAATTTACCCCTCGCTCCTGTATGCCGTGACTGGTAGTGGGGCAGGAGGTGAGGGGGAGGGGGGGGTGCAAGGGATTAAGCACTTGGTGCTGGACACTGTGGTGGCTAGCGTGTGTTTCCTCCACCAACCCAGTGCCACACTAACCATCGCATGCCTAAGGGAGGGTGTGTGTGTGTGAATGTGTGTGTGTGTGTGTTTGGGGTGGGGGTGGGGTGAGCACAGCGGATTGTGTGCGTGAGATGCGGCCTCCTGATCTTGCTCTCTAGCTCCCTCTCTTTCCCTCTCGTGCACACAGACACACGCAGCCTACACATGTGCGTGCTGAATCGGTCACGCAAGTCCAGGAAGACAAGCTCATGCCAATGAGTCCAAATCACGCTCAAACAACACACAACACACACACACACACACACACAAACAACACTTATGCCTAAGCTTTGACAGTTATAATCTCAATAAAGATTCTCATTCGACAGATCCGACATAAGTCTTATTTTTCAAAGGCCTTGATGGAATGGATGTGCACAATAGGCCTTTTAATATATATATATATATATATATATATAATATATATTATCTGTGACTCGTCTTCAACAGTGTGCTCTTCAATAACATTTTGTAATCAGCGTCACTTACACTTCCATACACTCCAAAAAAAATAATTCCTCTGTAAAGAACATAAGAATGCTCAGATTTCACCTTCACATATACTGTAACACCCCAACCTACAGTATAACAGGCCCCTACACCCTGTCCTTGCAGGTAACATTAAAGTGTGAGCAGATGGGTCAGATCCCTTGCAGCTGAAACAGCAGACCGCTGGGCGGTGGAGGGACAGAGGTCTTATCCCGCTCTCACATTCTTGTGTGTGCCCCACGATGGAGGGCAACTCCAGTTGTCTCATGGCCCAAACACATGGCCCATGCCAAGCTCAAGTGAATTTCTCAAGAGAGTAAAAATAAACGCTTCATAAAGCACAGCAGTGCTCTCTGGCCATTTTAGAGATATTCTTCTACCCATGGTTATGGAGAAACAATATTATTCTGTCCCATAGAGGTATGGAAAAATAGTAGTATAACAAAATAGTGATGCTTTGAAGCAGGACATTAGACCAACTGCAGTGTGGTGTATTCAATTAAAAGAACCATGCTGGTTTGTAAGCCTCTGATCATCATATCACCATATGACCATCATGTAAGCGGACTGACCTTGAGGACAGCAACCCTAACTGCAATTGTTATTCTTTGTTAAATGATCTAATACTTGCAATGCATTGTAACTGGCACATATACATGAAAACAACTAAGGAATCCTGATTTGATCTCTCTCTCCAGAGTAGAAATGTCAGATGATATGAATGCCTGCCAGTGGCATCCATTTTATTGTATTTTCTGACTCCCCTCTCGCACACATGGAAAGCTGATCCTGAAACATAAGTTCCCTTTGAAGTCCTGACAGCAACTGCTGTGTACAGTAGCTTGAACTCTAAACGGGGATCAAAGGACATGAAAGTGTAGTAACTGTGATCCCATGTATACCGTACATATTTCACATTTGAGATGACAACACAACAACAAGAGCATCTAAGAAAAACTCAGTGGTGAATGAATCATCATCAGTGTATCTAGCAAGCACCGAACTTGCTATACAGTATGTTTAAAGGTACTCTAAGCGATGTTACGTGGTTTCTAGCAAAAACATTTTTTGTCACATACAGCAAACATCACCTCACCATCTGTTAGTTGCCTGTGCCCTGAATACATTGTTAAAAAAAATTGGTCTCGGACAGCCCAGGGTCCAAAAACAACTTGGTCCAGCCTGGACCATAAAAACATAAACTGTTCCAGCCAATCACCGACAAGATGCACACTTTAAATTGCACGGGAGGGAGTAGCGAGCTAGCTCTCTGTTTTGTTTGAACGTCAAAAGAAGTGACATTATCCAACATCGCTTAGAGCACCTTTAAATGTATATGACAACCAATAATAGTAGTGGACTAAACTAAACAATTAAATCTGCTCAGTTATTTTACACACTGAAACAGTGCATCATTGCTGGGGCAAGTCGCACAGCACCACTGTTCAAAAGGTTACAGGAAACAGACAGCTGACCTACTGTAAGAACCGTTCAAAGGCGATAAGCTAGGACAATAACAGGAATAGATATGGATCATGAAAACTGAGCACGAAAACATCAATCCCCAAAATACCCATAGCGTTACATAAGTCAGATTCTCATGAATAGGCATCGTCTTCTGCAAATACCTCCAAGTCCAAATGTTAATGAAATCCGGCCAGAGCCCTTACATATTATTGCATCAGGCGTTATGTCATTGTTTTAGCAACAGTATGGGTCTTGCACTCCAAACTACAATTTTGGCTCACTGACAAAGTCATTCACATTACTGCTGCCACTTACAATAATACAAGAAGATATCCAAGTCTGAGCTCAGTGTGAGCTCTGATCATTTTGCTAAAACCACAACTGTCTATCAAAGCACAATGACTCCCTGCTTGCCTAAAAAAAATCCCAGCATTATGCAACTGGACACTATTTTGCCCCATTTAAAAACGGTTTGCTGTACTTGTATTTAGTATCTCCAGATTTAACTAACTGTGGAATGATAACTAGGTCAGGAGATAACCTCTCCAAAATGTTAACTAATCACTAAAATGGACTATAGGGAGTATTAATGGAGGATAACTTATTAAATCATCAGAATCCCAACACTCCTTACTTAATTTGCTTAATGGTCTCTTTCCTCCATGAAAGATTGGAAATTGGTTTCAAATAACAATTCCCCAGATGGGATATAAAACTGATTTTGCACAATTTTTTGTGATTATATTTCATAATTTAGGGACAATTTCATTGGGATGTAGATTGTTTGTTGTTGTTTTTTGTAGATGTATATGAACAGTGTTTTTATATATGTAGATATGAAATTATTTTGCAAACAGAAGTGCTACTCGGCATGGTCCATGGATGCCATGGAGTTATCAGTCATCCTCTGTTGCCATGACATGCATTTTGATTTGGGCAAGACTGTCCCCTAGTGGTAGTAGTGACACTTGCATAAGCAGTGAGCATATGCCTGCTTTGTGGCTACATTGTGCCAAAGTGAGTAAATTTATCACAAAACACTCAAATGTCAATTGCCATACCACTTTAAAGTTGTAGTCAATACATAACATGTTGCCTGCGTCATACTTGGCAACTCATTACACTTTCTTGTTGATATTCCACTGTCACTGGTCATCTCACCTGCCCATCATAGTCAGGCAGCCATGGGGTCAGACGTGGTTTTGTTGGTTAAAGGTTTTTTTTTTTTTTAGGAATCTAGACTAGGGGTACCTCTTTAAGATTTAAGAGGGTGCCCGGTGATATCTCTTGGGCAATTTCGTATATTAAAGGTCCCAGAGAACGGAAATAATTTTTTTCTTGGTTTTCATGAATTATGAGAGGTTGTGCATAAACAAAGAGCTATCATGAACATGAGGCATGGTTGTGCCCTCCTTCATATGGAAATCTTGAACTTAGAAATAGACACTAAAAAACGGGCGATTCAGCAAAACTGCTTGCTTGTGATGTCAGACCTCACAAAGCCATTGAAGTTCAATTGGGGTTGCCAAAGAGGGCGCCATTTAGTCAAACAGACCATTTCAATACCCAGCCTAAATATATGGTTTTAATTAGTCTTGTAAAATAGCAATTGAGTTTATTTTTTAAAATCAAAGTTGAATATATACTATTTTAACATCAGAGAACAGTGCAATACTCAATTCATCCATTCTCTGGGACCTTTAAGCCTTTTTTGTCCAATGTGTTGAATATAAGGTGGGCTGTTGTCCCTGCATGCCTGTTCCCACTCTTATACCATCTGCAACAATTCACATATACCCCTTTTCCACCGATGCAGTTCTGGTGCTGGTTCGGAGCCTGTGCCAAGTCTGGAACCGGTTCTTTGCTTTTCCACACAAAATAACCTGGCTCTGGACTAGGAAAACTGGTTCCAACTCAGCACCAACTTTGAGCTGGACCAGAGATAAGAATCAGTTATGTCAGGTGTTGTGAGCGGGATTTCAGCAAATCAGAAGCTTGCGTTGTCCACAGAGGCGGAGTAACAAAACAAATCTGAAAACAATGGCGGCAGCTCCGGGGGTCGTAACTGGAAATATTCAATGTGAATAAAGGTTTCTTGACCACTTTTAATGGCTAATTTTGATACGGTTTATTGTTTATATGCGACACAAATGTGTCCCTGACACACAGATCATTGCAGGTTGCTGTAAGCTCCCGAACGGTAAAGTTAGCTTGTTAGCTTGTTGACCAAAACATAGCAACCTAGCATGCTGATATGAACTACTGTGGTGTTTGTGGTCAGGCTAACGTTAGCAGCAAAAAAACAGCGTAGCAGTCATGGTCATAACCATAACAACGGGGGCTAATCAAGTGCTAATGTTGGCTAACATGCTTTTCTAGCGACTGCAATAAATACACATGCAACATAGGGCACGTCCGGTTTTACTCCACAAATGGATACAGTGATACGGTTGAACTCTCTCGACATTGAGCTTTTTGTGCTCAAAGTTAATCGTAATAAGTTTTTCCACCACATCTCCATTTCTGCTGGTTGTTTTGGGATACAAAAGGGCACGTAAACAGTGATGTAGCGACGCAGCACTACTCTGGAACTCAGTCTGTGGAAAAGTGAGCTGGTTCTTGGATAATCGGCAGGTAGCACCAGCACCGAACTGTCACTAGCACCAGCCCGGAACCAGCACCTGGTTCATGGCGGTGGAAAAGGGGTAATATAGATTCAAAGCGGGCCTGGCCAGCCTACACTTCCTTGATGCTCTCTGTCAACATCACACGGTATTGGCCCCAGCAATGTGTCATACAGACATGAAGCTGACTGCTGAGGGACTCGACAAACTGTTTAAGCAACAGAAAAGTGATGAAGGGACCAACAGGAGGGCTGCGGAAAATCTGACATCCAGCTTCTGGTCGGACTACATCATGGACTGCTCAGGTAGGCAAAAATGGAGTTGTAGATGGAGTAATGACAGGGATGTAGCGCTGTAACACTCCAGCATGAATTGGGTATTGCGTGAGTGAAAGGTTGAAACTCAACCTGTATCCACTGTATGTCATTAAATGACATGTACCAGTATGTCATTTTGAGGTGCCCACGGTCAAAAGTTTTGTAACCACTGTCACGTTCTTACAACCTTAGAAATTGCGAATTTAAGATATACATTATGTGATGTATTTATTATTTTTGTTTGAATAGAACAGGGACCTGTCTCTCTGCAAGAATTGCTGATGTTTGCAACAGGGTTACGGTCAATTCCTCCAGCTGGACTGAATCCCCATCCACATTTCACTCTTGTGTACTTCTGAGCTTTTCAAGCAAAATATGGACTTCAGGATACTAAATTCACCAGGTTTTGGACGCCCATGAAATACATTGGCAACTTGGTAAACAGTGTATCTTTTCTTCTAGTTGTATGGTAAACTCATCAACTTCTGTATTGGAATGTTTTTTCAGTTTATCTTAAGTTATTACGTTAAACAAAAAAGTTCCAAAAAAGGCATTCAATTGTTTTTAAATATGTTTTTATTTTTCCAACCTGAATGGAAAGGGAAATTGTATTTCCTGAAAATGTATTACCATCTCTTGATGGGAGTAAATAATTAAAGAAACAAATAATTGATTTCTTTCCTCTTCCATTTTTTTTTTAAAGGAAAAGCTGTGAATTTAAAGGAAAAGCTGTGAATTATTTACCAAACATTTTTGTGCTCTCTGTGAAGTTGGCAGTTGCAAATTCTACTGTAACTATAAACAAAGCAGCTGAAGACCATATTTACAACCCAGCAATGTCTTTTAAAGTCATGTATAATTCTGAAGCAGACTTCCAATCGTGTGGCTGCTGCAAACTCTGCTGTTCAACTGTTATAGATATTCCTGAATGTCCGGATCCCCACATGAGTAAGTGATTTCACTGAACTGAGAAAATGGCACCAGGTCATTTTCTTCCACTGCCAATCCGCAGTCCCTTGAACCAAATCTGCAGAACATACAACAAAAAAATAGCCTGGCTAGCGCCTACCACTTCTCAAATGAGACGTGGTCTGGCAACCAGACGTTCATTTTCTTGTATTTGAAAAAATGCCCAGATCCATTCATTGGGCGCCACGGATGTCTATCAAATGCGTCTGCATGTGCATTGCTCATCATGGTCTTGCTTTCTCCCCTGTTCTGTGATTGGTCGCCAACATCAGGCGAAAATGTGGCCGTTAGTTTCCAGACTGCCTTAGCAGCGTGAAAGAAATCACCACGCAAGGCAGTATGGGAACACCCAGGCTAACAAAAAAAATGAAGTCTTCTGTAATGTGCAACAAGTTGGCGTGAGGTTGACATTTCCTCCCAGACACAAATAGTTAGACCTTATCTGTTGTACAATGCTTAATCATAGGCTGTATTTTTGCCTCACACAATGAACTGTAAACACACACACGACATGCTGTACATTGGTCCTTGAGCAATGATTTTTGGATTGGTATATTGTACCACCCTTGATTTAGAAAATATGATGGCACTGCATCCAGGGTAGCTTTTCCCCTCCATATGAACTGGGTGATAAACGCCGCTATGCAATGCTATCATTTATTTTGTAACTCTAGGGTGATAGGCTATAATGTTACCATTCCAAAAATCACTGTGTCTTACCATGTGTTCACACCAAGAGCTACTAAAGCTGTAAAATCGCCGGAAGTATTTGCCTTTGAATGGAGACAAGCGACAAAACTTGAGCAACTAGAGCGACTAAACAAAGTTAAACACAGTTTTTAACTTTATGCCAATTGGCTATGACGTGCTTCCACTGTAAATGAAATGTCTTTTTTTCTATGAGCGACAACAGCGATTTTATAGCTTAGCCCTTGATGTGAACGCAGACAGATAGTACTGACCAACACTCAGCAAGTAGGACCTCCACTACACACAACGTGGCATCATGACTCTGCGTTAATATACACGCCACTTTTTGACAGCCAATTGGCGTTTTATATCACGCAAGGTAGAGGTTTCCGCGTTTTTAGCCCCATAGAAGTAGACAGCAGCAGAGCCCATTTATGGAGAGCCGGTCCACTTGCTATTAACTCCATTGTACCTGCATTGTACCTGCAGTTCCTGTTGCAGTTCCACTAGGGGCGATTACGAGCAAGTGAACAAACAATGGGGGATTATGGGGCTAGACGGCTAAATTGGTCTGTTTCACCTGATTGTCATTAAAAATCGAAGATTGGATTTTAGTTTCTGCAAGCTCAATATGGGTTATACACTAATCCAGCGCGAACTTTATGGGCACTGCCATCTTGAATATTGCCATTACTGCGTGCCTGCGAGTGTGACGAGTGACACTTACTTGCCTGTGCTTTTCAATGAAAGCATCCTGTCAGAGAATGTCTAACAAGAGATCCCGCAAAATGTCAGGTGAAAGGGAAAATTGGATCAATGATGTCAGACTGTGCCAATACTTACCGATGAAGGCAATTTATTAACAACATAAGGTATTAAGACGTGTATTAATGACAGCTAACCTCTGCAACCGCCGCCTATGGAACCAAGGGGCTAATTTCTTAGCAGCCAGCCACGCAGTAATGGCGGCGCTGTGTTACTTCTGTGTTTCGCTGGATTAATGTATAGGTCGAAAGTTGAATGAACAATTACTTATGGCCCTTTGGTTTCTCACAGGCTTGGTCGTTGTTGCCCATAACACACTACCACCCTGCTAATGAATGACGTCATTGACACATTTGAAAGGCTTTTTAGAGCAATTAAGGAACTTAAAAAATCTAATACTCAGCTGTGTGTATTTTCCTTGACCCCCCTTTCACATGCAATATTCCTTTTTTATTTATTTTTACTCAAATTTTAGTTTATTTGAGTTCTGCCAGGACCACAGTGGAGATAGCCTTTGGGAGACTAAAGTCACAGTGGAGGGTGCTACTCAAGCAGAGACTTTCACTTTGTTTCGGTTCCGTATCATTGGTCCGACATGCCATTAGTCCGACATCTCATTAGTCCGAAAATGAACCATTGACCAGAGATCCCATTAGTCCGACATCCCATTGGTCTGAAAAAAAGAGGCCCATTGGTCCGACATCTCATTAGTCCGACCATACAATAAATAAACAAATCCAGACTTTTGTCTATTTCCTAAAAACTCCGTCTGCCACTGTTTACAGTTAGACTGACGTAACGCTGTAGTTTGATTTCAATAGCAGGGACATAGGTTAGTGGATGGGTGCGTGACTGTCACGCAGGTGACCTCGCATCCCGTGATGAACTTCATCTAGCATTAGATGTGTTTTATTTTGCAAACGAACATCAAAGCTAATGTGTTTCAGTCTTATAGGCCTACTTTCACACGACAAAACCACAAATTAGCCTTCCAACATAGCTAAACGTAAGGACAATGAACTTACCTTTATGGTCTAGGCTACAAGTTATCCACAGATAGTCCACAGTTATTTCCATCGTGCATTCTTCTCGATATGAGCTAGAAATAGAGCCTTGCCATATTCTTCTATCAGGTCTGATAGTCCGTGAGCCAGGGCCTCAAATTATGGAAACCGTTACCGAAAAGGTGGCAAAGGCTACCATACCTTTTCTGAAAGCCTGGGATCTCAGCTTTTCAATGATGTATGATGGCCATCTGACAAGAGTAGCTGTTTTGAGTTATGACACATAATGTAAACTAAGGTTAAAGAAATAATGTGTATAAATCAAGCAGAACACTGGAATATTTTATTTTGTTATGTTTGGTATCATTGTAAAGGGGAGACTCTGAGCTTTCATTTAAATCCTTTTGTGAACATTTTGGATAAGTACAGCCAACCCTGGAGCTCTTCAAACCTTTAATCACACACATTTCCCTACCATTTCCCTGGCATTTTTTGTCTTTTAATCCTGTGGCACCTGGGAGCATCAGAGAAACAAAATTCTCTGATGACAAAATTCAAAGAGGAAATCCACACTCTGTCATGCGAACAGGTTAAAGCCGTATCATGTGCGACAGCCCATGTTGGTGTCTCCTTCAAACTCTGGCCCGTCCGCTGTTCCTCAACGTGACAGTGCACCTCCGTCGCTGTCCACGGCACATGGTGCTGAAATTGCAGCCATTGTTTCAAAAGCGCCTCCCGACGTTCCCGGCCCTCCTATGGAGGTGGTCGAAGGCAGACTGAAAAACTCTGAAATACTCGCAGATCTCCCTTCATTTCTCTCTCATCTCTCCGCGCCCGAGTCTGCTGATCTGTCAGCATTGATTTTGTCCCATAAATATATCTTCACTGATATTCCTGGCTGTACAACTGCCATCACACACGACATCGGAGTTGAATGCAGTAGGCCAATTAAACAACATCCATATTGCGCCAATCCATTAAAGCGCCAGATACTTAGGCAGGAGGTCAATTAAATGCTCGAAAATAATATTGCCGAACCCAGCTCCAGCCCCTGGAGCTCACCATGTCTGTTAGTTCCAAAGCCCGACGGTACATTTAGTTTTTGTACTGATTTCAGACGCGTGGATGCTGAAACTAAAGACAGTTTCCCACTACCCCGCATGGATGACTGCGTTGATCACTTAGGTCCCGCCAACCATGTTAGTAAATTGGACCTTCTTAAGGGTTATTGGCAGGTCCGTTAACTGAGCGTGCCAAAGAGATATCAGCATTTGCCACACCAGACCATTTCTTGCAGTACGTTCGCATGCCTTTCGGCCTTCGCAATTCTGCCGCCACATTTCAGCGATTGGTCAATAATGTCTTAGATGGTGTCCCAAACTGTCCAGGCAAAGGTTGAAGCCATTACGAATTTCCAGCTTCGACCACCCGACGAGATTTACGCCGCTTCTTCGGCATGGTCGGGTACTATAGGTCATTCTGCAAAAACTTCTCGACCGTGGCTGCCCCATTGACCGACTTGTTGAGCACAAAGCGCGTCTTCAAATGGAGCGATTCTTCAGTCTGCTTTTGACTCGGTGAAAGCTCTTCTCACCACCGCGCTGGTATTGGCCGCGCCAGATTTCAATCTGCCTTTCTCTGTCACAATAGACGCGAGTGATTGAGGTGCTGGTGCCGTCCTGTGTCAGCGTGGTGCTGATGGTCTAGAACACCCCGTTGCTTTCTTCTCGCGCAAATTCAATCATTACCAGCGCGCATATTCCACTATCGAAAAAGAAGCGCTCGCGCTGCTGCTCTTTGAAGTCTATGCTGCTGCTCTTTGAAGTCTATGTCGGGGGCGATGCCACAGTGACAGTTTTTACCGACCACAACCCGTTAACATTTCTGAACCGTATGTGTAACAACAATCAAAGACTGATGCATTGGAGTCTTGTCCTTCAGGGCTTCAACATTGTCATTAAACACATGGTTGCGACAATCTGGTCGCTGACGCGTTATCTCACGCATAACACATTTCATTGTTGATGATAAATTGTCGAGAGATATAGAGATCGCTAAGACCAACTTCATCAAAACACTAGTGTTCTGGGTCTATGATCTGGCATGATAAAAATGAAAACTAAGCGTGAAAAAAATTGTGTGAATAACAGAACATAATCTTGCGCTTCCTTACTGATGCTATCCATGCCATTCCTCGCCTTTTTGTCACCTCTGAAACGGTATCCGCCGTTCATTCCGACATACCAGCACTCCGACATTGACGTCCAATTGTCGTAGTGGAGGCATGTCTCCTTATGGGAAAAAGTCCCACCACTCCAACATTTTTTTTTTTCATGGTCGCAGTGGCGGTATTTCACTTTTTTTTCAAACAACGTGCCATTCCGACATGAGGTAATTAATAGGCTATTAATGTTACAGTTATTATTTTGCTGTCACTTCGTCTTTTTTATGGCCTAGAAGGTTGTATTTGGAATCTGTGGATAGCTCTAGCTCTCCTCTTTTATCTGACATGCAAGTCATATATTTTTGACCAGGCGTTTCACGAGTAAATCAAACGAAAGTAGCGAGCCGAAGCTATATGACATTCTTATTTGTTTGTCACTTCGTCTGTTTTTATAACACAAAAGGATCGATGTGTTTGGTATCAACGGAAAGCTCTGTTTCTCCTCTTTCATTTGATATGCTTGTCATGTCTGTGCGATGCCTGGTCCCGGAGTAATCCAAGCGAGAGCAGTGGCTGTGTGCGTGAACGCAGAGCAATACAGACTGTAAATATGATATACTTTGATTTAAATTCATGATTTTATTTTATACTTTATACTTGATCGTACAGACACGTGTCTAGTCTCGTTGGAAAGCCCGGTTCTGCTCTTTCATGCAATATAGGTCTCATCTCGCTGTGACTAATAATCACGGAGCAATGTAACAGAGAAGAATGGGTGTGTGTTTTTGACGCACTTTGCATCCGTCGGGCTCATAGGGTCCGTTAAATTGACTTGGAAAAAAATAGGATTTGTAAACTGTCGGAATGGGGGTACTAAAATGTGTCGGATTGGCAGCATGTCTAAATAGCAGCATGTCGAAATAGAGGCATGTCTAAATGGAAGCATGTCGTAGTGGTGGCATGTCTGAGTGGCAGCATGTAACCCCTCTGAAACATGGCGTGTACTATTATTTTTCCACGCTGGAAAACGATCAAAGATAAGCTTCATGTTACTCTATTGAATTTTATAACACAGCAGGTAAACGGCATTTCGACAACTGCACTTTATTGTTCCCGCACGTCAGTAAAACAACTTTTGGGCCACCGATTCCCAAAATGCGTTGCGTTTTACGTCACGTTCTCAATCTCTATTAAAGGTATACTATGCAGGATTGGCGATTTCATCGCCGGTTTCGCTTTCACTTTTCATTTTCGCTCGTTTTATGCTTGCATATTTCTCTGCAGAGCTTCCCCTACAGCTTTAGCGTGTATATTTGACAAAACTCCTCAATCGGTCAGTCTGCCGTGCCTTTTCATGAGACTTTACATGACACTTCCTGGAGTAGAGCATGGGTGCGTGCCCGGTGTCTCCTGAAGTTGCAAGTGTGGTTTTACCGCTACAGACCACTAGAGCGGCCAAAAATAACACCGTTCGACCGGTAATGACCCATTTAATCATATATAACAGTATGGAACGAATTGATTAACTGAAAAACGTTGCATAGTATACCTTTAACCGTATTTGTCATCTGCAGGATGAGTTCTTATTCGGGATAAGAAACCTCTCCACTTAGTTAGGATAAGTATACCTTTGTTTTATATACCTTTCATGCAATTATGTATTTGATAGATTCATGTTATTGATGCTTTATTTTTGCCCTCCAACTTATTCTTATCGGTGGGGGTGTTCATGGATTAAAGTGAAAAAAAATCATCTGACTGAAATTTTTTTGTCAAAAAAAAAAAAAAAAATTGACACACGCAAGTGATGCAAATCAAAGGGCCTTAGCGTAGACCTACGTAAAATAGGGCCATACAGACTAATTGTACCCTCCGTTTACAAGTAACACATTTTAAAGTAGGCCTAGCTATTCAATACTGCATACTGTTGCTTATTAAGAGTGCTCCGAGGGTCGGCCATAGCCCGTTGCCCCCCCGCCCCCCCCCCCCCCCAAAAAAAATAGGGGGTTGGGGGGTGTCACTGTCACCCCCGAGAAAATGTATTAAATACTGTTATGTAAATGCATAAATGCTGTGCACTTTCAGTCAGAGAGGGCCAGCATTATGCCTAAAATACATGTATGTCTCCAAAACATTCCTCACCTGTTATCAGACATGCATGAAAACAATTAAAACTCACAGCCATAGGTTAACCGTCAGATAGGCCTCTGTTATTGAAGATTTGGAATAATTGATTTGAAATGTAATATGCTAAAGAATTCTGATGTTTTCTGATGTCAGGATATCATTTGGTGTAACTTTACTATTAGTGTGATTAGGTGACATGTTGTTTAATTAGGTGCATGTCACTTTAAGACGTTTTAGTTTTTGGGTAAGAACGTGATGCACGGCATGAATGTTAGGAGTTCCATGGTTTTTCTGACCGTGTTGGTCGTGTCAATTGTATGAGAACTGTGCTGTTTGTTACAATAAACATTCAAGAATATTAACTGGAAGACAAGACGTTTTTATAAGTCAGTCATAGGACTCCTATAATATAAGTTTCGTTTATTGGAAACGCACCTACGACTTTCTCTTTGAAGAAGACAAATTAGGCAAACTGTATAGACATAGCCTAAGCTACTGGATCCTTTTGTATAAATTAACGTTGTTGGCTTATAATAATTATTTTTAGAGAAATTAGCAGTTAAACTAAACGGTAGGATAGCTTAATAGTGGCGTGGCGCAGACACACTTTTCCGTTGTCTGTCTCTGCGTTTCGGGCGCACCCGACTCTATTAATATTAATAATGACCTAAAGTAGGCTATATCCATGTTCTTTTTGACTATTCATCTTTAAGCTCCCCAACACTGGCGACCTCTAAGTCGCCTAATTTGATGAGGTCGGGGAACTACACAGCAAGTGCAGACAAGAAGTCATCGCAAACAACGCAGAACTTTGCGCAGCTAGTGCGTGGATGTCTGTCCTGATGCTATTCTATAGCTTACTATAACAACTGGCGAAACAACTGTTTATTTTCATTTTACTTTTATGAAGAATAATTAGCCCAAATCATAGACTAATTAAACTGAAAAAACGACAGCTTTCCTGAACTTCTGCAAAGCTTGTTTAACCTACAAAATACGCTAAGCATGCGGCTCCAAGTAGGCTATAAATCAAGACTGTTCTTTCATCTGTTTCAGTTGGCCTTTCTTTCGTTTATTATTGTATCATTATGATGATGATGATGATGATGATGATGATGATGATGATTATTAGTAGTAGCAGCCTAATAGTGGTAGTAGTAGCCTACAAGTAATAGTGGTAGTAGCCTAATGTTCATCAACGCAGTTGCACGAACGCATTTATTTATTTATTTCATCTTGCGCACAACGAAGTTTTAACATAGGCTAAAACACAGGCCTATCACAAAACAGGGTTCAACAAGAGGTGTAACCATCACTGCAGCTTGCAAGGGAGATCACGCGGATATATTCAGCCAAGAGGGACTCAAGGGCACTGAGAGAGGAAGGGTAGAAGAACTAATGGCAGTCACTTATGTCAAGCAGCGGGAATATATCAACGCAAAGCCTTCCCCAAGCATTCTGGATGTGGGTAAAGAGTGGCCATTTCTCTTTTTACAGAAGTTTTTATTGTCACACTTCACCACTCTCACCAATGTTGAACTATACTCAAGACTGAGCGAAGATTTTGACAAAAAGGGTAAAAGACTCCTGGATTTCTTCAGTAGTTAGATGGCAAGGTGGAGGAAGGAAGTAAGAGCTGTTCTGAAAGAAGCCCTAAAGAAAGACAGAGAAGGAACTGATGGCCTAGCAGCGATACTTGTGATGTTAGCACACTTCAAAGAGCAAGAGGAGTCACTTTTTCTCATTGCTGATGTAAGCTCCTTAAAGGAATTATCCGGAGTAAAATGCACTTTAGATCAATTTAGGGATGATTGGGAGTACATACTGTACGTTGAGTTGACATCACATCATGTCATTCGGATGTGTTTTGAGAGAGTTCGATTTTACCGTTTATAGTCAAAAACTCGTTAGCCTGGAATTGTGACTGGGGCACGTCCTTTCGCCGCTACAAAACGCTATTTTTATACCTCTTCTACTGTTCCAAACAACATTACACTTACGTGGTAGTGAGTAGAGGGTCCCTAAAGCCAAACCGAAGTACGTCTTTATGTGGTCGGATAGAGAGTCCAGAATGATTTTAATCGAGTATACCTTTCCGGAAATGTCACTGCTGGGCAACGCTTTAACAACACTTTAATAACATTTCTGGAAAGGTACGGACTCGATTAAATTCATTCTGGACTCTCTATCCGACCACATTTGACTGGGGATACTTTGGTTTGGCTTTATAGGGACAATTTTTTTTTAAAGACTTTGCTAGCAATAATGTGAGTTTTCTGGTCGCAACTTTGTCGCTCTTGGTCTGAACGCACAGTTACTATTAATATAACAACATAAGCCTTTGAAAAGACTTTTAAAAATAATGTGAGTTGCTAGCAACTGTAAATAAGACTAATCTTTAGAAAGACTGTGACTTGCTAACAATTTTTTTGAAAAGACTTTAAAAAATAATGTGAGTTGCTAGCAACTGTAAATAAGACTAGCCTTTAGAAAGGCTGTGACTGCTAACAATTTTTTTTTAAAAGACTTTAAAAAAATAATGTGAGTTGGTAGCAACTGTAAATAAGACTAGCCTTTAAAAAGGCTGTGACTTGCTAAAAAAAATGTTTTTGGTCGCTCTGGTCGCCCAAGTTTTGACGCTGGTCGCTGTGGTCGTTTTGGTCGCTGTAGTCGCTCGTCCCCATTCAAAGTCAATTGCTTCAGGCGATTTCGCAGCTTTGTCGCTCTTGGTCTGAACGCACAGCTACTATTAATATAACATAAGCCTTTGAAACATAAGCCTTTGAAAAGACTTTAAAAAATAATGTGAGTTGCTAGCAACTGTAAATAAGACTAGCCATCAATACTGATGTGGTGTCCAGTGGGAATCGTTTACAGGCTCGCGTTTATTTTTCGCGTGTGTGTAATTATTTTTAGATGCAAAAACTCTAACTGGCTTAGCCAAAGTTTGTCAGATGGCGGCTCAATTTGGCTTAGAAAATTATTGGCTGGCGAAATTATTTTTCGTTAATGGTAAACAAATTTCAGAGAGTTTGATATGAAAAAACATTAACAAAAAATAATTGTTGGTCGACGTTCAAAAACGGTCTGTGAATTCAGTCAATGAGATATAGTATTTCGCCCCTGCCAAGATGTGAACCCGGGCTTTCTGCGTCGCAGTCAAGGAAGTATAACGCTGCGCCACTTGCTGTTTTAATCACCTAGAAATTGGAAATAGCATAGGTCTTTGACACAACGTAACTCAGTCAGTCCAGCAAACAAGTAATGTCTCTGAATGTGGCGATGACATATTTTGACAGTTCAGTCACTTGTGCGAAGTCGTACTCATAAATGAAAGCCTACCTGTAAAGTTCGTACTTGTAATTTTTGAATTCGTATTTTTCCCATCCGTATTCTGATGGATAAAATACACACAATATATTTTATGCATGACTAGACTCATTTGAGAACTCACAAATATTTATTTTATGCACGACTCCAGACAAATACGAACGTGCATCAAATCTATGACACATACATTGACAGCTATCTCACTCCATACAAATAGAAGATAAGATATACATCTATGAATGTACGTAGGCATACGCGCCCTACGTACATAAATAGGCTACGACGGACGAATTTCAGCTGAAAATATTTTTTTACACATGTAGGCCTGCCAAACTCGCATTTTACCACTGTAAATCGCCTCCATAGACTATGCCATGTAAATGAAAAATAGTTATTAAAATAAATCACATATATAATACATATTGCACATATATAAACTATATGTTTTATGGTAAAATATTAATCTCATGCCCGACTGACAGGAAACCCTTGCGACATCTGCTGTGAGAAAAGAGAATAGCAGCCTGGACAAACGTGGCCGAACGCGAGACAACATAGTGAGCGTAAAATAGTTCTAAACTAGCTTGTACCGGTGTGCTTTCGATCATGTAAAAATTCTGGGTGACAAAACACGTGTATTTAGGAAAAGTCATGAACGTAGGGTCCTGGAATTTAATCGAGTGAAAAGATTTTTTTTTTTTGGTCATCGCTGCCCGGCAGTTCTAGGTATATTTAGGTCAAACCGCTCTGGTCAAACCCACACGGCGCTTCTAGTAATTACGCGTCAGCGGTCAAATGACCGGCGCTTGACACTTCTAGTGTTAATGGTGCTGATCCACTTAGCTCGCCTCTCCGCATCTTTAGGAATGCGGTAAAACGACGTATACCTTTCTTTTTCCCTCGTTTATTTGTGCAACCTGGTGCACAACAGTTATGGACCATGTTTAGCCTCCTCGATCACAACAGTCTGCCAGTCTGCCAAATGCTGCCAAAATGGCTGTGCGCACAGTTTCCGGTCCCCCTAACAACGTCATCCCCGGAACTCTAAGGAGGATACACGAACAAGAAAGAGTGCATGCCACCGTCTTTGCGCAACAGCCAGCATTAAGCGTTCACTCAGAGAGATGAGTGAATAAGTATTTTATACTGCATTGTCGTAGGCTGTTGGCTGTGTGGTTCAGGTCAGTTTTAACATTTAGTTTATTTTTCTTAAATTACACCCTCCATAACACCATTCAGTTGTGCCGCAAATTCGGAAGCACCGGCAATTTAGCCTATAATTGAGGTTGAGTGGACTAGCCATCTACTTGTCGATAAAGCTAATAGTTTGAAGATCTCTACTTGTCGATAAAGCCAACATCGTAGAACAATTTTAATTTTATTTTACTGTGTCCCTTATCGGTGTTGCATTAATTGTATTAGGCGCTGTAGTTACGTTTTTCGCGCTACCATTTTAGAAGAAGAACGTTAAAGAGTACATGCAACGAGCCGTCCTTTTACAAGTTGCCAGTTGGTCTAATCCTAATGTGGAGCTAGTCGTAACGTTACATGTTATTTCGCCATTGTCAACTAACGGTATATGCTACTTACGGGGTCTCCGCGAGTGGACAAGGCAGCTGCCTGGCAACAAACTCCGAGCACAGAAAACAAAATCGGATTTATTTTTAGGCAGTAAATGTCTCTGTGAATAACCAAACCAGATTTCGTTCAAACCTACACACCTGTCGCTACCGAAAAAATGTAGGTTTTGAGAGAAAAAGAGCTCTGTTAAGGGCCGATGGTGTTCTTTGATAAACAGCCTTTAATTTATGAAAGAACGCCGTCGGCCTTAACAGATCACTTTTTGATCATGCCTTCCTTAAAACAATTATTACACTAAGATCTCAATTTTAACAATGCATGACCAACCACATAGGATAGCCTATGTGGCCGCGCTGTCATTGCATGCCTGACAGCGAGTGACATTTTTACACCGGGAGCATGGTGGATTCAGCGAGAGTTGCTGCATTCCCTGCAGTGTGTTAGAGATGGAACACACAGTGACATAGGGCGCTTTAACTACACCTAATACTTCCTCCGATCATCACTAACAAGTGTGGAATTTTTTCGCGATTGCGTTCACATAGCACATGCGGCGGCAACATTAGCCTACTAGGTCAGCAACAGGAAAAGTTCCGGTAGGCTAGTAGATATATTATACGGACATATGAAAAGTCTGTGAACCTTACGGATATTATACACGCCTGTCGGAAAAAGGCTAATGTAAACGAGTCTAACAGAATTTTTACTCGTAGCCTATCGGTCTCTGGATTATTCCTATGGATTATTCACACCGTGTTTTCTTCTTCTGTTATTTTAGAATACAACAGTAGGTCTACTCATCAGCGCACCTTCAGGTTGAATAAAGTGTTACATTAAATACCCTATTTGCGTCTTCATTTCTGTTCCATGTCTTTCCCCACCCTTAATTGAGATATGGCGAATAATGGTATTTGAATTAACTATTTGATATTCGAACGTAGATCGAATATTCGAAAAATCGAAAATCGTGTCTCATCCCTAAACGTTACCATAATCATATATTACAAACACTATACCATTAAAGCTAAATAGCTACTTTGACTTCGCTTATCTTAAATGATGATGATCAACAGATAGCTGATGCACTACAAAACAAACTAACTACAATATATACACTAAATATAATATATACAATACAATACAAAACTTAACTATACTAATACTACTGCTATACTATACTACACTAATCTAATAATAATAATAAAACACTAACAATAACCTAATAACAAATAAACGTAATATCTAATAACTAATAATAACTAACTCGTCTAACTATCGCGTCTATGTCTCTATCTCTCGCTGTCGTCTCTCTCTCCTGCCACAAACCCACAAAGGCAACTTCGGCAGTACTGGATATTTGAAACGGGCATTGCGCGAGACATGCCTGGTTCTATATGACGGCCACAAGGTTCTGTCAAGTAGTGCTTGTCCATGTTCACGTTCATTCATCAATTATCATTAAACAATATTTGCTTTGGTTCAGTAAATCTGGCTGTAGCAGCTGGCACTAGGTAACTTATATCGCTTTTCGGCGTTTGCTTGCGAGTGCTAATGTTGTTACAGCACGCTGGTTGAATCATTATGTCGGAGATATCCCCGTTAAACTTACAAGCTATAACTACAGAGGTTGTACAAACATTGTATCGATCAGAAAAGTTGCAGCTTGTTCAGCTTGGCTAAGTGAGGCCATCATTGTCTACATGGATTACCCCTTATTTGGACTGATTTCCCGGTGTTTTCCCGTTTTAGTATTTTCTGTAGTAGAGAATGGGAACGGAAGTCAGCGGCGCAATGCATTCTGGGACAAAAGGGGCGTTTTCCTCCATTAGGTGAGGCCGCGGCGCGAATTATAAACAAGAAACCTATGGTATTTCAAACAACATCGGCTAGCCAAAACAGTGACACTAGATGTAAACATTTAGGCTACTATGCTAAAAACTAGTAGTAGAAGTAGTAATGGACCGTACAGAGGCAAGCTCCTGCCGGACACGAGGAAACGTTATATAGAAAAGATTAGAGATGCACCGATTGCAATTTTTTGGCCGATTCCGATTTCCCTATGATTTTTCATAGAATTTGACCTGCCGATACCGATTTTAGCCGATTCCGATTTGCATCTTCTAACCACTTTACAGCACACAAAATTATTTAGAGTTATTTTCTATCCTTTCTTTAATACAACATGTTAATATAGAAATGTAATCAACTTATCAATGGCTGGTAAAAAAAATGTGAATAGACAGATTCTTCTTCAAGTCTTCTTCAGCTGCAGTAGGCTATTCCCAGTGTGGGACATTCATTTCACACACTACTAATAGAAATGCACTGTAGGACTACTATTTTTTTCTTCTCACATACAATATCCAACTATATGCTACTTACGGGGTCTCCGCGAGTGGACAAGGCAGCTGCCTGGCAACAAACTCCGAGCACAGAAAACAAAATCGGATTTATTTTTAGGCAGTAAATGTCTCTGTGAATAACCAAACCAGATTTCGTTCAAACCTACACACCTGTCGCTACCGAAAAAATGTAGGTTTTGAGAGAAAAAGAGCTCTGTTAGGGGCCGATGGTGTTCTTTGATAAACAGCCTTTAATTTATGAAAGAACGCCGTCGGCTTTAACAGATCACTTTTTGATCATGCCTTCCTTAAAACAATTATTACACTAAGATCTCAATTTTAACAATGCATGACCAACCACATAGGATAGCCTATGTGGCCGCGCTGTCATTGCATGCCTGACAGCGAGTGACATTTTTACACCGGGAGCATGGTGGATTCAGCGAGAGTTGCTGCATTCCCTGCAGTGTGTTAGAGATGGAACACACAGTGACATAGGGCGCTTTAACTACACCTAATACTTCCTCCGATCATCACTAACAAGTGTGGAATTTTTTCGCGATTGCGTTCACATAGCACATGCGGCGGCAACATTAGCCTACTAGGTCAGCAACAGGAAAAGTTCCGGTAGGCTAGTAGATATATTATACGGACATATGAAAAGTCTGTGAACCTTACGGATATTATACACGCCTGTCGGAAAAAGGCTAATGTAAACGAGTCTAACAGAATTTTTACTCGTAGCCTATCGGTCTCTGGATTATTCCTATGGATTATTCACACCGTGTTTTCTTCTTCTGTTATTTTAGAATACAACAGTAGGTCTACTCATCAGCGCACCTTCAGGTTGAATAAAGTGTTACATTAAATAGCCTATTTGCGTCTTCATTTCTGTTCCATGTCTTTCCCCACCCTTAATTGAGATATGGCGAATAATGGTATTTGAATTAACTATTTGATATTCGAACGTAGATCGAATATTCGAAAAATCGAAAATCGTGTCTCATCCCTAAACGTTACCATAATCATATATTACAAACACTATACCATTAAAGCTAAATAGCTACTTTGACTTCGCTTATCTTAAATGATGATGATCAACAGATAGCTGATGCACTACAAAACAAACTAACTACAATATATACACTAAATATAATATATACAATACAATACAAAACTTAACTATACTAATACTACTGCTATACTATACTACACTAATCTAATAATAATAATAAAACACTAACAATAACCTAATAACAAATAAACGTAATATCTAATAACTAATAATAACTAACTCGTCTAACTATCGCGTCTATGTCTCTATCTCTCGCTGTCGTCTCTCTCTCCTGCCACAAACCCACAAAGGCAACTTCGGCAGTACTGGATATTTGAAACGGGCATTGCGCGAGACATGCCTGGTTCTATATGACGGCCACAAGGTTCTGTCAAGTAGTGCTTGTCCATGTTCACGTTCATTCATCAATTATCATTAAACAATATTTGCTTTGGTTCAGTAAATCTGGCTGTAGCAGCTGGCACTAGGTAACTTATATCGCTTTTCGGCGTTTGCTTGCGAGTGCTAATGTTGTTACAGCACGCTGGTTGAATCATTATGTCGGAGATATCCCCGTTAAACTTACAAGCTATAACTACAGAGGTTGTACAAACATTGTATCGATCAGAAAAGTTGCAGCTTGTTCAGCTTGGCTAAGTGAGGCCATCATTGTCTACATGGATTACCCCTTATTTGGACTGATTTCCCGGTGTTTTTCCGTTTTAGTATTTTCTGTAGTAGAGAATGGGAACGGAAGTCAGCGGCGCAATGCATTCTGGGACAAAAGGGGCGTTTTCCTCCATTAGGTGAGGCCGCGGCGCGAATTATAAACAAGAAACCTATGGTATTTCAAACAACATCGGCTAGCCAAAACAGTGACACTAGATGTAAACATTTAGGCTACTATGCTAAAAACTAGTAGTAGAAGTAGTAATGGACCGTACAGAGGCAAGCTCCTGCCGGACACGAGGAAACGTTATATAGAAAAGATTAGAGATGCACCGATTGCAATTTTTTGGCCGATTCCGATTTCCCTATGATTTTTCATAGAATTTGACCTGCCGATACCGATTTTAGCCGATTCCGATTTGCATCTTCTAACCACTTTACAGCACACAAAATTATTTAGAGTTATTTTCTATCCTTTCTTTAATACAACATGTTAATATAGAAATGTAATCAACTTATCAATGGCTGGTAAAAAAAATGTGAATAGACAGATTCTTCTTCAAGTCTTCTTCAGCTGCAGTAGGCTATTCCCAGTGTGGGACATTCATTTCACACACTACTAATAGAAATGCACTGTAGGACTACTATTTTTTTCTTCTCACATACAATATCCAACTGTAAATATCTTCAGACTACTGTGTATAACTGGAAAGTTTGGTAGGTGCTACATAGGCTGAGATGTTGGAAAATTACAAAAAACTGATTTTGAGATAACAGCCTTGAAACACAGCCAATGGCATGCATACTCAGTCTACTACACTCTTCTTTGAACTTTCGCGATTGCTTGCGGATACAAAGGAAGTGTCCATATTTGGATGGCATAACGTCATGCAGGAGAAACACAGCTTTCCAACGACACCACACATGATATGTTTTGTATCACGGTCGCGATAGTGTATGACATGTTAGAATGCTTACTTTTGGCGAATTTAGAAGAAACATACAGGCGTGAGTAGACAAAAGGTAATGAAATAAACCTCTAAATGTGTAAATCGGACTTTGTTGTTGTGTTAGTGTGAAAGAATACATGCTAAGGTGGCAAACTGAAGCAAAACGATGTTTATTCCTGCCGTGGCTATGTTGCTGCTTGTTGACAGCGCTTGTGGTTCAGCTGTGAGCACGCAATTAGCGGCAAAGACGGGCGGTGATGTGCGCTGTTTACGTAACCTAGTGACAGCTTAGAAAATTCCACGCAATATGGCAAAGCACAGCGTTCGCTGCATAGAAAAACTCAGCATTAGCGCTTTATCCAGCCCTGAGTGTTAGCCTTTGCTAGCTTCATCAAACTTTGCTAACTCAGCTGTGTGATGTTGTTACTTACAAGTAGGTGCGAGTGCATTTGACCGGCATAAAATCGGCATGTCTCAGACTGACCGGCCGGTCGCGGCCGATCACGTGAAAATCGGCCGATTCTGATCGGCGGCCGAGCGATCGGTGCAACTCTAGAAAAGATGTCTTTGATCGGTAACATGGATCCCTATGACAGACCGTCTGGAGAGTGGACGTGAGACCCTGAAAGTAATACAAAGACACTCCGTTGTCAGACATGAAAATCACTAACCTGACTTTCGCCAGATCCTGTAGTTCGCTGTCTGCTTCACACAAGGATCTGGGACTTCTCGATATGGTAGGCGGGTCCTTGTAAAACATCCTCGCATGTGATTTGATAAACCACTTGCCTGTTATCTTGAATGACGTGCTCGGCTTCTTCAAGCTCTTGCCAAACCCGGTCGGAAGAAGAGTAAAAACATCCTTGCCACCAATAAATGTCTTCAAAACTATTCTCTGTTAATCTTTTAAAGAATGAATACTCGATAGATCCGACAAAACGGTTGAAATAGCAGAATCAATGTCAGCACAAGACTCCTCGCTGCGTGCCGCCATTGTTATTTGAATCAAACACTCGCTTCGGCGCTCCTGATTGGTTGCTCATTTTTTGAGCAACCGCCAGGGGTTTGGATTGCCCTCGCGTCCAGACCCTTGTGTGGAGCTCAGCGAAACGCCTCTGGTGGAGCATGGCGGAACTACAAGGGTCTGGCTAGAGTCAGGCTAGAAAATCACTCACCTTTCGGCGATATTCCCCGTTTTTAAGTCAAAACAGGTGACTTCCCAGATAGCAAGGTGACATTGATATGATGTTGATTTTCCATCTAAATCATCATTTTGGTTGAGATTGAAATCTCAATGGTAAATCGACATTGAAATAGCATTACAATCCTGACAAAAACCCGACAGTGCAAGAGCATTGATAATAGATGCATTGAAACAACATTGGTTTATAGTTCATATTGTCATAATCGATAGAGCATCGATATAGCGTTCACGAAAAGACATTGAAAAGTCGTGGATTTATGATTGACTGGGAAATCTTGACGTGGTGATTGAAAAGTGGTGGGTTTATAGATGAGCGCGCGACGACGTTTAAACTGTTTGCGGGTCGGGAGATCATTGGGAGGCTGGGAGCAACAGTTCAGTCAGACCAACGGTGTTCAACTCTCTCTCTCAAGTTCGCTGCTCCTAATGGTAAGCAAGCAGCATTTATTTATCTAACGTTAATGTTTCATTGTGAAATT
The DNA here is from genome assembly GCF_963854185.1 of Sardina pilchardus. Lineage (NCBI taxonomy): Eukaryota > Metazoa > Chordata > Actinopteri > Clupeiformes > Clupeidae > Sardina > Sardina pilchardus. Next base: position 18,218,262 of record NC_084997.1, read on the forward strand.
GTACTAGGCTACATCAAATGTTCACAGTTTATCTGCATCGTACTGTACAGTAACGTTACGACTTACTACAAACAGACTCATGCTTATTTAACTAAATATTAGGCTAGCTAGCCTACTTTGTTACGACAGATCATTATCATAATGTTAACATTACTCGGCAGTCTAGTTTTTAATTAGGCCTAGCAGCTAAAGTTCTCTGTAAGTTATTATTTGTATGATTTACATAAAATATTTGCTACGTTACGGTCAAAATGTTAGTCTGAAGATGATGTCCTGGCTAACGTTAACGTGTTTGCGAACTATGCAACTCCGTGAGTCTAACTTAAAAAACGGAGTTATGCTAACACCATCTTCTATATATATATATATATATATATATATATATATATATATTCTATGATTATTCTTAAGGTTCACTTGTAAGTAGCCATCAGTTTTAGTTGAACACATTTCTCTAACACTGTCTCTTTTTCCCTTCTATTTCTGCACTGTTAAAAAAAATCCTGTAAAATTACAGTACAGTACAGGCAGCACGGTTGCCAGAACTTGACTGTATATTAAATGAACAATACAGTACTGTAATGTAGTTTACAGTAATTATAAGACAATACAGTACTTTACTGTTATTATTTTATTTTCAAATTTGACCTATTCCTCAGTTGCATTTAATATTTATTTCATTAATTAATTTATTATATTATTATTTTTTATTTAGACTTAAGTATTTAAGTGATTACAACATGCATGAATCAAGAAACACATCACAATCTTACATAAAATATATTTATTAATTCTTCAGCAACTCATATTATTGCATTTAACATGTAATTAAAAAAAACATCACTGCTGTCACAAGAGGTAGAGAACACAATCCCTCTATGGCTCTGGCTGCCACACACACACACACACACGCACGCTCACTCTTTCTCCCTCCCTTTCTAGTAGTGGATTTTTTCGTTCGTTGACATGACACAGTTCGCGTCGTTCAGTTCTCCCAGATAATTCGTTCTTTTGATTCGTTCACCAGTTCGTTCAATCACGTGTCGTACACGCGCCCTGCAGTTAGGATGTATGTAGTTTTGGCGAGTCACAAACTGTAAAACATCGTTCACGGTCACGTCCACAATGGTGATCATGGTAGCAGCTAGTAATTCGATAAAAGTAGAAACTCCACGCACATCCTGGGTGCAGGATCTTCAAAAAGCCGTAAGCCAAACCAAAAAGATTAAAAATAAAAATAAAATTTTAAAAAAAGGCCAAGAGCTTGTTGCTCGAAACGTTGCTTCATTAAATACCACTGGGAGCTATACTGGTGAGCAGCTAGTAATTCAACATATAATACATAATATAAACCTAATCATATGTCAGAAACACAAGACTATACTACAATTATGTAAAAAGAGGCACTTAGTTACGCAAGCAGTAAGCTAACACTAGTTACCTAGAAACGAAGGCAGCCAGCTAACGCTAGCCACCAGAAGCTACAAGCAAAGGTAGCCAGCTGAGCTAACGTTAGCCACCAGAAGCTACAAACAAAGGCAGCAAGCAGCTGACGATTCGCGAGCGAGGTGGACAAGAGAGGAAGCCGAACGAGAAACCTTTACGTGAGTCACAAACTGGTCACAAACCACTGTTCACGTTTAAAACAGCCCACAGTTTCAGCTCAAGTCAAGCTGCAACTCCATGAATATGTTCGCTTTTAATTAACAGTTGCCACGTTGATTAGGTTAGCAGCTACGTTGCTAACATTATGTTATGGTTGTTTGCACAGCAAATCTGTATATTGTATTTAATTAAGTGCAGTGATTTGTATTTATTAATTATTTATCTGTAGTGATTTGCTACTTCATGACGTTGTTTTAATAACGCTTTTAATTAACAGTTGCCACGTATATTTCCATGGCGTGAAATGTATTTTCTTAAAGGTTAGTATCAATGGTTCGGTCAATGATAGATCTGAATGCTACTCTTATGCTCCATTTGTGGTCTTAGGTCGCCATCAAGTGGTCAATATATGTAAGGACATTTGATTTCCATTGTCGTTCACAATTCTGGTTACGGTTACGGTTATATGTTACTTCCTAACATACAAATAATTATGTTGTGGTTGTTTGCACAGCAAATCTGTATATTGGGTTTATTTAATTATGTTTCTTAATTTGTATTTAATATTTCATGTAGTGATTTGTTTATCATTCTGCTACATTTTACAGGAAAACTAAATTAATTTGTTATGATAAAATCAGACAGAAACATAGACAAGATGTGAACATCAATATTCAATAGTAAGTAATGCATCAAAGACTACATCAGCACAACGATTACAGTGCAGAACAGGTACCCAACAAAGAAGACAAAGATTAGGCTACATATAAAGAGCTTTGGGGTGCAGAACAGATACCCAATTTTCAAAATTTAAAAGTAGAGGCCAACACGGGAGGCCTAATTTAAGTTGGCATTCAGAAAGAAGACAAAGATTAGGCTACATACAAAGAGCTTTGGGGTGAGAACAGGTACCCAATTTTCAAAATTTGAAAGAAATTCAAAAGAGGAGAGGCCTATTTTAGGTTGGCATTCAGAAACATAATCTGCCGAGCTTTTGAGGCACTGATTCTGCTGCGCCTGTCAGATATTATCTGTCCCATCTTGCTGAAGACCCGCTCAGATGGGACCGAGGTGGCCACCACACAAAGCCTCTCGGTCATAAGACTACTCAGCCTCGGGTAGACCACGCTATGGGTCTTCCACCAGGCCAGTGGGTTGGAAGACCTCGGAAGCAGGGGCTCCTCTGAAAACGACCGGAACTCAAGGACTGCCTCTGCTGTGGAATTTCCAGAGGTCACAAGAGCTGTCACCTGCTCATCAAAGTCTCCCCAGACTAAACTCTCCTGTGTGGATGTGGATGGAGCAGTTGGGGCCACCTGAGCCAGTGGAGTTGAGATGGCCACCCTCGCGGCTGCATTTGTGAGCCTTTGGGAAGCCTCACTGGCAGCATGGCTGTCTGAAAAGGCCCTCTTCTTAAAACGTGGATCAAGCAATGCGGCGTCGGAGAGAACAGGGTGGTATTCAATCCTGTTGAATCTGGTGGCCATTTCACTGTTCAGGGCAGTTACAAGGGCTCCCACCAAAGGCTGCCTGAAGCGGTTTCCTCTCAGGACATTAACTGTAGTCCTCTGTAGACCTCTTGCCAAAAGGATTATCTTTGAGGCAGTCACATAGCTAGAGCAGTGGGGTAAAAAAAAAAATATTATTATTCATTATTATTTATTACATTATTTATTCATTATTTATCTGTGTATTTAAACATCAATCAATATGCATGCATGTCATTTATTTATTTATTTATTACAGAAATTCACAATTACATTATTTATTCATAATATATTTGTGTGTTTAAACATCAACCTGTATGTATGTATGTATGTATGTATGTATTTATTTATTTATTACAGAAATTCACATACCTCTCTCCGCTGACTTCCGTGGTCACCTCCTCAAAAGGTTGCAACACCTCACACACTGCCGCAATCTCTTCCCACTCATCACGAGAAAGGGTTGCCAAACTTGGGTTGACCAGGGCCAAAGTTGTGATGACCGCATCCTTGAGTTGGACAAACCTCTTCAGCATATGATATGTAGAGTTCCACCTTGTAGGGCAGTCTTGAATCAGTTTTAACTGAGGCAAACCCATCTGATTCAGTGTGGCCCTTAACTTGTCTGCTGCAGCTGTGCTTCTATGGAAATATTCCACATTTCCCTTGACCTTCACCACAGTGGGCTCCAGCACACTCAACCCAGCCCTCACGATCAGGTTCAGCGTGTGGGCAAAACAAGGCAAGTGTCTCCAAGATGTTTTTCTGACAGCTTGGGTCATGTTGGACGCATTGTCAGTTACACAGGCTACCACCTTTTCACTGAGTTGCCATTCAGCCGCGATTTTTTGGAGATTTTCGGCTAAATTGTCAGCTGTGTGCCTGCTAGTGAACTCGAAACAATCTAGCAGACAACTGACCAGTTCAAAATGCTCAATGAAATGGCAGGTCACTGACATGAAGCTGGTAGTAGCCCTCGATGTCCAGCAGTCTGTGGTAAGACAGACTGCTGTCGCATGCCCCACTCTCTCTACCATTCTGGTGCGACATCGCTGGTACATGTCAGGTAAAAATGTTGAGGAGATGCTTTTCCTACCCGGCAAGATGTAGGATGGATTCAGGGCCTTTGTGTAGGCCCTGAATCCTTTATCCTCCACGATGGAGAACGGCTGGAGGTCTTTGACGATCATCTTTACCAGCTCTTCATCGATGGCTCGTCGTCGAAGGGGATTCAACGGCCTCGACACATACTGAGTGAGCCTCATTTGTCCAGCCAGTCCTCTACGCCCTTCTCCAGATGGTGGTGCAGCTTCTCCAGATTGTGGTGGTGGTGTAGCCTGGTTTGCTTGAGGCTCCTCAGGCTCCTCAGGACCCTCCTCTCTCTCTCTCCTTACCTCAGTCAGTGGGACAGTCGGATGTTTTGTTTTGAAGTGCCTGTGCAGGTTGGCTGTAGAGCCTCCTTTAAAGGACCGTATTGCCTTACAGATGTTACATCTGGCTGTTGTGTCAGATATCTGACTGTAGTAGTGCCAAATTACACTTTTTTTCCTATAACTCATCTTTGGTCAGTTGGTCAGTTGATCAAAATGCCTGCCCCCACTCAAGGTCAAGTTCAACACAGAGACTAAGACAAACCAAGTACAGTAAGGAGTGGGGGTGGGGGTGGTGGGTTGATTAATATGTTCAGTTTTTGTAATAGCAAAGTAAAAGTTTCTGGTTCACTTATCCAAGGATGACAATAAAGTTTTAAAGTTAATCAACAGTTGTCTTTATTGTACACATAATAAAGTTCGCTTTTATTAATAAGCTAAAGATCAAGATGCCCCCCTTCCCTTCATTCAAGTTTAAGTTAATCTAAGTTGAAGTCAAGTATAGCCTACAGCAGGGGGGTGGGGTGGGGTGTGTGACTGAATAAAGTGATAATTATATAATAATAGTAAATAATACAACTGCCTATTGCCTCAGATTGACATATGATGGTGTTTTAAAAGTCAACGATTAGTTTTATTTATTGTATGAACAATGACATTTTCAATACGGTAAAGACACCCTCCCCCCCCCCCCTCCCCCAAGTTCAAGTTCAAGTTCAACGCCGACTTCGGTAGGGTGGCGGGAAGGGGGCTGATGACCGAATACAGACGAAAGAGTACGATGTGTTCATTCGTACTCGTTCGTTTGTATTCGGTAAGGAATGACACGGATAATAAGACCCATTGAAAAAGCCTTGGTAGAAACAAGATTTTATTAAGCGTGCACAACAAATAACAAGTCACATACATACAGGCATACAACATTAACATTTCAATGGCTGACAATATTATTATAATGTATTAATGTCGTCAATTTAATTTAACAATCGCTAGCATAGTTCTAGATCTAGATCGCTAGAGATATTGTTTACTCATGGAAACGGTTGCTATGGGTCGCTGGCGCTTATTGGCTAAAATGTATGAGAACGTGTTAGACTCTACAAAGACAACAGCATTCGATTGGCTGACTGAAAACTTGCTGAAAACTCCTCTCGGAGAACCTTAGAAAACGCCTCACTGAGCATTGAGCAAGAAACGCGACTGAAGGAAGGAGGAACGAATGAACGATTGAAAAGTTGAACGTCAAATCAGTTCAGTTCGTGCTACTCAAAGACCCGTTCGTACGTATTGATTCGTTCGCGACCGACCCATCACTATCCCTTTCTCACACACAGTGTGAACTCTAACAGAAGTAGTATTTAAACTTTAAGCTCTGACCCCCCCCCCTCTAGCAGGGTGCGGATGAAGTTAGTCACATGGCAGTTCATGGCGGGTGCTTTTCTCTGAACCATTCTCCCCGTCTTCTTGCTGACACCTTGTCGCGAAGAGCATTTCTTGCCCTCATCAGGGTTAATTCTCACCAGAAATCTAGATTGTTAGAAATGTTAGATTATATTTGAACTTCCCATCTATAATTTGACAACTGATTAAAATGCTCAAGTGTGAAGTTAGTTAAAGCAACTGGACTTCTTTTTGGAGTTTTGAGATGTTTAAATTTCATCAAAAAAGGTTTGTTCAGTTCTGGTGTGGAGATATCCAAACCAGAACTGAAGAAGCCTTTTGGATGAAAGGTGAAACGTTTTCAAACTCCAAAAAATCCAGTGGCCTTGACTAACTGAACACTTGACTACTGCCCTGGATGAATGAGAATCTTCACACACATGATTAGAATATAACTTACCTCTGAACATGCTCCAGTGTGCATGCAGCTGACTCCTGGTACTCGATGTTGAGTACAGTAACACGCGAACAGAGAAGCAAGGGCAGCTGCGAAAGTGTCTGATGCATCCAGTGTAACTTCAACTCTTCTTTCAATGGATACCATCCATCTTTTTGCGGTTATGAGCGAGTGTCCTGAAAAAGACAATGTACAGTACTTTATTCTTAATGAAATCTCACAATTAACACACATCTTCTTCCTAAAGGAAAAATCTGGAGTCAGTCAGATAAGTTGCCTTGATTATTACGCCAGATGAGAGTGCAGTTCCATGTCAAATCAGCCTAGAAAAACACCAGGTTTCATTTTCAGTTGGTCTTATTGCACTTTCTAACTTGAGAGGAGACACGTTTTAAATGGGAAAATTACCAGAAATCTTAGTCACTTTTAAACATGAAGCTAGCAGGCGAGAAGCTAATGGTCTAATCCGATTCAATGATCTATGCTAGGCTGAAGCTAAAAGTTGTATCGCCAGACTCACAGAATGGCTGGATGAACGGGAACAAGGTAAATATCGATTGTTTTGCTCGAGGGGAGGTGGGAAATGAGCGTATTTCCAAAAATGGCGGAATATCCCTTTAAAAATCTCAAGGTATAGCTGACTGCCTCAAAGTGCCTGCAAACGCCCTGTGTGTTAATTGTTGCCACGCAGTGAAATTCATTTAATTGTTTCAAGACTCACACTACGCAACGCAACCTACAATATTTTAATTGATTACAAATGTATGTTATCGACGAAATTCTTAGTGATCAATCCTCGATCGCCGATTAGTCATGCCCATCCCTAGCAGTTACCAATGATAAAACTATGGCATGTTTGTTAATATAAGGCCAGTTCAAACCATTCAAAAGCCAATGACACCTTTAATTGCCAGTGATCTTAGCATCTGAATGGTGATAGGCGTGTCTGCGTCCACAGAAATGCTGCCTGAACTGCTGAGAATGCTTTTTATTCACCTTACAAATCGCCATCAATAATATTAGTAATAGCAAATATATATTTGAAAACTAGAGGATTGAGGAGGAATTTTGTATCTGTTGAGGAGTTACATAGAAGGTCACAGGGGCTTGAAAAGTTCTCGGCCAACCTCATGGTGACATACTTGAGGAAGGCCAAGAGCAAAAAAAGAGAGCTTGAGAGTGAGCTGAAGGAGATGGGGATTCAGCTGTCCCCCTAAGTCCCCTGCATCTCAACCTGGCCATCTCAAAGGCTTTGAAGGCTTTAAGAGTTGAAACAGCAGTCAAGGCCCGTCGTCATCTGGTTCTACCGGAGCTGGAAGAGAAAGAGGGCACTGACACAAAAAAATGTAGTGACCTGATTGGGATCTACAGTACATACAGGATGCTTGAATGGTTCCTCAGTCAGCAGCAGGCAGTCTGTGCCACACTGGCTGCAGAAAGGGGAGTTTGGCATTTGATGCCAAAGGATGCTGACATAAATGTTATGGAGCAGCTCTGTCACCTCCTTGAACCAGTGAGCAAATTTACAGATGCACTTGGCTCAGAGACACGAGTAACTTTATCACCCCTTAAGCCAGTCCTAGACAGCATCACTGGTGACATCCTGGAGGAAAAGGATGAGGATCCAGCCCTGACCAAGCAGATGAAAGAGAGGACCTAAACGAGAGGGCAAAGGAGGTCATACAAATGGCTTGTTTCATTGACCCCAGGTTCAAGACCAACTTTTTAGAAGAGCCTCGGAATGCTGTAATTGAGAGCTGTGTCCAGGAGGCTTTGAAGCCGACACCTTACAAGTCAGATAGGAACCACAAAGCACCAGCAGTACCTCCACAGCAATATCAGAAGGGAAAGGCCTGGCTGGGTTGGTAAAAAAGATTACCTCAGAAAAACAACAGAGATCTGAAGATGGTTCAGGTCCAGACTCCCCAGAAAATACAGTAAAGGAGGAGATCAGGGTCTACACGTCTCTGCCATCCATTCCAGCGGAGGATGATTCACTAGTATAGTGTGGTGGAAGGGCCATGCATCAGAGCTGGATTATTTTTTTCTGCGAGGATCTGGTTATCATGGTAGGGTTCTAAATTATTATTTTTTTGTCCCACAGGCATGGTAGGGTTCCAGATTTTTTTTGTTTTAGGAGGATGGTTCTCATGGTAGGGTTCCAGATTTTTTCAGGACATAATCAGGATGTCATCAGGACTCATAAATAACGTTGTGCACTCCGATAAAATGTCCATGAAACACCTGTGGGGTATACTACGAATCTCGATTAGTGGGTTAGCGAGGTATGTTGCGCTCAAAGCCAGGGTATGCTGTCATACGAAAGTGGATTTGTTTTAGCGTTGCTGTATCACCATGGTATCTTATGCTCGCAACCAAACCTGGTCGGGAGCAGGTTATGTGCTTAGTTATAGCTCAAATCGTGAAAAATCACCGCCCTCTGACCAATTCTAACCAATCCATTATCTTGAAAAACGAAGTTATCACGTGTGCTAATCTGTCAAACTTCAAACAGGTTCAGCCCCGCCTCTGCAAATTTTGAATCTCGAAGGCGCTTTTAACTATGTTGCCTGTGAAAATATGTCACTACTATGGGCGTGCATACCATGCAATATTTGACCATCGATTTTTTTATGTTATGAGTTAGACACTAAAAAAGACTACCCTAGATTTCTCTGACGGTCATAAATGCGGAAGTAATCGTTGGTTAACCTAGGCAGTGTTGCCAACTTAGCGACTTTGTCGCTAGATTTAGCGACTTTTGGTCGTCTCTGGCGACTGAAAATCTTATCTAGTGACTGTCAACTAATCTGGCGACTTTTCCCCCTCATTGTCTGACGGTACGGCCAGATTTGTCCGACACTTCACTTTGTCGGGTCGCAACCCGCTATTTCCCTATGGATGACGTCAAGCGACTTTAACGGACCCGCAAAGCATTCCGGGAAGGCAGCGCTGCATTTGAAAACCTGTCGCGGGACAGAAAAGCTGGCCGATCCCCAGCTCTATGCAAATGAGTCCGTTGTCCAATGAAACGCGAGCCGTCTGTCCAATGAAAGCACGAGGTAGTAGGTTCGTCGTTGTAGTACAACAGTGCCCGTGAAACTTGGTTCCGTATACAAGTCAAATTCATGTTTAAACGAACTCTTCCACGTCCAGCTAGTTGTCCATACAATAAACGAAACTTGGATTTGGAGAAATACATTGACTGTTGGTGTTTCTGGTGAGGATTTGAGAATGCATTGAGTAGTTTAAATAAAACAATATTTCAAAATGGCTTGCATAGTTTGTGTAGGCTATTAATATTTTCGTATGCTGTTAAATACATGCCTAAAATGGTGTATATTTGTGAGAAACACTTTAGACAAGTTAAAACGAACTGCTAATGAACTGCTAACTGACAATTCAAACGAAACACCCACTCACGACAAACGAGGCGAAGACGTGCGACACCTTCCGACACATATGTCGTGCAAATGTGTCCACACCATGAGTCGTCACTGCACTTCACTCAGCTCTGAGCTCTCGTCCTCCCTCCTTCTCCCGACCCCGGCCGCGTCTCCCTCCCGCTCCATACCCAGCTGTGTGCACCACCACGTTCGGTACGACTGACGTTCTCAGTGGCAGCAAATGCAAGACAGCGGTCTGGATTCTGGACGCTCGAAAACGCCAGGCAGTAGTTGAGCTCGGACAAAAGTATAGCTTCAAAGAACTACAAGCAAGCATTAGGCTACAGATCTGTCAGCTAATCCTGGCCAACCCCTGCCATTTTATTTAATTATTGACGCCTTCACTGGCGTGATAGCATATAGCCTATGACAAAAATGAAAGTAAACAAAACAGTGATCACGCAACTTCTGTTTTCAGTGATAGGCTGACCGTGTGATAGAGCCACAATTAAACATTGTATCCATAAGTGAAGCGGGAACCATAACCTTCTGAGATTCACATAATGTGATAAAGTTATCAGGCTTCAATCAGTGAAAAGCAGATGCAGGGAATAGGTAGGAAATTACTGCTTTTCAGCCACGTAGCCTAATTTCATTCTGATGTGACCAGATGAAGTGTAAAGTGTATCAATTAACATACAAGTAGGCTATATTAAATGAAATATATTTGAAATGGGCTCTATGTCTACTGTATGAGTAGCCTATGAGAAAAGCAAACAGGCATAAAGAGTTATTAACTCATTGAGTGCCAACAACGTAATATTGCGTTTTTAGCTCCCATGCGTAGAGTGGCAACAACGCAATATTGCGTTTTTCGCTTTTTTTTTTTAAATTACGAAACTAGACACTAACTCACCTTATGTGTGATTTTTTGAAGTCTATCATGAAGAGAACTGAAGTAGATGACGATTAAAAACTCATGAAATCCTACAATCCGGAAATGTGCGTCTGTCTTAAGTGGCTTATATCTCCGTTTCTAGAGGAACAACGGGGATTTTGATGAAAACTAGCCACTGTTTAGCTTGCGATTTCTCAGGAATGGAGACACGTAGAGATAAACGGTTTGCACCCACTAAGAACTTAGAGTCTTACCTTTCAAATGAGCCATAGTATATGTCCATAACTATAACATAGAATACGCTGTGGCTCTACAAAAATAGTCAACAACGATCTAGCTTGCCGGCACTCTGGGACATAGCTTCCAAAAACAATGCGGCATTCAATGAGTTAAAGGGCCCTCAGCGTTTTTTTTTTTTTTTTTGAGGGGGGTGGGCACGACGTAATGACGTAATTGATATGCAAATTAGTGTGTGGCATCATGTAGCGACATTTGGCGACTTTTGGAGCTGGCTTTAGCTACTTTCCATTTGAAATAGTTGGCAACACTGAACCTAGGCTGTCTTGTGCGTCTCCATGTTTCCCGATTGGTCAAAATCACCCCAACCACGAGAACGCGCACAGATCTGAGCTGAAAGCCTAGTTTGATCAATTCATCGTGAGTTGAGTGAGTTTCGTAATACCACTCAACTCTGATAGCGACTTTCGTTTTTAGCGATCCAGGTTATCCAAAGAAAGCCTGGTTATGTTCAGCGAGATTCGTAGTATACCCCACTGCTTTAACCTCTATATAGTCCTTTAGTTTGGCTTCTGTCTACTGCAATAAATTCAAGGTATCGTCAACCTTATCACCCATTGTGTACATGAGAGAATTCCCCTGGTATTCACTATCTTTTTCTATCAAACCTGAAGCCATTCTGAAGCATTCAAATCTTTTTATCCATGCGAGCCACAAGCCTAGTTAGAAGTCGAACGGTCCCGGTGGTGTGATGGTGAATAGGCTACGTTCCATACTGCGTGCTGGGTTGGTCATGTTAGAGAGGCCTACAGTTACAGTGTAGAGTCAACGCAGAGGCATCAAAATGCCCTCTGTGTATGTGTAGCCACTGCGTGCAACTAGCAACTTCAGGCCCAAAATCAAGCCCAAGTCACTTATAATAAGCGGATAGTGCGTTCATGCAGCTCGGAACCTCGGAGGACCCGCCTTTAAAAAGTCCCGACCTCCGAAAAAATTGTGTTCATGGGATCAGTTCGGAAAATAAATACAGGAAACGCATAAATACGTTATTGCAACGGCTTAGTATGGTTGAGCAAGAAGGAAAATGTCTTGGGCGAGTGTTTCTGTCTGTGTTGTTAATTTAGTGACAAATTACCTTGCCTATTCGTAATGACCGTGAAATTCACCTCGTGTTGTTGCAAGGGAGGCCGTCGTGGTTGGAGAATATGATGGTGACGTCAAGTCGGACACCTCGGGGCACAAAACTTCCGCACGAGTCTTCGAGCAAATAATCCAACCCGACCCAGCGTTCATGTCATTTTTCTGCTATCGGAGGTCAGAATTTTCTGAAGGTCCGATGTGCATGAACGCACTAGGACTATAGACCTCTGAAGTTCGCCTACAATAAGGATCCAAAGCTGCCATCTTTGCCCATATAAGGATATCCGGGAGTTAATTGAAGCTAACTGCCTATAGCAAGTTGCATTGTAAGTTAGCTCTGGGGTAGCAAAAATCAGAGTGTGCCGTCTTCATCTACTGGAGATCACAGTATCCACTAGATCAGGGGTACTCAATTAGAAACTCAAAAGGTCCACTCCCCAAATTTGTAATCTTTCCAGGGTCCGGAACAGTGCATTTAGAAAATTAGAAAAAAGTAGGCTAAATAAAAAGGCAGTAGGCTAAATAAAAGGTTTGTGGATAATTCTGCTCGAAGTGAACATGCTTTGTTTCATAATGACGTTTCAAGTTTCCACTTTTGACAAGTGCAACTGTCTCATTACCTCCGCCAGTTATGTTTTCATCAGGGTTTGTTTCCTTGTAGGGTACCTCCGTCAATTAAGGAGGTTATGTTTTCATCGGGGTTTGTCTGTCTGTCTGTCTGTTTGTTTGTTTGTTAGCAAGATAACTTGTTTCTTAAGGAAGAAACAATTACATTTTGAGAGTGATCAGGATCACCATTTGGAATCCAGGAGGCGCTTGGCGAAGGTCTGTGCTCTTGGAATGCTAGTTAGAGATTAAACACATTGGTTTCGTTCGTGCTCCCCGCAGGCAGCGATGCATATTTGCCAGTCCTGACGTTGGCTACTCTGTCTGAACTCACGATTTTTGGAATCCAACTTTCGCTTTTTGTCAATTTTGGAGCACACCGTGATATTTGCTTGGCTTGCTAAAGAAACAAATACCGCTCGTAAATCGTTGTTGTAGGCTAGCTTTCTGGTGATGTCCTGGAACGGACCGATAGGCCACTCGCAGATCAGGCGCTCGCAGCTACAAGAGTTGTCATAGTGATGTAGGTTATTCAACCACTGATATGACATTAGGATTGGGCGCGAGCTACAGTAGATGAGTGATCGGAAACACGCAGGTAGAAATATCAACCCAATGAAATCTCGCTTGGATCACTATGAAAAAAAAAAATAAATGAATAAAATCTCGATTTTTGCTCGGTCCGGATGTCACTACGTTTGGGTCCGGATCCGGACCGGAGTCCGCCTATTGAGTACCCCTGCACTAGACGGCAGTGGACAAAACTGTGTAGCGAAAAACGTCTGCATTTCCAATAGACCTCTGAAGTTCGCCTACAAAAAGGATCCAAAGCTGCCATCTTTGCCCATATAAGGAGATCCGGGAGTTAATTGAAGCTAACTGCCCATGGCAAGTTGCATTGTAAGTTAGCTCTGGGGTAGCAAAGATCAAAGTATGCCATCTTCACCTACCGAAGATCACAGTATCCACTAGACGGCAGTGGACAAAACTGTGTAGCGAAAAACGTCTGCATTTCCAATGTCATCATCCCCGCGAGAGTTTAACAGGTGCGATAATTGAAAAACCCCATGTTATTTTCCCATAGAAAAAATCTCAAGATACCGGATTTCCTTATTTGGGCAAAGATGGTGGCTTTTTTGTAGGCGAACTTCAGAGGTCTATGCCATCATCCCCACGAGAGTTTAACAGGTGCGATAATTGAAAATCCCCATGTTATTTTCCCATAGAAAAAATCTCAAGATACCGGATCTCCTTGTTTGGGCAAAGATGGTAGCTTTTTTTGTAGGCGAACTTCAGAGGTCTATGGCAACAATAGCCGTGTTCAAGTTCAACTCCAAATGACCTTTTGCAGCAACGAGAGCTGCCGGTGGCAGCAGGGGCGGGGATGCAAACGCTGCTATGAAGTTGTACACTCTCTACTTCCCGTAGTGTAGACTTGGCTAGGCTTGACCATGTGACGAATCACGAGGCACGGACCCGCACGGACCCTTGTGGATATGAGGAGGCATCTAAACACCTGCACATACGTCAGGGATGTAAAAGCCAATTAGGGCAAAGACCTGACGTCATGAAGGCAGGGTCTAGGCTCCGCTGCTCTCCGCAGTACCTCCAGACCGGCTGCTCTTTTGCGGAGCAGCCGCCTGGCCACGCCTTGCTCCCGCGATAAGTTGAGGCCATGTGATACCGACTGCCGAGTCGAAAACACGCCCATCTAGACCATCGTGGACAGATTTTTAACCACGTGCATCTTGTGCTGCGCAGTTTTTGTGCTGCGCAGCCAACTTGAACGCGCCTAATGCTTTAGCCTGGCACGCCCTCCCAGTGACGTAACACCTTCGGCTTTTGCTGTTGCTGGTCTGGTCAACTGCTAATCGGGAAGGATTTGGTCGGGAACCAATCAACTTTGAGCAGCTCCAACGGCTCTGGGTAGAGGCGTGTTCAAGGCAGAGGAAAGAGTGTTGTTATTGGTTTAAACTCGGCAAACCGCTTTCTGACATCGACCACTGGCAAATCGAGGCACTTAAAGGAGGCGGGTCAACCAGCGCTTGGAGAAACTGTTTTAGCACAGGCTCTTGGTCAGACTGTAGTCTCGCAGAGCCTTTGAAAGTCGATGGTAATCAGGCTAACACTGCTTATTTTGTCGTCCATATCTGTGTTCACTCGTGTAGTGTGACAGGTTGAGGAAAATCGGTTCATAGCCTCACAAGGGGCGACCAGGATTTCAAACAGGTTTGATTTTCATCTGATCGATCGAGAGGTGGTCGTGAGGTGGTAATCGCTTCTCGTTACCCCATGTATACTACACGATACGAGATGCACGGCTGAGCCAAAAATCGTCTCAAAATGGGCCAAAAATTGCACAGTGAATGCCCAGCTTTACATTATATCCACTTCTTAATGCAATCTGGCATCTGGGCCTGTCTCCCTTCCTTGAGTCTGTCAACTAGGGATGGGCAAATCGATCCTGAGTATCGATAGATCGATACTCACGCAGTACTCATTTGGAATTTATTTCCTTTAAGAAATATCGATACTAACTATAAAATAATAATTGGGGGTGTATGCATCACTTTCAGCTGTTTTGACTCCTTAATAAACTTACTATGTGACGGGACACCCCTGTATTGGCGAAGTATTGAGCTGGTCCATGTCACGTGATAGGAGACGAGCGAATGAGCGTCAACGTTAGACACAGCCAGAGCCCGCCGCTCAGTGCGAATGCAGAAACCAGAGGAAAAAACAGCAAGCGATATACAAAGCGCTGTGGTTATTTTTCATCAGTCGATAAACTCACGGCAAGGTGCCAAGTGTGTGATTAAAAAGGTTTCCCACAGCAGCAACACAAGCAGTTTATTAAAACTTTTAAAGACGACGCACCCCGACAGCCACAGTGAGATTGAAAAGAGACAGGTGAGAGTCTGCAAAAAGCGCTGGTCCAGTTACATTTGACAGTGTGATGAAGTCTCTGAATATTCCGATCACAGTCTAATTTTAACAGACACTTTAAGCCTACCTTACACTGACAGATTTTGACTGGGAATTTGGAAAACTGTTCCAAACACACATCTGAATCCCTGCGAGGTTTTGTCATATACGTGACACCATTAGAAACATTTAATCAACTATAGTTTCCAAATATAGATGTTAAAATGATAGCCTATCGATGACGCTTTGTAAAAACAATAAAAGTAATTCCTAGGATTTTCAGTCCTCTCTCACCTGCAGCAGGCCCATTCAGCCCATTCCACTTAAAGCCTACCTTACATTGCCAGACTTTGCAAAGATTTGGAAAAGATTTTTGAAAAACTACAGTCTCAGACCCTCTCACATCTAGAGACAATTCATTGAGTTTTTAGTCACAGGCCAGTCTCAGATTAGGATTTTGCAAAGACTGTGGGTCACTATTTACAAGACTGCTGCTAGATTCCTTCAAATTATTTCCATCGTGCAATAGGCTACACGTCATCATTCACAGGAAATCACATGATAGCCTTCTCATATCAAAGTAATTTTTTCGCGTTTCTGCAGCATTGTTTGATGTGTGACATCACTAACAGATATAGAGTTGTTCTGTCACGTAGAACAGCCGACTAATAAATTATAAGAAATGAAATAACAAATAATCATAAAGGCTACAGCTGTCGCCTATTTTGCCCCTTCCTGTTTCATGTTCGCGCAAGGTTACTATTGGTTTTTAATGTTCACGTCACTATTTGCATGAGCCACGACTGAAAAGACTTCCGATAATATCAAACATGTTTGATATTGTCGTAACGGCAAAACTAGAAAAAGACTGACTCCGACGGACTTAAAACAGCTAAGATTGGCACCTTACACTAAACGATTTAGATGACGGGAGCGCGCTGCGATTTCAGTACAACTCCCAAGATTTCCGCCCGATTGTGGAAATTTAGTCGCCGACTGTTAAAACAGACCAAAATCGTGCAATGTAAGCCAGCCTTAATTTGCATTTGAAAGAGCCATTCACCAAGAGACACATTTACTTCTGACTTTCTGACTTTTTTCCAGTTTGTAGTAAAATTGCTTAATATTTGTTTATGTTCTTCTTACTTTTATGTAGCCAACACCTTTGGCCATACTATTTGTAAATGGTCTGTAATTGTCTTGTGATTTGTTTTAAATAATAATAATAATATTTTTTACTGACAAAAAATGCTAATAAGTATCGGTATCGATATCGATTAAAATGCAAGAAAAAGTATCGGTATCGTATCGAATCCTAAAAGTGTGGTATCGCCCATCCCTACTGTCAACATTTGGGGTGATTGAAGACAGTGCGATCCGAAGATCATGCTCGACATTAAGCTTATTTCTGCTTTTGTTCTTCTGCGTGAGAGCAGAGAAGCCAGCTTCGCATAGGTAGGTCGTACTGAAAGGCAAAAGCACTCTGATTGCGTGATTAACAGGCTGTGTGTACAACGCTGCACCCAGGGGCGGTTTTACCATTATAAGCAATCGCCTAGGGCCCTACCAAATATGACAAAAATATGTTTAATCTTAATTTGTCACGGATGTTAAGTAATCGACAATATATACAAAAGAACACACAAAAAATAGCATCAGAATGCCTAATAACATGTATCTAGTATATTGCAACACATACACCCACCCCTTGGTTACTCTACATTGAACTAGTCCATGACGTGATGACATGATGTGAATTGATTGAAACCTATAGAAATTGCAGCAACAACTGAAGAAGAATAATTGAGAGAACTAAAGTGCAGAACTGTGGAAATGAAATGACGAAAATATGGTGAAATTATCAAAGCGGTTACTCTTACCAAATGGCGAGAAATTCTGAAAGTGCTAGTAATGCTGCAGTCAACACCATGTTAAAAAAAAGATACCTTCTCAATGTCAAATATCTACTCAGGCATTGCAGATACCAAGTGAATAATGAAAATAGAAAAATACATTGAAATGAAAAAAAAAAAAAAAAAAAATGCTCAAGCCCCGTTCAGAAAATTGAACACATTACCATCTTCCACCCCCAAATTCATTCTTATCAAATTGCTATAAAAGGGTCTGTGGTTCTTTGGTAGGACACGCAACAATTTTTGACAAAACTTAACTGACGTTCAGTCACGGAACTTAAGTGCTTCAGGTGATACAAGAGATGCAGTCTGCCTTCCCAGGAGTTCTGCCTGTAGTGATACATTTCATCAAGGTCTTCTCATCAGCGTGGATTTCTTCTTGACTCCGTGGTCTTCTCTTGCGGCAGGCTGTGAAATAGAATCACAACAAAGACTAGAAATGCAATTCCCGAGGAATTACACGAGGGGATGCAATCTGCTGGGTAGGGTGTTGGTGGGGCTATAGAGCTGACTGCTAGCTGATTGGTAGGTTAATTGTGATACCAGCAAAGGTGCTTTTGGAGTAACTTTCTAATCTTTATTAACTTAGAGAAACATACTGAATAGGCCTTTTGACATTTCTCACAAAATTCTGCTTGATGATAGTCTGGATGAAGCCCTCCAAAACTGCATGCAATTCGCTCCACAGATTAGGTTGACATGAACACGGTTTTGGCCAACTTCTGAACCCTCAAAAACTGGTCAAGGTAGCTTACCATAGACCTAAATTTGAATTTGCTCAGCGAGTGACTGTGGCAACGAGTAATGATGCTCATTACCTATGCCCAAGAAACTGAGCTGCGCCACATCGGTGTATCTGATATACAGTGGGTATAGTAAGTATTCACACCCATGCTAAAGTTGACTAAAAAGAGGAATATAAAATCATCTTTTGAGAATTGATTGTAATGCCTTAATTAAAAAAATGAGTAAAGATCAAACCGCTAAGGACACTAATTATCTTTGTGATAGAACATTTATCTATTTACGATACATTCTTTTATCTTAAATACAGGTTGCATAAGTATTTGACCCCTATGTTAAATTCCCATAGGAGCAGGAGTATTTTTTATATGCTTTTATTTTTAAAGGCCAGCTATTTCATGGATCCAGGATATTATGCATCCTGATAAAGTTCCCTT
The DNA here is from genome assembly GCF_963854185.1 of Sardina pilchardus. Lineage (NCBI taxonomy): Eukaryota > Metazoa > Chordata > Actinopteri > Clupeiformes > Clupeidae > Sardina > Sardina pilchardus. The sequence goes on from NC_084997.1 coordinate 18,236,847, forward strand.
GGCCTTTGAAATTAAAATAGCCCCACATCATCACATACCCTTCACCATAGCTAGAGATAGGCATGGTGCTTTTTCCAGTTAGCCTACTAGCCTGTTTGATTTGCATTGAGCTCAATGAGCATCAAACAGGCTAATAGGCTGTTACAGTCACTGGTGGTGCCGGAACTGGTAAATCACACCTTATCAAATGCAACTATTCAGAGGCATCAAAAATATTCTGTAAATTACCCCGGATAGCAGAGGAGAGAGATGGCATGTCCGTACCCACTGTCATTCTCACAGCATTTACTGGCACAGCAGCTTTTAACATATCTGGCAAGATGCTGCAAACTGCCAAGAAGCCTGAAACCACCTTACAAGTGCCTTGGAAACTCTCTGGATGAAATAAGAGCAACCTTGTCCCATGTTGAGATCATAATCATTGATGTAGTGTCCATGATATCAAAAACTCTTTCCATATGTCAATTGGAGGTTACAAGAGATTAAAGGGAGCAAGAAAGATTTTGGTGGCCTAAGTGTGCTCGTCTTTGGAGATTTTTATCAGCTCCCAGCACTAAGAAAGCAAATTTCAATTGAATTCACACAGAAATAATGTCATATATCACAGACACATTACCTGCTTTTCCCAAGACAGATAGCTGGTATGTTGTCCAGTCAGCCTGAGGGGCATATCCTTCCATGACCGCCTTGGAAATATTTGTTCGGCCTGATGGCCAAAAACATGCATCTTCCTTAGGCCCAGTGAACCACTTGGATGGGATAACTGCCAGACCTCCGTCAACAAATTCCACTATCGCAAAAGGCAACATTCTTTTAAAAAAAAAAAAAATCAAGAAAGATTAATGCAACAGCATTTTTTGTTTTGAGAGTTCAAGAGTTTTTTGTACCTTAAAATAATATTTCCAAAAATCATTTCAGTGGTTCATCCAGTGTTTCCCCTGCGACCGTGAGGGGGGTGCCACCACACACACTGTTCACACTCGCCACCGTGAAAGGGGGTCACACTGGTCACACTGGTCACTTCTAGGTAAGGCAGGCTGGCTTCGGTCTCCCAGGTTGCGATGCTCGGGCTATCGGCACCTGGGGATGGTTTCTCTTTGGGCAGGCTAGGGCGGAGGGATGGAGTGGTCGAGGCACTGGGACTGGCTCACGAGGGCTCTTGGTGTGGCACCGGCCGTCGTGGATCAAGGTGAGAGAGAGCAGACAAACAGTAGACAATTAACTGGCTCGGGCAAGCATTAATAGGGAGGGGGGGGGGGGACAGGCTATCGCTTCCAAGAAGATAGCGTTAGCTTAAATCCAGGTACACAATCACGCATACAGTGAGAAAAGGACTTACTTAGCTTCCCACGTCGGCTCCTCGTACCGAATCGGACCTCGGGTAACGTGCCCGTCGGATTATCCTGTGTGAATCTCCTGCGTGAATCTCCTGTGTGCCATCTTCTCCCCCGGCTCTCCTCGCTGCCTTTGTTGTACTCCAGTGTGTGTACTCTTCCGTACGGCCCAGCGTCGACGTCTTCGGTGCTTCCAGTCACTCGTGCCCGTGACCTCCTCTCCTGAGGCTTCGAGGCACACACATTAAAAACATTACCCAATTGCCTCATTCTCCAATCGCAAAGCTACTCTAGTTCCGAACACCTGTAGCTCGTGATTGTCAATTAGTAAAACACCCGGCAGCTGTAGAAGTCCGTCCCTTAAGGGGTACGGGTGGAACACATACTAGGCTACTATATTTTTGCTTACGATAGGGTTTGATTGTCTAATTATTGATAATGTCACCTAGAGCTAACCGGTTACTGTAACGAAGCAAGATAGGAGTGGGCTACTGCAGGAGACCAGACGAAGACGATAACGTTCCGTGGCATGGTATCAATGTTAGATTGCTTCTTCTAGTCACTAGTGTTTACAGCCAGAGAGGGTTAAAGTGTAGCAGATGGCTAATGAAGGATTCTTTGCTACAGCTGTAGCTTAATGAGCACAGACGTAACAACACATATTTGCCGGCAAAGCATCTCAGCGTTAACTCTATGGGAGTTTTTAATTATTTTATCGTAAGTATATTAAAAAGTATAAAGTTCACAAATGTGACCATTCAAAGCGAAATCAGTCGTTTTGCGCACAACGTTATTTTGAGAAAATCAATAATAACAAACTTCCGGGTTAAAATGTTGAATTTCACGTTTTCGCATAATTCGACTGTATACAGTCTACAGTTTCATATCGTGAACGCATTTCACGGAAAAACAGACGTTTTGACTGTTAAACCCGGCAAAGATTCAACACATTTGCTGTCATTCCCGTTGTGCACGCGCCGCTTAAAAAGGTGATTTTTCCTCTTCTGACATATCGTGACAGGAGAACCATGTCAACTTTGGATGCGGTTATCTTAGCGATAGTTTGTGTAATACCCTCAATATACATATCGTTGGAAAGCTTAGTTTATGGCCGTTCACGTGAACACAATAACTTAATTTAATACATTTTACCGAAACGACTGGTTCCGCTTTACAGGGTCACAAATGTGAAAAATACATACAACAAATCTCCGTTACAAGACCTGTGTAGGAGTGTTTGAATGACGTCAAACGGTTCAGTGGTTTTAGAGCATTCGATCGTTGATTTTGGTCGGAAGCAGAATAATTATAACGATAATAAGAAAAACAGGGATAACAGTACATTGCATTTGCATGCAATGTAATAATTGTCATTGTTATGACTTACTGTGATGCGGGAATACACTGTCGTATTCCATTTTAGACCAAACCCCTCCCGCACAGATGCCTTCAAATGAGAGACGAACAGGTATTTATTGATATCCAGAGGTGTCAGCGCAGCCTCCCTCCACAACGCCACTGCCACTGGCCTGCCCTTGATCCATTTTTTAATTTGATGTCTACTTCAGGTACTATCTGGCCCCCAGAGTTCACCTGTTGTGGAGCTGAAATCTGTGAAAACAGAAACATGCAGACAAAAATGGAAAAGTTGGGGCTGTGCAATTTAACCAACCATATTGGGTTTGAGCAATCCACTTTTTCTAATTGAATCAAGTAAGGTTAAGAATATATACTAAATTCACAAAACATGCATTTAAACAAAATCATGTTTTCAAAGACAATGAAAATCGCGTTGCATTTAGAGATTTGTAAACCAACCCAACAGAATGGACTAACATAACTGTATACTTACGGAGTCCACAAAGCCCTGCAGGGTTATGAACCCTTCTGCAGGTGGGGAATGAGCATCCCCAGTCTCCATGGGGAAGCTAGGCGGGAACAGGGCTCTCTCTCCCCTCTCCACAACTTCTGCGCTGATATGCATGTGGTTTGTACAAGTATCTCTGTACCAGGCCCAAAATAGGCCCTGGACCCCCCTGATTGATATCCTGGTAAAGGCGTATGACTGCCCTTTAATTAATTTGTGGGCCTGCTCTTCTGGGGGAGTGACCGTATAGACCCGAGCCCCACCAGTAAGTGCTGCCACCATAACTGAGCCCATATGGGCTGTTAGGGTGGGGACGAAGTTAAACGATTTGGCCTGAGGGCGCTGGACTGTGGCAACACAGGCCAGTTTTATGCTGCTCTGGCGATAGGGCATCGCTCGTCCTGGATCCATCTGAAAGGAAAAGGAAAATAAGATTTAAATGTGCTGTTATCTTTTACCTTTACCAATCATTTGGGAATCACTTATCATCATCATCATTAACATCTGCACAACTATTAAGTTACAATGAAAGAGTCATAACGAACAGGAAAAAAACTACATTTGTAAAGAAAATTATATATTTGCATAGCCCATATTTATAATTTAGGAATTAGTGCCTGCAAATTGTATTAACACGGTTAACGTTAACCTCTGATACAGACGCTACTTGAAATGAAGACAAAATGTTCTGATAGATTTTAGCTGTTGGCGATGACACCAAAGTTCAGTCAGACTTGGATAACTCTTAACGTTATGTCGAGAGTTGGAACTTTAACGTCTCCACGGACGAACTACATTTGTAAAGAAAATTATATATTTGTATAGCCCATATTAATTATTTAGGAATGAGTGATAACCTGCGATACAAACGCTACACCGGTTACACCGGTTACTAATAATCAACGGTTGATTATTACGCCAGATGAGAGTGTAGTTCCATGTCAAATCAGCCTAGAAAAATGCCAGGTTTCATTTTCAGTTGGTCTTATTGCACTTTCTAACTTGAGAGGAGACATGTTTGATTATGTTTTGATAAGCATGTGAGGTTTTGTAAGCGCATCTAGGGCAATGTTGGCAAGAACCTTCCCTGTGGTATCACTGGTTTGGTAGAGGTCCATGAACACCTCTTGTGGAACAAAGTCTTTGTCCACATACCTCAAACAGATTGACTCCTGCCCTGTGCCTGAAATATCCTGTGTAGGCTACCATCAGCAATGAGGGACAACTGCAGGATGGGAAGCGCTCTGATGCAGTCCGCAATACAACAAAGGATTGAGTGGCTCATCATTGTCAAGATTCAATATTGAATTTCGGGGCTTAAGTCATTTTTTGTCCCCTTTCCAAGGCAGTGTAGATTGCAAGAAAAGGCTGGTTTAAAAGTCTGTACTTTGCAGTGTTTTCTTTCGGGGGGGGGGTTCCTACGCACATGGGAACCACACACCTTTCACATTCTTCACACCACTTCTTGATGTCATGCCACATCCTTGGCCAGTAACACCGCTGTTGAATCAGACTTGTGGTACGATCTACTCCCAGGTGCCCATGTTTATTATGCAAGTTGGTAAGCACCACTCCCCGTATAGGAGGAGTTGAAATACCGTGGCCTTGGCTGCAAGTACTAGGCTGTGTCTGAAACATAAGTACACACGCTGGGCAGCGTGTATTTTCTGGAAGTTACGTCAGAACAGACTGTCCGAAAGTCAAGTGCTCTCACTAGGGTACTTCGTTTGACGTGATTTCCAAGCATCAATGCATCTTTTTTGGCCTCAGATCGTCAATGCTTGAAGTAACAAAGGTGAATTCCAACACCATAACAGGCCATTTTGGCACATTTTTCGTTGGCACTACTACACGTTTGCTTGTGTTGCTCATTCCATGGGAGCCCAATGCTTACAAGCAGCTGTACCTCATTGTAAAGGTGACTAATAAACAATGAAAATGACATAAAACACGATATAATGGTCCAAAGTCAAGTTTCTTTTTGTGAGCGGTTAACTTCAAGCATTGACGATTGCACTCTCCCACAGAAATGAGGAAAACAAAACATGTTAGGCGTACATTCGTTCATTTTATACTCAGTAGTGTGTAGAGGATCCATATGCAGCCACAACAGCTTGGCACCTTCTTCTCATGCTGGTCACCAACCTGGCTACATTCTGCTGTGGGATGGCATTCCATTCCTCGATAAGGATCTGTTAAGTCAGCCAACCTGGTTCTGTTGGTGACTCTGGCACGTACAGCACGCCCAAGCTGATGCCACAGGTGTTCAATAGGGTTGAGGTCTGGACTCACGTCACGGCAGGCCATTCCATCCTCTCCATTCCCAAATTCTGGAGGTACTCTGATGATCCCAGCTCTATGGGGGCGAGTGTTGTCATCCTGGAGGATGGCATTTGGTCCCATATTCTGGAGATATGGAATTGCCACTGGCTCCAGAATCTCATCCCGGTATCTAAACTCACCTGGTAGCACTTGAAGCCCAAAACGAGATGTCTGGCAGCAGAACCATATTACTGGCCATTTTGGCACATTTTTGGTTGACACTACTCAGACATTTGGCTGTAATGCTCATTCCATGATTGCCCTATGCTTACAAGCTACCTCATTGTAAAGGTGACAAATAAGATAAGATAAGATGAGCCTTTATTGTCTCCAAGAGGAGAAATTTGCCTTGGGCAATCAAGAGAGTGAGATTGGGACACATAACATACATTAACAAAAAAAAAAAAAAAAAAATCAACGATAAAAATGATATTTAACACTTTACTGGTTGGTATTACTAAAGGGGAGATATAATGGGCCAAAGTCAAGTTATTACTGTTTGTGAGCGGTTTATTATGCAGGTTCTGTATAACTGCATCATAATTTGCATTATTCAATTACACATTCAGGGATTGAAGACAAAAGCAATGCACAAAAATTACTAGTGTGTAAATAGTTACACAAAGATTGTCCGTTCACTTATTTATTAAGACCCACTACATCCCTGAGGAGTCATAATAGAAACAACAAAATATTTTTAAAAATGAAAAGAAAAAAAGGCATGAATATATGTAGGCATGAACAACCATTAAGACAGTTGCTGCTGGAGGTCTGGCAGTAGGAGGTGCTGCTGCTGCTGGAGGTCTGGCAGGAGGAGGTGCTGCTGGAGGTCTGGCAGGAGGAGATGCTGCTGCAGATGGAGGTATGGCAGGAGGAGGTGCTGTTGCTGCTGGAGGTCTGGCAGGAGGTGCTGCTGGAGGTCTGGCAGGAGGAGGTGCTGTTGCTGCTGGAGGTCTGGCAGGAGGTGCTGCTGGAGGTCTGGCAGGAGGAGGTGCTGCTGCAGATGGAGGTATGGCAGGAGGAGGTGTTGCTGGAGGTCTGGCAGGAGGAGGTGGTGCTGGAGGTATGGCAGGAGAAGGTGCTGTTGTTGCTGGAGGTCTGGCAGGAGGAGGTGTTGCTGGAGGTCTGGCAGGAGGAGGTGTTGCTGGAGGTCTGGCAGGAGGAGGTGCTGTTGTTGCTGGAGGTCTGGCAGGAGGAGGTGTTGCTGGAGGTCTGGCAGGAGGAGGTGCTGTTGTTGCTGGAGGTCTGGCAGGAGGAGGTGCTGTTGTTGCTGGAGGTCTGGCAGGAGGAGGTGCTGTTGCTGCTGGAGGTCTGGCAGGAGGAGGTGCTGTTGTTGCTGGAGGTCTGGCAGGAGGAGGTGCTGTTGCTGCTGGAGGTCTGGCAGGAGGAGGTGCTGCTGCTGCTGGAGGTCTGGCAGGAGGTGCTGCTGCTGGAGGTCTGGCAGGAGGAGATACTGCTGCTGCTGGAGGTCTGGCAGGAGGAGATGCTGTGATCCCACGTTCAAATAATAGCCTACATATCTGAGTCGTGATCAGTTTGATAGTAGCCTAATGTATTTCTAAACACATGGAACTTAGAATCCTGTTATTGATATTTTAGGCAGCACGTGACAGTAAACAATTTGACTATGGTGTCTGCGTTGTCCAACTTGATAGCGCAGTTGTTGGACAGAGCGCGATGGTCTCTGGTTATGTTAGCGCAGATTGAATAGGTGGTGTCGGCCAACTCGATAGCGCAGATGTAGGACAGCGCGCAATGGTCTCTGGTTATGTTAGGGCAGACTGAATAGGTGGTGTCGGCCAACTCGATAGCGCAGTTGTAACATTGGACAGCGCGCGGTGGTCTTAGGTTAGCGCAGGTTGATTCAGTAGCGCGAAGTGCAGCTGAATGGGTGGTGTCTGTGTTGGCCAGGCATTTGATTTGTTTGGCTCGCCATACTTTGCCACCATTTTCTTGGCCATATCAGTAGCATTAATTTTACTTATGGACAGTGTTACCTTCATCATGGCACGGACCACAATTCAAACCATTTCATTCCTCAAACTTGGACCTGGACGTCTACCTCTCTCCAAAGCCTCGGGGAACTCTCCCCACGGAATCTGGAATGAGTCCGGAAAAGAGCGACCTGGGCTCTGACTGCAGCTGGACGATGATGTTGAAATTGGTGACAGAGACAGCGCAGACGTAGAAGGTCCTGGTAAGGTCACAGTGCTTGAAGAACCACTTTCCTGGCCCTGGCCTAAAAAATACACATACCCAAAACAGAGATATAATATTTTTATATTTTGACTGAACTTAAATAGCCGTGTTGATAACTGGTCACATCATGAACAGCAATGCTGAACTTACATTTTAGGCTCCATACAGCAACCAGCTTACGGGCTTGTATGGGCCTCAAGGCGGATAACAAATCTTCTTCCTTGATGAACTGGAAGTCCTCATGGGTCTCTATCCCCAGGGATTGTAGAGTTTCCACCAAGATGTCCTTCGATACCTCTGGAAGGTCAGGCAAGACCTCCGCGATGGCGGAAAGGATAAATGGCTCGGTCATCTCTACAAATTGCATTTAAGACATAAGAGGAAACATTACAAAATTAGCTGATACATTTACTCATTGACAGCCACTTCAAGCTAAAATCATTCCATTTACAATTTCTGGCCAACTATACCTTTGAATACTTTTTAACTATTCAAACATGGCCAAGATTATTTTGACCAAACACTTTCAGTGGAATGACGTTGTTAATGTGATAAGTCATTAATGTTTACACACTGCATTCCTGGGGTGCGTTTCCCGATAACGGTGGATAGACACTCTTACGAGGGTTTTGTACGATTCATCTTAAGATCGATCGTTTGGTTTTGCCGACTGTTTCCCGAACATGCTCGTAGTGTTAACGCGCGTGCACTGCTCTTAAAATGCTCTTAAGGGGAGCTGTCCACGATAACAGTTCTGAAATATCCCCTAATTTGATGTAGCCTGGATCAAAGCCATCGATATCTCAAAGTTGCGACACTACCATTGACTCCCGTGTACAAACAATGGCGGCACATCCGGGAACTATTCCATTGAGAATGAATGAATATCTAATAAGACTTTTCTACATGACTTATAGTCGTGTGCATAATAATGCATTTTCATTGAGTGATATATGTATGTGGAAATGCAGTTTATAATAATTTTCATCGAGTATTTACCGTAAATATTAATGCGATCGCTGCTGTCAATTCCGTAGTAAACCAGGGACCGAGGGAACTACTGAGTCTACCCACTAACCACGTGACTGCTCTTAACTGGCTTTAACATGGAAGTCAACGGCTGACGGCTGTCGCAACTTTGAGATATCGATGGCTTTGGCCTGGATGCCAGACTGAAGTTTAGCCCCGCCTACATTCTTTTTCTGCAGGGAACTTCGGTCTGGCACTGCGCCGTTCAGCTGCTACTATTCGAGATACAGATCTGTTCGGACCAATCACGTTGTCAGGGCGGGCTTTACGTGATGATTGACAGATGAACAGCAGTGAAGTTCACGGCTGCATGCGTCCTCGTTCGACGAGTTGGGTGTGAGGCCATGTTGGATTAGGTTGATTTTGATTGCAACAGAAACGCTATGGCTATGAATGCATAATTTGTTCATGCAGTTTGGCCTTTCGTTTATCTTAGCTATTGAAACGGAGGTTTTATCACGGATTCACACAACTATTTCTGAACACTTAGACCAACGTGGATATGTGGGAAAACTTCAGTTTCACTTTCACCAAGGTAAAACGGCATGTTTGGGTGATGTTGCTCCCGTTTGTTTAAAAATGTCTGTTTGCTCGTTGGGTTAACGACACACTTCCCCAGCTGTTCATTGCATACAATTTGAAGGAATTATTTTTAAAAACGAAGGATGTTTTCCATATAGCCTACCCTGCTACATATTTCGTTGTCTTAGATTTCGCTGATACTGACAGCCAATAACTTGTTCTGTTTGGTTTGGTCTATCCAATGAGTGCAGAGCTATCCCCCCCGCCCTGTATCGGTTGAGTCACGCCCCATAATCGCAGCTGAATGGAGCAGTTTCAGACTCATATTCTGACAATATGACGTCGTCAGGCTAAATTTGATGGTGACAGCACGTCACAGCTATACCGTCTGAACTTCGGATCTATACATTAATTCACATCAATACGAGAATAGAAAACCTTTGACATCTGCATGTAAGCATTCCAAGTATCCTAGGCCATATACCACACACAGGCATACATACTTTTTATTATTTAACATTCGATTGTTGCCCCGTTTTTATGTTTGTTGGAAGATATTAGGCCATATAGTTACATATTAGGCTTCGGCTAGCTTACTCCTACATCGTTCATGCCAGTTCTTTGCTAACCTACTTGTGAGAGCACGGTGTGCTGCCTGTGCAATAATCAGACCTGCAAACTTGTCGCTTTTCGGCGACAATCGCCGTTTTCTTGGTAAATTGGGTCATTCATGTGAATCGCGCAGAACCGGAGAGTTTTTATTTGGGGGGGGGGGGGGGGTTCGCTGGGGTGAAGGCTGCTCATCTGTATGTAATGCGGGCTAGAATTGCGAAACATTATTGGCTAATTCTTGTAATTGACACTTCTCTGGGCCAATCGGAGTCTTAGCACTTTCTTCATCCCTGCTACCGCGCGTCATTTTTGTCAGGGACGACACCGCGTTCGGTCCACAAATATGAACGTAGCCGGCCCCTTCTAAGTGCATTTATTTCTTGGACCGAACGCCGTGGAGTCCATTATCCCACTTATTCCACTGTTACCATTTGTTTTGTGTTAATTTCCTGTTATGATGTAAACGTGACAGAGACGGTGTAACAATCTTTGGTTTAAATCGCTAAAAATATGTTGTCTTGTTAGTAGAACTAGGCTACTTCTTTCCACCACATATCAACTAATTTCTAAACTTGCAATACAAACTGCCGTTGCTAGTTCTAAATGGATGATTGCTATGGTCAAAAGCCAGTCAGTTCTATCTCTTTTCTATGAACCATTAGCTTTGAAACATCGCTATTTTAATTGCCCTATCCAACTAGCTAAAATCAACCACCGCCATGTGCGACAATGTTACAGTATGTTCTGAACGTCTACAGCTTGGATGCAACGTGACCGTTCATTTAAACTTCACAATGAGTTTGCCAAATTAATAGGCTATTCCAGTGTGATACGGCCAACAATTTGGATCAAGGTCATAGGTGTGCAAATAACGTTTAATGCACCCTCTGTAGGACGCAGGACGTGCATTGATTTGCATTGAGCTCAATGATCATCAAACAGACTAATGATTAATGACTAAATTACTTAATGACTAATGACTAAAGGCTAACTGGAAAAAAACACCATGCAATATCTAGCTATGGTGAAGAAGAGTATATGATGGTGTGGGGCTATTTTAATTCCTAAGGCCAAGGGAACTTTATCAGGATGCATAGTATCCTGGATCCATGAAATAGCTGGCCTTTAAAGATAAAAACATAAGCATATAAAAAAAATCCTCCTGCACCTATGGGAATTGACATAGGGGTCAAAACAGGCCTACTTACTGTATGCCCCCTGTATTAAAGTAAGAACATGTATTTATTTACGATGCATTCTTCATTTTTTGAAGAAAATCCTTGATTTTTACTCATTTTTTTTTTAATTAAGGCATGAAGATTATTTTCTATTCCTCTTTTTAGTCAAGCATGGGTTCAAATACTCTCCCCTGTGTGTGTGTGTGTGTGTGTGTGTGTGCTTGTGTTTACATACATCATACATGTATATGTGTGATATATAATAATATAGTAATACATAACAAAACGAGCAGTTTTCTTTATATGCACCCCCCCCCCCCCCCCCCCGTCGGACACTGTCACCTTTTTTACGCTGAGGGGTTTGCAGGTCTGAATAATGTTTCGAGGTGTCACTTAAGCAGACGTTTGAATAAAAAGGTTAAGAAAATGAAGAAATGTGTAGGCTTAAATAACATCCTAGCCTTAGATTTTGACGCAGCACAAACTAGGCCTGTAGCCACATATTCCTTTCTAAGTGATTAAGTGACTAGAGGTATGGGCGGTTAGTCTATCAGTTGGTAGACATTTTTAGGTTTGACACCAATTTATCCAACGTTGAGCCAACGTTGGGCCAACGTTGGCACAACCATATCTTCATAATATTCTGCAAACCTTCTACCAAAGAAAAGCCAACCTATCCGGACAAAATTACGTTGGCCCAACGTCAGCTTGCTACCTGGGTTGGTAGATTGACATTGACCACAGTGTTCGCCTGTACGACAAAGAGTTAAAAAAGCCAATATTTCAATATTTCTGCCTAACCAACGTCAATGGCAACAAAGTGGCATATTGCTTAAAATAAATGTATCCAACTGAATAGTAAAAAAAACAAGTCGTCCCTCTCATTATTTTCAAAATTTAACAGATACGTGGCTTTGGCCCACCGCCTTGACGTCTTGTTTGCATGTGTTCAGTGGAAGTCAATTGGAGCCATAAAGTGGGAAATGGCGGTGACCATGACGTGACGCTGGTACGATATACCTCTTATAATCGCGATGTAGCCTATCACTGGGTTATTAATGCTAAGCTACAGTATAGCCTAATTACAGTAAGCTGCTAGGCTATACTATATATTAAATTAAATGTAAAGACACAGAATAATGACAGAACTGTAAGATCACATTCAAAAACTTTTGAAGTCTACCCAAAGCCTGTTTGCAAACGTATAGCCTACAAAGGGAAAAGGCCTAATAAAGTGTGTTGCATACCATCTTGAATCATTTCAAAAAACTAGAATAAGGCAGTCTATAGCCTATGCTGTTTCCATAGTTACATCCAAATCATTTGTTTTAAATATCATTGTTTCTAGCATCCAGTACAATTCATTTGTGCAGAGACGCACACAAACATTGCATGAGTACTGCATTGATGATGGCACCAAATTAAAATGTATTTCCTGATTGGGGGAAACTTTTAGTTTATTTTTAGTAGATAGGCGGTTCACAGCTTAAAATTCATTTATTTTCATTTTGAAAGAAACAGCAGAGGCAATAGAAAATGCCATATGCAGTTCGGTAAATCGCGTTGCCAGGACAACGTGACATTTTCACTTCTGTCCAAACAGTGATATTTTTCTTGAGAGGAGATATTTCTGGTAGAAGTTAAAGCAATTGTGTTTATTTGCCATTGTGAGTTTCATTTATTTTTCTTTTCTGTTGTGATTTTGTATTTAGCACTGTTTTTTTGGGGGGATTGCTGTTGTGATTTTTATTTTGCTATTGTGTGTTTAGTAATTTGCTGTTTTGATTTCCATTTTACTGTAGGCTAATAGTTTCTGGTTTGTTGCAATTTTGCCGCTTCAAGGCCGTAAATACTCAAGGGTCATCACACACGCACATCGACCTGGGCACAATCAAAATAACTTACAGGGCGTCTATAACAGACTCTTACATATCTTCTCACTCGTAAGACTACCACAGAATGTTGGAGTCACTCAACAGCAGGCAGTCATGAGAACCACTGACTCCACAATATTAACAAGCCTTATAATTAAATACATCTTAATATAGTATATTTCAAATACACCCACGTTCAGACAACTTCATCTTCCCGTTTAAAGGTTGTTTGATCTCATCAGAGTCAACACACACACTAAGGAAGGTAACTGTACGGTACAGTAAGTGTCCTCCCATGTTCTCTCTCTCAGTGTTACAGAAACAGCTCCAAAAGTTCCAACATCCAGATCATGATTCAGGTCCAGATGATCATACCAATCTGCCAGTACCAATTAAGTTATGCGACTGGACGCACATGCACATACTGTATGTAGACGGCTGAATCTGATAGCAAAACCCTTTTTATCTTTGTGGATAAAGCATGTGGACATACAGCCAAAGCTAACCAGAACTAGGTAGGCCTATGGGGAATTCACAGAATCTGTTGTAAAACTTCATATTTGAGGCTATTGTTGAGGTTGTATTCAGGGTATTGTATCACATGATGTCACTGGCCTGTAGCTGTCAAGTGCAGAAAAAAATAGTATCCATTGTGTAATGGACAAAATGTGTTGATTGTTTTTATTTCCAAAAGTTGTTAAGATGTGACTCCACATTTAAGCCTATACACAGTGTGCACTAGACATCAAGGGAAGGCCCTATTAGAAGTAATGATGTCTTGTTTTGTGTACAGTGGCATGCCATTTTTGAAAGAAATGGTTTATTTATTTCATCACACATCATTTCTGTGACATGATGTCACACACGTAATTTGGCTGTGATCATTTTAAGCTGACTGATTTCTTCTAGTACAAACCTATGTACAAACCTACAAACCAAGGCCGCTGCTGTTCTACTTTTTAAACACTAGAGGGAGCCCGTGTTGCATATTACCTCAACTTGCCTGCCCTAGTTTTTCCCTTAGACAAAAGAACAGGATCTGAAAATGTAGATGAACTTACCATGACATTCATTTTGCTATGGCTTTCCAGCATAGACATACAACGTTTCAACAGTCATTACTGTTCTCAGTGTATTTGCCATCCTTTTTTTTATAATTTATTTGAAAATAAGGGTTGTGTCTCATGAAATAATGTAAATAGAGAAGAGAAAAGAGCCATATAGACACCTAATACTATTGAAAATATTTGTATAGCCACAGGCTGCTATATATAAGCATTCTGTACAAACCATTAGTCAACATTGTACGTATGCAATTACATTAATGTACATATGCACATGCTAATCATGTCAATCCATCAGCTTGGGTAGAAACATATACTGCACTTATTCTCCTAAAAGGCTAACACCCTGCATTAAATGGTTCATGATTATCTTGATCTAATGACACATTAGGTTGAAATATTTAATTGCCAAAATAGATTGCCGTTCTTTTTCTTTCAACCAGCAGCAGGTGTTGTTCAGTCAAAGTATGCCTAAGGGCTTGGCAGGTTGCTCAATTGCACTCCTGACTAGCTTTTAATGCACACAGATGTTCTGGGTCAAGCTTGCAGTGGTGGCAAATATAGGGAAGGAAATGTTAGTTAAAAAGTTAGCTGACACAGTGTTCATCTACTGTACCATTTTTTTAGTAAACAAACTAAACAAAAGCATCAAAAATCAACTTTTTTTTTTCACTTTGATTCAAAACATTCTGCCCAATAAATCATGTAAACATGTACAATAAGTCACATAAGACGTGGTCAGTTATGGATCAGTAATCATATTCATAACAGTGCCTCTTTCTTTTTTTTCTCCCCACACTTTCTATGGCTGTTTTACCTCTTGTGTGAACTTTAATAAAAGCCACTGTGCATTCATCATGCATAGATGTATTCATAACCTAGCACAATGAACCAAAGCACTATTTTTGAGTTCCCAGACATTGGTCATAGAAGTACAGCAAAGGTTTTGTCTTGACTGTTTGTGAGAGCCAAAATGTCTCCTGCTGTAAGCCCTCCAACCCGTCCATTCTAGCCTTCATTTGCGAGAAAAGCTTTCAGGGCGTGCCAAAGCTTGAGCTGTGTGCATCTTTGGGGCCTGGGATTAATTTTAACATTTACAAGCTGCTAAAATGTCCCAGTGTCCCTTGTTCCATTGGCTCACAATCTGCTCGGGTTGATAACTCAAGAGGAGACCAGACCACCACAGACCTTTAAATCCTCACTTGGAGTACCAATCGTTAAACATCAGTCTTCTTTACAAGGTTGAGCACAGTGAAACTCGACTTTATTGATCACTGTAAGTGAACATGTAATGACAGATTCTTTTCTTCTTAAATATAAATGCAGTATAGTTGGACTTCTGCATCTATGAATAACAGGACTACAGTCACTTCCTTCTGAAATAAAGTAGAAGTGAGAAAGGAAATGGAAATTTTGGTTAGAAATGAATGGCTCAGACAGTATATAATTGGTGTGACTTATTCCTATAACTGCTATTGAAGGTAGATATGTCATATCAGCATTTGTTGTTACATATGTCTGCGTTACGTTACATTAATGTAAAATTATGAATTCATCCTTCAGAGCAAGCATATTCATGACCTAAATATGAAATAAGATAAAATATGACAAGAGTTTATAGCAAAGTTTGAATGAAACAATACTATTGTTGTAAAAGCTAAACAGTTACACTGCTCTGCGAGTGGTGGATAACTGCCAAACCAAACTAGAAAAGACTCCTGGGCGGCTACAATAGACTTACCATACAGCAAGAAGAATAGTAAGCTGATTTGCATAAACAGTATTCAAACATCCTGCCATTATTTGCCATTAAAATTCTTCTCACTCAATTTAGAAGGTTTACTCCATTTTTTTTTTATTTGGAAGTGCAATCCAGATTTGGATGAGCACGTTTAACTCCATAAACAATTTACACTTCACTCCTGAATCAAGGAAGCGCTTGGAAGCAATGACACCTAGTTTTGTGTATGGCCGTCAACAGAAGAGGAATCCAGTCCCGTGTGTTGGACAGGAAATGACTTTTCGACGCATTATTTTGTTATCATCACATAGCTCCCTGCGGTATAAGATAGTGAGCAGGTGTGTCTTGCATGGCGTAATGTGTTTAGTCTGTGTGGAGTCCAAACCTTTTTGTGTTTAGCTTCAGGCACAATGAAACAGGAAAGGAGTCATCTTCTCCAGGCTCTTCTGTGTGGTCACATGCTCATAAGCTTACCACGAATAAATCTGAGTTTACTGACAAGACCACTCTGACAATTTTGTCAACTTTGCTGAGACATGATGGTTGAGGGAAATTACAAGTATTTAATGGGGCGTCTATGTTGTGGAAACATGCCAAGTTAGTTCATATTGCTTTATTTTCTTTAAGCTATGAGAGGGGTCTCCTCTTTTGTATCAGTCCCAAGACAGATCTGCGGTCAGTATGAAAGGCATATCTAAAAGAAACAGAATTGGCAACAATTATGATCATGCTGTACACCACGATTAGGAGAACCATATGGCCCTTCTCACTGTTCCCAGCAGTTAGCCGAGGGTCAAGCCAGGGACAGTTGGGCATGGGAAAATGCAAAGTGCTGCAGTCATTATATCATTTCCTGTCCTGATTTCAGTAAAAATAGAACAATTACAATGAAAATGTTAACTGTTCTACTATATACTGAGGTTGAACAATCAAGGTCAGATCACTTGGGGTGGAAGTTTTCTGCTTCCTACGCATTGAAAATGTTATGGGCCACATACAATTGTATGCCTACTGTATGAACACAGTATTTATATAAAATGTTTTCTTCTGATATTAAGGCTTCATTTGTAGTTCTCTAGGTATCTTCTGTCTAAGTCAACATGTAACATGGATCTGATAGTTTTATTGGTTTGCTATTGTTTGTTAGATTGGCACAGACAAATAATGCTTGTTTAATAATATGTCAGTTTTCAAATGTTTGGAATCCGTGTAATTTACACTTTCTTCCCGTGTTAGGACAAGGCAGACATTCTACTGACCCTGATGACCTAAGAGAGCTGTCATTTCCTCTGCTGGGTAGATCAATGATTCAAGTATTCCTACTGTAAGCATGCCAGCTATTACAGCCTTTCGTTTTAAGCAAAGCATTCCTTATGAATCAACAGATGATTCAGATATTTCAAATATGATTTCCAAAACAACAAGTGCTGTATTAAGTTTAATGATGAGCAGAAGGTGAAGAAAATAAGGAGAAATTGCACACTGACTTGGCCATAATGTATGCAAGCATGGTCATCATACTGCCGCAATTAATAAATTGAATATCTTATTATAATTTTGTTCTTATTCACATTCAGTTTAAAATATAACATCCTAACTGGTCTGGTAAACTACTGATGTTTTTTTTTTTTTTTTTTAAAACTTCTTTACAGTTGGACAGTTGTATCTGAAACCATGAATCTTACCATCATTGTTATGTTCTGAAATTGTAATTGACAGATTATAAATAATAGATAACATTACATAGATAGATTGTTATATGAGCATGACAGTGATGAGCAAATGGTCTAGGCTTCACAGTGACAGAATGAGGCATGTCCAGAGGCTCAGGCTCCCCGTCCGTGATGAGAAGGGCTGGAGCAGCATGCCATAATCTCCCAGTGGACTGCCCTGCCCATCCAGTCCTGGCTGGCTCCGACACGTGTTCTGGAACCTTCTCACAGCACCCCTTAGGCTGAAGCGCGAGCGCTGAAGTCGTTTTGTGTTTTTCGAGAACCACCCAGATTGCCATACTAGCCCTGATTTATAAAACTTGGGTTTGTTGACACATTGGAATTGTCAGTAAAATGCAGTGGTATGGTTCAAATCGCCCTGTTCGCTCCATCGCAAAAACATATGCAGATAATCGTACATATTTAGCATCATCTTCTGTTTCCTTCTTTAGAATTTCTCTGTCTAAAATCAATCAGATTGTCTTTTGACAGTTTGGCAACAAGACACAAATCTGTAATGAAGAGGGAAAGAAAATAGTGCTGAGATGCAAATTGAAATGGTTGTTGAAGCCTCCTTACTCCGGCTTTCAGTTCTACTAATAAAGAAATACAAAGGGTTTGGGAACTGAGCTCTTATGCATTAAATTGTACAAATGAAACAATGTAGACCTGCTCTCTCTGTAAACCTTTGTAGCTCTTTCTTTCTCTGTCTGTATGCCTGTCTTCTTTCTCTGTCACACACACACACACACAGCGACACACACAAAGAAATTCTATCAAATTGACAAACACACAGTTGCAATGTCAAGCTCATGGGGGATTTATCTCTCTGGTTTATTATCTTTTGGAACATTGCTTGAGCTTTGGTGGTGACCAAATAACAACTCCACTGTCTACAAGACAGCATCGCTTGCCCCTCTCTGTCTACCCACAGAGATTCCTCTAGATGAGAGCCTTTTGTCCACGATCAAGCTCAATTGGGCAGAAACCGAGTGTAACAAGCCCTTCTCTGACTGTTTGTATGTGATCTCTCCTCGTTCAAACATGCAACACTTTTCGTTTGTCCTTTTTGGCGAACGCTTCATGTCAACAAATAATGGTGCATCGAGGGACTTGTTCTCCTTTCACTCTTCATAATGGCCACGGGGAGGGCTTTTCAGAAGCGTCTTTGCGGCCTTTATCCTCGTTATACTTCTCGTTGTAGTCTGTAAATTCAGCGTCCACTGGGGAGAAAAGTTTTACCGCTGCCACCATGTTGGGCCACTAAATCCAGAACTAAAACCCTGCATTGGTTCCTCTTCCCCCTCCACTTTCCTGTCTGTTCAGGGTTCGTAGAAACTTATCCCCCCTTCCATCCTACAGTTTGGGTTTTTTTTTTTTTTAAACAAAAGCCGTTAATCGCTACTCAATTTTAGCCCGCTTAACTAGGGACCAGTTTGCATTCAATGATGGTCTAATGTGTCTTTGATGAAATTAAACCCGTGAGAGCTTTTCCTTCCTTGAGTACTTTATCAGAGCACTTCAGACATATCCACAGGCCATGTTCAGCAACCTACAGTATAAAAATATCATCGCTGGATAGACATGCAACAAGGGTTTTTTTTTTAAAAAACTAGGCTTTAATGAAATTACGACATGCTCTCATTTTGATTTCTTATTGATCTGATGGAAGAAAAAAAAAACTTGACCAATTCATGTGTGACAGCTGACAACCAAACAAGTGTTGTTGGACACAGAATAAGATACTATCATCTTTGCTGTCAATAATGTAATATCACAGTATACAGTACTTCCTGATGCATGGTTTTGTTGTGGACAATGAGGAAATACATTTATACATCCTCTATTATGATTATCCCACTTTTCCGGATAAAGTTTTTTTTATTTTTTTACTTCAGGGTCATTCTCAGTAAAGACAAATTATGCTTACAAAGCTCATTATGACAAGTGATGCAGGCAACACATTTATAATGTTTTGTTAGGACAACTCAAAAGGGAATGTAGAACCAGATCACAGCTGACTCACACATCAATCATGTGTATGATTGATCTGTTATTACAGTATAAGCTGCCAGATAAAAAGTAAGGGCCATGTTTCCAAGATTCGTTAAGAAGCTCTTGAGTGCTAAGATCTTCTTAGGAGCGCTCTAAGAACGTTCTGACAACACTCCTAAGAAGATCTTAGTACTTAAGAGCTTTTTAACGAATCTGGGCAACGCTGCCCAGGTATGTCAAAATGATGTAACAAAGTAAAAGAAATGCTCTGGAATTTGCATGTCTATCCAAAGTGTAAAGGACAACATCAAAAAGCTCTTCCTGCATATCAGTTTACATTCTGCAATCATTGTTTCCAGAGTGATAACTTTTAAAGTTTAATGGAGGCTGAAGCCCAACGCCCACCAGACACGCCGTTCACCGTGTTCGGCGGTCTGGGCTTGACGCGCAGGATTTTAGAATAGTTTTCTATCTCTGTGCGGCTGCTGCGCGGCAGACGTTTCCAGTGGGCTTTGCTCCATTGAAAACAATGGAGTTCTAATTTTTTTCGTGGCGCGCCGCGCCGCGTACGTGTCTGGTGGGCGTTGGGCTTGAGACTTTAGACTGATCCCTTTATTAGAATTTTATGTGGAAAATCTAACCTACAGTAGATGCAAGATGAGAGAGCAGATAATCAATCTTCAGTGTTAAAGGACTTTTAAGCAGCATCTGTTTCCTCATGGTGAACCAAATAGTTTTGATGGCAATAACAATAGTCTGCTTACATAGTGTAAATGTGCAGTTCAACGTTTAAATTGATGCAATCATGAGCAAACGCCTTTAGAGGTGCAAAGGAAAAAACATACATGTATTTAGATCACAGAGAAACTTGAAATATTCTAAATATGTATTAACCATAATGCTTTCTGTCTTATAGTTAGTGACTATGTGATATTGCTGTGATTACAGTATCTATGTCAATACGGTAACAGCTAGCTGAGTCACTACACTACATCTTTATCTGGCCAACCACAGAGTCGCTGTTGTTGACCATACAGTATTGTCCACCTCATCATTAAACCCTTTTAAGACTCAGTGCTTCAGGCTCCACATACTGTAAGTTATGGTGTTTGTGTGTTTGTGTGTGTGTGTGTGTGTGTGTGCATCTGTGTATATATATATATATATATATATATATATATATATATATATACAGTGAGGAGCACATGTATTTGATACCCTGCTAAAACAGGAATATAAAATCATCATTTGACAATTGATCTTAATGCCTTAACTCAAAAAATTAGTACAAATCAAACCGCCAAGGACACCAATTTTCTTTGTGATTGAAGAATGTATCGTAAATAGATAAATGTTTTCCTTAAATGCTAGGGGAAGGAAGTATTTGACCCCCTATGTAACCCTATGGGAATTTAACACATAGGGTTAACATAGGGGCAGGCAGATTTTTATTTTTAAAGGCCAGCTATTTCATGGATCTAGGATATTATGCATCCCGATAAATTTCCCTTGGCCTTTGAAATTAAAATAGCCCCACATCATCACATACCCTTCACCATAGCTAGAGATTGGCATGGTGCTTTTTCCAGTAGGCCTATTAGCCTGTTTGATTTGCATTGAGCTCAATGAGCATCAAACAGGCTAATAGGCCTACTGGAAAAAGCACCATGCCAATCTCTAGCTATGGTGAAAGGTATGTAATGATGTGGGGCTATCTTAATTCCAACGGCCAAGGGAACTTTATCAGGATGCATAATATCCTGAATCCATAAAATAGCTGGCCTTAAAAAATAAAAATCTGCCCGCCCCTATGTTAACCCTATG
Organism: Sardina pilchardus; assembly: GCF_963854185.1. NCBI lineage: Eukaryota > Metazoa > Chordata > Actinopteri > Clupeiformes > Clupeidae > Sardina > Sardina pilchardus. The sequence continues at coordinate 18,258,120 of NC_084997.1, forward strand.
TGTTGAATTCCCATAGGGTTACATTGGGGGTCAAATACTTACTTCCCCCTAGCATTTAGGAAGAACATTTATTTATTTACGAAACATTCTTCCATCACAAAGAAAATTGGCGTACTTAGCGGTTTTATTTTTACTCAATTTTTGAATTAAGACATTAAGATCAATTGTCAAATGACGATTTTATATTCCTCTTTTTAGGCAACTTTAGCATGGTATCAAATACATTTTCTCCTCACTGTATATATACTGTGCAGTCATGGTTGAAATTGTTGGCACCCATGCTAAAGTTGACTAAAAAGAGGAATATCAAATCATCTTTTGGCTTAAAGTTTTTTAATGGCTTAAGTAATACAATTAGGAAAAATCCAACCTTTAAGGACACCAATTTTCTTTTTGAATGAATAATGTATCATAAATAAATGAATGTATATTAACGCAGAGTCATGATGCCACGGCAAAATCGTGTCTCACTGCAAGCTAACTACATGGCAGTAATCGAGCTGAGGGGGAATGAGGGACAAATAAAAAATAAATGAAAATGCTGCGTGAATATGGACGCTGATAGCTTCCAGAAGACTCCTGCCTACTTATGGGCTAAAAACGGCGTGAACAAACACGCGGAAACCTCTAGTTGCGTGATATAAAACGCCATTTGGCTGTCAAAAAGTGGCGTGTATATTAACGCAGAGTCATGATGCCACGGCAAAATTGTGTCTCACTGCAAGCTACATTGAAGCATAGTCGAGCTGAGGGGGAACGACTCGGGACAGATAATTAGACGTTTCATGTCTTAGCAAATTAATTATGACTCCAAACTGGCCTATTAGAGATTCATAGGAAGTTAACTTAATGAACAAAGATGGGTAAAACAATCCATTCATTGTGTCAAGCTCTTGGATACTGGTGTGACCTTCCAATAAATTTCATCTCATTCATTGTGGTCTGGAGGCAATAGCATCAGAAATGAGTATAGCCACAAATTAAATTTAAAAGGACAGCATTAGCTTTTAATCAATAGAATCGACAGTAGTACTACTGTACTCTACCAGCCCAGCTGAGTTTCCAAACACAGGGTTCCTGATGTTATCACCCAAACTGACTCCCTTGACTGTTTTGGGTTTGTTTGTTTGGCCTGCCAGAAATTCTAAAACACTGCAACTGAAGACTTCCCAAATAGAGGGCCTCTAGTATTGCACTTATAGACTGACCTGGGCAACAGGCTTTCTGTGGACCACGTAATATTACCCACCTTTTACTGGTTTTGGGTTTTGGGTATCTGGAGATTCTTCCAACCAGTCTAAACTGGTCTAAACTTTAGGCAACACACGACTATGATCCGGTAAATTACAGTTCAAACAACACGATTGGTTCTTCTTACCCTAGCAACATCCTACAAACAAGTATAATGTCAAACTAGCAACCGACATCATTACCCTAGCAACAAGCATAATAACTGCTTTATTTAGCATAGCAACCACCATGTCTACCCTAGAAACACCCTAGAAACTCTAGACCTAGACAGAACCTCTGTGCTTATCTGTAACTGTAACTGATTTTTACAAACATGTTCTGCATGCACTGGTAATTCCTTGGAATGCACTGAAACATCATTGTACAGTATGTGCACTGACCTACCAGTGTTTGCGTGTATTGTGGTGTAGCGTACTTTATTAAATTAACAAAAGGTTTTTCCCAGTTAAATCAGCATTAGTTCTTCCAGATTCATTGCATTATTCCTTGTATCGTGAACCACATTTCAGAATAAAGATGTGCATTCACATTGTTACACCAGAGACTTTCTAATGAGAAGACATTAGAGGCCCTGCCACTCTATTAATAATGCTTAATTATTGTTTTTCTCATCTTCGTGTGCCATTATCATCACCCAACTTGCTTTAATCTTGGGCAGTTTGTTTTGTATTTTGTCTGAGGTCATGAAAATACTTTAATTTCTCTGTACCTTTTAAGTTGCAGACATATTAGGTGAGATTTTTTTTCTCTGACTCAAATGAGTTTCGAGTCACTATTGTGGAAAGGTCATCTGTTTTTATATATTTGGAGAAGCTCAGGACTATTTTGCCTTGAAAAACGAGTGTGATAAGAACACGTAAAGTCTTGAACAATGGTATGTTTGCTCTTTTTCATGAATTACAATGTACCTTTGGTGGAAGGTTCGACGTGGTCAATTACGAATATGTAATTGTTCATATTTCATCTCAATAGGATTGTCTGTGCCCATCCATGAGGAATAATGAGAGTACCTTGATCCATATCAACAGTCTCATTAAAGAAGTTATTTGGGTGTTCTTTTCTTGTCAGAACAGAAAATATGGCCATTACATTACCGAATTGAGTCAAAGATAGCCCTATCTACATGGCACAATAGGATTTGAGATCGATGCAGAGGTAAAACGAGGAGGCAACGGCCGAGACAGAATGTGGACGATAAACTCCTCATTACCAGCACTGGTCACTTTGGTCACTTAAATGGGGTCAGCAGGGTTATCAGCATCCATGTTGATTGAATAAATGGCAAACCCATTGAATGCACCCTGGCTTTGTTAAAGAAAAGTTAACTGTCTGAAATAAGTTGTGAGAAATAAATGTGAAACAAGTGGCAAAATAAGTTCTATGGTGATGTCGCATATATACAGTGGCACTTCATCGTATCAATAACAGTGCTGCAAACAAATACACAGGCATTTAAACAATGCAATAACAATATTACCACATCAATTCCCCTGTTTCAGTTTAAGCGCATAAATACACACATGCATTTTTTCCCACATAAGTACCTGAGTATAGCAATTTTGTGTTTGTCTCATTTTAGTCAATGTAAATTGAACTCAGTGGAAAATAAAGACTGGTCCCCTGAGCGTTGTCTGATATGAATGCCTGCCCTGTGCAGAGGCCTGAGCCAGGCTCCGAAGGCACAGTTAAATGCCTTTGAATAAAAACAACATCTTAAATCTTGACATAGCAGCCTTCAGGCTCCCAGTGTCTTATTAATGTGATGTTAAACGCCTCTGGCTGTTCTTATTTTCTCTTCATGTGACTATGTTTTGATGGCACTTTTGTAGTGGTGACTTGTTCCAGTGAATTAGTCCAGACGTAGGCCAAGTCGGTTGTATGTTAAATTCTTGAAACTTGGAAAAAGAAAAAAGAAATGTGTTTCAAAACATTCATATCACGAGCAATCAAACACACAATGGTGTCAGTTCATTAATAGTAGATTTAGTGTGTAGCCAGCCTGAGGTTTGTCCACTTGAGGACATAGCAGGAGATCTAGAACTTGGCCATGCAGCACCCTTCCTGATGGTGCGCTGAAAATGCATATCAGGTTGTTTATTCTTTTCATTGATGTTGTTTTTCCTTGCGCACCCCCGCTCCTTTTGTCCGCATTGACTAAATAACAAGTGATTAAAGGCAAAGAGAAACTGCCTGGTGAAAAGTGGAACAGAACTCTCATTGAGAGCGCTCAGAGTTTACATGGCGATGTGCTGTTTCCAAAGGACACCAAAACAAAATGGGGCCGAAGCTTCCCCTCCGAGTCCTGACACTGCCACAGGAAATGTTGACAAAGTCAGACAATTCAAAGTGCCCATTTTTAAAGTGTGCATTGTGGCTGTTAATTTCAGCTGAACAGTTTGGTTTGGCGAGCACACGGAAGGGTTCCGGCTTTACCGCCCCGTCTCCTAGCAATGCCACAAACACCCCCTATGCAGTGCTGGTACCCAGAATGTTTTTTTTTGGCACACGCTCACATCCTCTTTTTTGACTGTACATTGACAGCTTTCAGGTCCACAGACTTCTGAATTAATCCATCATGGTGATATTGTTTTTATGAGCTTCTGTTCCTGTCCAATATCCCCATGCTTACTGCTCCAGTTACTTCATTTATTGGAAAAAGCAAGTAAGAAATGCATTGTGATCGCTTATGTTTATAACAAATGCCAAAACCATAATCCAAACAATAAACTGCCTATGCCAAAATCAACTGTATATAATATAAATTATAACTATGGACATCAAAATGATGATCCACGAGTTTAGTGAATACTGTGGTTACATTTTCCTTGTCCATAGCTTCATAATCAGTGTATATCCAACTGTGTTAGTGTTCTAGTCATTAAGAAATCAAGCACTCTGCTCCAAAGAAGTCATTTTCTCAAGAGGTCCAATTCTGACAGGTATGTCTGCAAAGAATTTACTGTATATCACAGCACGGCTATATTCAAAAGCATGTACCTTCTACAAAGTCCACTAATTAAACACAGGCCGAGAACAGAAGGATGCCTTTTTACCCAGAATCAGAGGGGATAGGCCTGAGAGTGACATTGTCAAAGAGTTAATGGGGGGACCTTCAAATATATTTCTACAGAGAAGGGTGGTTTTTCAAAGGCCTCTGTGTATTCGAGGCCTTTCCATATTAGACTGCCCGGAGCAGGCACAGACGCACAATGAGCATAATTACCCACAACAGACATGGGGTGCCATCAGCGAGAAGCTACTTCCTCTTAGGCGACTACTGTTCTGTTGCCATGGAGTCACTTTTCCATCATGTAAACGAGTGACATGTGATGAGTGAAGTGAAAAATAAGATAAATCTACTGAATGTATTCAGAGACCGTCTTGGAATTTTATTCACATAGGTCAACCAATAAATTAAGAATCTTTGGAAGACCTTAAATATTGCAGTAAGTATAGTGAGTGTGTTTTATGTGGCCTGGCTTGTTCACATGTATTTAATACAGACTAGAATTTTTGATTGTTGAACCACTTGGTCAACAATTTCATGTCAATAAATTATTTATACATTCTTTATTATGTAACATTATTTACATATGTTGTTTTATTGTCACCGTCTAGCACTATACCTTTTGGTCTTAATGTGAGCTATTCCACACACACGTCTTCCTGTGACTATCAGTCTAGCCCATTAGGAAAGTCTCTTATCAGAGGTTATCAAGATTTCCACTCGCCCAGGACCCCCCAGCTGCTCTAACAGGTTACATATGGGACACGTGTTTGCCATTAAAAACATTTATCTTAGCCGCACACTTATGTGATCCTGCAAAGAGGTGGCTGAAAGTCCTCCTAGCTCACCGCCGCTCGCTGTTGATCCGGAGTCTTCCGCCTGCGCAGGGGCGGGCTCGTTCTCGTCCCGGTTGCTTCCATTTCCCCTCCATCTGATATACATCTGAGGTAATAAAGCCGCCCGAGATCAAACGACCACACTTCGCCCGTTAAACAAAGCCGGAGCTCTTTGATTGGGAGTTTTGATGTCGCTCTTTTTCCACTGATTGAGTGTTGATGATAACTGATTGGATGTTTTCGCATGGGATGTTTCTTAATAGGTGACAAAGCTTGGGAGTGAGATCTCTTGATGTACGAACTTGATTGTGTGGGCATCTTCTAATGCTAAGCAATGGAAAGGAAAACAGCTTAGTCATTCCGTGTAGAATGTTCAGTGAGTTTGCACCATATTATTGAAAGCATACGCAATATTCGGCTGAGAAAAAAAAGACAAATATATGGCTTTATACTCACATTTTCTTTTTTTACTTCTTGAAGCAGTGAGCCAGAGAGGCCCCTCTTGGCAAGTCCACACTTGGCAGAGCGGCTTCCCACTCAAAAATCCAAAGGAGCCTCTGCCAGTAGTTTAACAGAATCTTCTGACGCGGCTCGAGGTTTGGCATGAGCGAGGATATGGGGAACCGTATCTAAATGCGTCCAGACACTCCAGAACATTTGAAGGGCACCATTTATGATTTACAAAGCTCAGGATTGTTGGGGCTTCGGTCGTCTAACAACGCTGATAAGACTATTAAAGAATTTTAGGGCAGCGCTTGCGCTGGATGTATTCTGCCCACTGTTGGGGGAGGAGAATGGGGCGACATTTTGAGGACAGTAGGATTGCGTGGGCCCCTGGCGCTTTTACGAGCCACTGCCAGAACTCATTTGATAACAAAGACAGACCCACCATATTTTCCTAATTCTGTCTCAAGGTGGCCAAGCTTTTGGTGTTAAGATGGTGCAGCGAGAAAGCAGAGGCTTGCTCATACACACAAATGCACACACACACAGACACACACACACACACACACACACACACACACACACACAATCACACACACACACACACACACACACACTGAGAAAGTCTGAGGATCGTCAAGTTCTTGGATGGTTACAAATATGCCAATCCGTGTGTACTGTGTGTACACGAAACCTGTATACACATTTCCGCTCGCTTTGAAGTTATGTAGCTTTTGTCTAGCGTTACCTTCATTTAACCTTCATTCTCAAAATCGGTCTTTATCACTTTGTGTATACTGTTGCCATGGAGTGGGACATCTGCATTGACCATGTGTGACTCTACTCCTGTTACACCTAATGCAGTCTGCCACTTCCTTCTTGCTCCAAGAGATGCAGGCGACAATGCCTCTCACGCCACCTTGGAGAGCATATGGCACTCGGCGTGACAGCTTCTGCTCCAGATGTGCAAGGAAAGAGGGGCAATAAGATCCATCATGATATAATCTGTTGTCCTTTCTTGATGTATAACAACAGGGCCATATCATATTTTATGCACACACATATGCTAAGTCACTTGATGTATCATGAGGACAATGAACGATATGTCAAATAATATAATCATCAGATAAAAATAAGATAATCAGATCAGACTTTCATCTGTTCAGTTGATGTTAATTTCAGTCTAGACCAAGAAGAAGTCTAGACTGCATAAGAGAGAGGTGAAGAGTCCAATGTTTTTGCCTCCAAGACAGCACCATTACATGAAGAAGAAAAATCCCCCCTTCTCTCGGACAAACAACAGTGCAGTTTTAAAGGAGGTATGTCCATGTGATCCGGCCTCCCTCCCCTGGTGCTTGCATCACAGACGCCCCGAGGGCTCGTGAAAAGAGCCATTGAGCGGCAGGGCCCCACCAGCACAAGCAGTGATGGGCAGCGTGGAGCATAGCATCCCAGTGGTCAGCAAGCATGCTCTTGTCCACCTCACATGACCAGGGAGCCGTCATGGGGGGGGGGGGGGGGGGGGCGGTCAAGGCCCGCAACCTCAACCCCTCCCCCTCCACCCCAAGCTCCCCAGTGATCCATCAGCGCCTTTGAAGTGGCGGCAGGTTTTCACCTCTGACCATAATTACTGGGTTCAAATGGCTGCTTCATCAACAGCATCCTATGTCTGATGTCTGGCAGTGCAACACTGCCAATGACCAGACCGTTTACCCCTTATCCCTGTGTCATAAAGGCTGCTGATAATGTTGATAGATAGATAGATAGATAGATAGATAGATAGATAGATAGATACTTTATTGATTGCTTTCCTATTGGAAATAATGTCCGGCGTTAAAAAGACCGTTGATCGCGTTTCATATATTGTGCTGTCTTCTGTGGCTTCATTTCATTATGCAAGATGCAGACTGGCGAGGATGCAGACTGGTGAGGATGCCGCTGCATTTTCACTCCCATATTGGCTGGGGCCTCTACACAGCACCCTGTCCAGATGCTGTGGTAGGAAGTGGTTGAAGAGCAATAAATAAATTTCCACTTTGCGCACTTTTGTGAAACAGGAAAAAGACGTGTGCTTCAAAGAGCCGGCTTTGCCGAGACAGGTACCAATTATAGCAGGGGAAACATCTTGACTTCAAATATTTACCATGAAGTAATGCAAACCTCTGCATACGTTTCATATCTGCCCAGTAGTATCAGCAACGGTGGACACATAAATACACATGCAGATGTAAGCCAGCTCGATAAATGCATGTGTGTTCTCATATGAGTTCACACACGCACACACACACACACACACACACACACTCGCACACACGCATGCACACACACACGCACACACACACACACACACACACACACACACACACACACACACACACACACACACACACACACACACACACACACACACACACACATACATAAACCCGTACACACAAAAGCACCTACAGACACTCGTGCACACTGCCACACATGTATTCAATTAGCCTCAAAGTGTTTAAGAGTTCTCCAGATGAGTTTCAAATAGGGATCACACGTGCTTCCTTCAGCAGCTTGGGCCACCTTTCATCACACAGCTCAGTGAGAAACTAAAGGCAACAAATCTGCCTCTCTGTTATCCAGGTGATGCTACATCAAGGTTACACAATGTAGGAATTCCTCTTTTTGCCTATTCGTACTCTAATATTGACAAAAAAAGATCACGCTTGTACCTACGACAGCATAGCCTACATAGTGCAGTATCCGGTGTATCCGGTATCCAAGCATGCATTGACAATCACAGACTCTACCTACTGTTATTGTGGAATGGAGGAGTTTTGAGGAAAAGGGAAAAGACCGACATTGTGTTGCTTTAACGCACCCTTATGTTTGTTGACTCCATGGATTTACTCTTCACATCTACCTTGATGACCTTTGCATGCGGGCCTGACTTGTCTCTGTCAGGATGTCACTTTCCTCCCCCGAGGGGGATTTACAATCCTGCCCGCTTGTCCACATAGGCCTGTCCGTTAAGAGGACAATACGCTAATCCATTCAGCCAACTGAAAGTTTCAGTGCAAAAAAAAAAAAACTTTCTCAATATGCGCTATAATCGTCCCCTTTTATCAGATTAGAGCAGATTTCTCCTCCCCACTCTCGCCCTGGATTTGTAAGCTCGCAGACACATTGCATCAACACGACATGGTGCTGTGTAGCCACCTTCTGTTTCCCCCCCTCTTCAAACGCAGGTTCCAGCGGGGAGCTATCGTGACTGAGCCTCTTCGATTAGGTCGGGAGTAGGTTGTTTTTTCAGGGATTTGTGACAGCAGATTTTTTTTGTGGTCCCATTTCTTTAAGTGGAGCTACTAATCGGATGGGACATGGCGCTTTATCAGATCGGGTCACGCGCAGGTAGGCCAAATGTGCACTTATCTACCCATGGGGCTGCAATGGGATAACTTATGTCCAGTTAACCGATAGGAAAAATCCGACACTTATGTTTATATGTATGCAGTATGCATATAAATATTATAAACTATATTGGCATATATTAAAGTATTGGGTCACTTGCCTTGACTCTATTATGAATTTAAGTGACACCCCATTCTTAATCCATAGGGTTTATTATGACATTGGTCTACCCTTTGCAGCTATAACAGCTTCAACTCTTCGGGGAAGGCTTTCTACAAGGTTTAGGAGGGTCTTTATGGGATTTTTTTTTTTAACCATTCTTCCAGAAGTGTATTTGTTAGGTCACACACAGATGTTGGACGAGGAGACTAGCTTTCAGTTTCCGCTCTCATTCATCCCAAAGGTGTTTCAAGGGTGCACAGTCATGTTGGAACAGGAAGTGGCCAAAATGTTCCCACAAAGTTGGGACCACAGAATTGCCCAAAATGTCTTGCTTAATGCTGAATCATTCAGAGTTCCTTTCACTGGAACTAAGGGGCCAAGCCCAGCTCAGGGATGGCCCATACCTGTTCCAGTATGGTTTGGTGAGGATGAATTTGGTGTTCATATGCGAGTCAAGGCAGGTGACCCAATACTTTGGGCAATATAGTGTGTATATATATTAGGTTGTTAATGTGATGCCTTGTGTTATAAACACATGTAGACTAAGGTGGTTTGGAGAGGGATTGAGCACACACATTTCCTATGTAAATTAGAGATAGAAAATCTTGTCACATATAGTATAGTTCAAAACAGATGTGTGTGAAAGTAGTCCATTACATGCCTGAAGTCCAAAAGAGTATTTGCATACAGTAGCATTGTTATTTCTGTGTGTTGCCTTCAGCTCTGTCACTCATGTCCTGTGAATCCCAATGGCAAAAATATGACCTTGGAGCAAATGGGTGCTGAATTGTCGTCCTTGATGCTACAGTATTACTCCAGTTTTACAGGACCATGGGGTGGGGGAGCAACATTATGCAAGATTACGCACAAATTTGATCAAACTTTCTTGCACAAGAGTAAAACTCTTGGTGGCCTGCATGACATTGGCAGCATTTTATACCTACACTATTAGAGAGAAGTTTTGCTTCTATGATGCATTATCATATCTTATAGTGGGGAAATTAATAATGTGTTTATGCTGGTCTATGTCTATGAGGTGTTTTGCTAAGCAAACACTTTTTTTTTTAGCAATGCAGCCAACAAGCAGCAACTCTGATGCTGACTTTTCATAACAGCGTTCTCCCAATGCTGCATCTGCATCAACCAGCAGCACCACCTTCAAAACCCTTGACATACATACTTCACCAATACATGCATACAAATCAGATTTCATTTCATCTTTGTTTGAGCTTGTGTGTGTGTGTGTGTGTGTGTGTGTTTGTGTTTGTGTGTGTGCACAATGGCCAGGGGATCTCATTTGGTGGACTTCTATACGCGCTGTCCTGAGGCCAGACTTTCAGCACTGGTGCTTGCTGGCCCACTGGCAGCCGTCAGGGAGCGGCTCCCCTGTTACCCATCATCCTTCACAGCCCTCAGTGCTGCTGTGTGGCCCAGAATGCATCTCTCTCTCTCGCTCTCCCTCTCTCTCTCTCTGTCTCTCTCTCTCTGTGTCAGTATCAGCAACTTCTCATCTCATAGCCGTCACGCGGACACGTTTCGGCCCCAGATAAATGGGTTGCCTGCGAAAACAAAGCGCCCAGCGCTGCTGATGATGTGCTCGGTTTGTTCGGCGCTTTGTAGTAGTAGTAGTAGTAGAGGCTTGCCACTGAGAAACTTTTTTGTTTGTGGATGCATTTGAAGCGCTAAAGCACTGGCCACGCTGCAGTCCCCACAGTGCTCATTTGTACCCCTTGTAGTTTCCTCGGCCCTGTTAGGTTTAGCGAAAGCACCACTTCGCTAAACTGAAGAGCATTCAGCGCCAAACAGCCTCCGCGCGAGCCCCAACGTCAACAAGACACGTAAGTTAGACTCCTGCTGAGCGACTGATACTCAAAGGTATACCATTCTCTGCCCTCAGCATATAAAGAAAAATCTCTGTGTCTGTGTCTCTGTCTCTCTCGCTTTCTCTTTTTCTTTGTAATCCATTACGCAAGTGCACGCATGACGTGATGGAGCAGAGCGCAGTGGTGGTGGTGGTGGTGGTGTTGGAGCCGTGTTAGATTTGTGGGGGCGCCGCTCGGAATAAGTGATGGAGGGGCCTTGCATGGCGGCATCGTGGGGGATAGCGTAACCCCATCGGTGCGGTATGCGCTCGGAGGGGGCTGTCATGGCAGCTTGCCACAGGACCAAACACTCCGGGTAAATATTTGCATCTCGGTAGTGGGCGAGTTAGCGTTGAGGTCAAATGTCTGGTATCCTCACGGGCAGCGTTGGTGACTCTCTCTCTTTTTTTTTCCTCTTTTCTTTTTGTTGTTACAGTTGGTGCTTTGGCTAAGGAGGGGTGGCAGAATGAGTGAGTGGGTAAGTGAGGAAGAGAGAGTGCAGGCGTGAGTGACATGGAGAGAAGGAGGCAGTGGGGAAAATGGGAGAGCGATAGAAACAGACAAAGAGAGAAAGAGATGGACTCACCAGGAGAAAGTGGTGAAAAGTTTCAATATATGGGCTGTGTACCCTTGTGGCATATCACAATTTAATGTGCTTTTGTCGACCACATCCTTGTTTTTTAATCTTCAAATATTTTTTTTGTATTCCACCAAGATTAATATACTTGATTTAGAGTCTTTTAAAATGTAATTCATGTTTCTTTAACATTCAGATAATTTTTTTTAACATTCTATCCCTATACTGTACTGTATGTCCAGGCCTAGTGAACGCAACAAATAAACCAGGAAATTCCTGCTTTAATAGCTCTTAAAGATAACTCCTTAAATGTAATGTCAAATTCCAAAACACTCACAAGAGCTATCCCGCCACAAAAGTAGGCATTAACCCACTTTGAGCCAGGCCCTTGCATCAGACCAAAAAAAAAGTATTCTCCCTCTCTCAGATGAGATTTTCAGCCTGATCAGAGCGTTTCATTCCAATGCCTGGATGTGTTATGTGACATAATGAGCTGGTGTTGTGTTGCGTTGGTGGATGAAGATAGGCGGCGAGCTGGCTGCGCGTGTGTGACTGTGCGGCCTGTAGATGGTGCTACTTTCCATACATACGCTGTACGTCCACCCGCCTCTGATCTCTGATCAGCGCTAGGACACAATGAGCCCATTGTTTCCTCACTGCCTTCACCTCCTCAGCTTAGGATCCCCCCTCGATTGTCTTATGTCATAACCACTCTCTCATCCTCCCTCCCTCTCTCTCTCTCTCCCTTTCTCTGTCTCTCTCTCTCTCACTCACCCCTCCTCCCCTCCTCTCTCTTTCTCTCTCTCAGACCCACTGCCAGCTCATTGTTTGAAACCCACGTTCACAAGCTATTCTTTCGTTCTGTCTGTTTGTGTCGGCGTGGTATGTTAATTGGTGATTATTCAAGGAGTGTTTCTGTGTTTGCATGTGTGTGTTTGTGTGTGTGTATAAGTATGTGCGTATGTGTGTGTGTGTGTGTGTGTGTGTGTGTGTGTGTGTGTTTGTGTGTGTGTGTGTGTGTGTGTGTGTGTGTGTGTGTGTGTGTGTGTGTGTTTGCAGTGCCATGTGCCCTTTGCTTTGCTATGGGTGGGAGCATGGAGACAAGAGACGCTGTTCAGATCAGGGGTGGAGGAGGTAAAAAGGGAATAGAAGAAAGGGTACTGAGGCAATTGAAAGATCATACACACACACACACACACACACACACACACACACACACACACACACACACACACTCATTCTCTCTCCCTCTTACACAAACACACACACAGAAACACACACACACACCAATGTGTGCACACACACTCATAAACATACACACACACACACACACACACACACACACACATGCAATTCCCAAGGCATTCGTGGGGATTGGTGGTGCCAAGAAATCTCTCTTCTCTGGAACACCTAATCCTTGGTCCAGGGCCAAGGACCACAGTCTCTGTGTACAACTGACACCGGCCACCAGGGACACTTAAGGGTTTTTAGGCGTGTCCTGTTCTCTCTCAGCTCGACCACAGCCAAGGCATGAAGCATGAGAGAGAGCAGCACTGCAACCAAGGAAAATAAATGATGCCGCGGGATACAACTGTAAAGCATGTCAAAGGTGTTCTCAGGCATTTTTCAACCAACGTGGACTGAGTTATTGTTTCAATACGGCAAACATGTAACATTTTGTATGTGTGTGTGTGTGTGTGTGTGGGGGGGGGGGGGGGGGGGGGGTACTATATACTATGGGTACACATACTGTTTGTATGTTTGTACAAGCAGAATCTGATTTGGATCTCACATGTTGGAGAAAAATGGGTTTTAAATCTTCGGTCCTCTTTGAACTTCAACGCTCAGAAGTGCTGCCCTTTATGTTTCCACAAAGCGCTTTTCAAAAGCACAATGAGCTGGCCCTCCAGATAGGGAGACATGAACAGCCGTAAACCCCAGCGAAGCCTGGGAGAATCCACTGAGGTCCACTTAATCACAACAATGATCCTCAAATTCTGTTTGCTGGATAATCTAAAAAGCACGGACGATTGGACTGAGCCCCCCCCCCCCCCCCCCCCCCTTCACTCTCAGTCAAACTGAAACTTAATAAACACAACCGTGCCGAACATGGAAACTCACACGACAAACCCTACAGCAAAAAAACTATCAGCAGAACCTTTCTTTTACCTTCTTATTTGAGCTTGAGTGGAATATAGGAGGGGAGTTTCTGTGAGGTACCACAGCTGACTATTCCCCCCCAGTAGGAGTCGAAGGGGTTATGTGGTAGTTGGCATTTAGCAGGTAAACTCTCACCAGCTGTCACATCCTGCTCGCTGCTCGGGAGTTTACTCTGCGCGAGCGCCACACTTCCTTGCTTAGGTTAGGGCATGTAAACGGAGGATACGGCCCATTACTGCATGGCGGCAAAGGCAGGAAGCATCAGGTGCCTACCTTTGCCTGTGTGGAAGGCCCTGTCTGACGCTTGATTTATAACCTGCATCCACAGGAGACTGGGAGGAGGAAGGGAGAAAGAATGAGAGAAGAGAGAGAGAGAGAGAGAAAAGAGTGAGAGGAGGAGAGCAGGAGGGAGGGGAACACTTAATGTCGTAGTCAGATTGAAATTTGCACATTCCAAAGAAAATTAGGTACTCCTTCCATAAATTACCACAACCTTAACACAGTTGTGACAACCTCGCAGACACTCGGCCAACGGCAAAGTCAGCAGAGGACATCAATCTGCAGGGCATGGATGTGACGCGGGACCCTGGCTGACAGCAGATATGCGCCTCCCTGGGTCTCCGGGTCTCTCCGGACGCTCCCGTCTCCAAATTGCGCAGCTAGCGCTCGGTGTTGTGTGTGCCGAGGCACGCTGTGCGATTGTTTGTCTGCCATTGTCCCTTTCTGCTTGACACGACGTGACCCTGCGAAAGGAACAACGCAAACAGTCGAGATGATTAACGATGGGGGGGGCTTTATAGCTTTAGTGGGGTCTCGGCTGGTGGAGCCGCAGCTAACCGGTGAGAGAGGGACCCGCTGGCTCTCCTTACTGCTGACCCTGAGTAACCCTGGACATGACTTTGGACATGCAAAATGGGTCTTGTATGTTTGTGTATGTTTATGTGCGTGTGTATGTTTATATGTGTGTGTCTGTGTGTGTGTGTGTGTGTGCTCGTGTATGCTTGTGTGGGTGTGTATGTGTGCTTGTGTGTGTGTGTGTGTGTGTGTGTGTGTGTTTGTGCGCTTGTGTGTTTGTGCGTTTGTGTGTGTGTGTGTGTGTGTGTGTGTGTGTGTGTGTGTGTGTGTGTGCGCACTTGTGTGTGTGTGTATGTGTGAGTGTGAGAGAGAGAGTGCATATCACATCTAGGGCTTAGCAAAAAAAAAAAAACTGTTTATGGGCAACTTCCCCTCCGGTTCAAGATTCTGTGACCCCACAAAACATGGCAGTGAAATTCAATCAACGGCCGATTCCACTGAATTAATTACCACCGAAGACATCAGGCCAGTACAAAGTTCACGAGCATTAACTTATCACGGAAGGGAGGGGAAACGCTGCCCCAGAGATTGTAAAAAATGTTGCTTGTGGCAGTGACCTCTCGTGATCGAAGAGATCTGGCTCGATGTGTGACATGTTTTCACTGTTTCTGATTGATATTTACATTATCACACTCACTCAGCTCATCCATGTGTGACAATATGGCCGACGCAACCAAGTGACTTATTGCGTGATCTCTGCTCTTCATTTGCATAGATTATAATGGCACACTGAGCAATGTACTTTCAGACGTTTGAACGAACGAGACATTCTAAAATGACACGAGCCACTCCATCCCCAACCGGGCCCAATGAGTGACTGAAGACAGCCTTCATCGTCCTGATTTCAAGCCATTCTTTGTCTTCTGTTTTGTGTCGTGTTGATATGTATCCTATTGTCATCTGTTATGTATTGTGATTTGGCTTTACAGTGGGGACAGTGGCGCATCTTTCACACGCTCGTTGACTTAATAATTCTCCGTTGAGTTATTCTGTAGCGACGCTAGTTTACTCTTAGCAAAAGTTTCTTGCACACCATGTACACCATAACAAGATATATGTAGTGTAATTGGTTTGACACGCTCCCCCAAATGTTAAAGATATGAAGAGATGTAAAGAGTATTATTAATATATACATTTCGTCCCAATGCTGTAGGCCTATGTGTTCTGCATTGTTTTACTCTTTATATGCTGTTCATATATCCCCAATAAATGAGTTAAAAATGTGTATGCTAATGCTATGCCGTGTTTGTATTGTCTGAAGAAAGTCTGCATGTCACTGAAAGACCCTCACTTCCTTTTGTGGGGCACACATCCCATTCTATATTTGGGTTAGGAGGTCTTTGCCACTGACAACACTGAGAAAGGTCAGGACTGTTTATACTGGGACACAACCCCACTCCCCACCCCCCCAACCCCAAAGGCCAGGGCATAACTGCAATGTAAGCGTGGATGATTTGAGCATAAACAGCATCTAAGTAAACATTAATTAGCCCAGCCTACCCTACCCTACCCTGCCCTAGCGACTTAGTGAGGAATAACATGAAGAATTTATCCCAACGTTTCTTAAACATTTTCACTTGGAAAAGTGATGTGGTGTTTTGCTGTGATATAAGCGTGAGTAATTCCCTCATGATGATATGGGAAAGCGACCAAGTGCGACTCAGCGGAGGTTTTCCATGTCGCTGGTCTCCCTCTGCTTCCTGGCTGTTCACAGCGGAGTGCAGTGGGGCTCACATGAAGCCGAGGCTCTCGCGATGCGGCCCAGCCTGCCGCTGCCAGCTTCCATTAGACCCACGCTGCGGTCGCTACCTAGGAAACTGTTGTGTCCTGTCGACAGGGCTGCCAAAACCTGTGAATCACCAGCGCACAACCACTGGCAGACTCTCTGCCTCTCCCTCTCTCACACACATACACACTCACTTTCTCTCTCTCACACACACACACACACACACACACACACACACACACACACACCGCGTAGTGGAGATGTCAGGTACGGTTAGATCAGTGGGCATTCCCAGCAGGGCCCAAGTGCCTGGGTAAGGTAATCTGCCACAGACCTGATTGCTCATTTCACCCGTTAAGTGCTGACCAGACGCTTCCTATTACACCGACAAACACCTCCGCCCCCCCCCCCCCCCCGTTACCACCCCCACCCGTTACCACCCCCCTCACCCCCAGGGTCCCTGTGGGAGAGGCGGCACACGGCGGGCAAGATTGGCTACATAACCCCCACCCACTCCCCACACGCCCCCCAAACACAACCTCCGCCCAGCTCTCATCACTTTCGAATCAGACTGGAATAGTGGCGCTCCGAGACGAGTGCAGCTCTTTCCTGCGTTTCCCTCAGTGGTCACCTTCCTGTCGGCGCGTTTTTCCTCTAATTGCAGGCGCTGATGTACATGGCTCATGTTTCCTGGCAGCAAGGCTTGCATCACCCAAACAGAGGTGTCGGGAGGACTACACTACGTGTGGTCAACCGGAGTGTGTTGTCCTGGCCGGGGCCATAGTTACTGTTGACTAATCACAGCGATGGTTTCACAAGAGTTTTTTTTTTTTGCGCAGTTGTTTTTCCAGGCGAAAGGTCACCAAAATATTCCACAATACCTGGCGGGGCACTTCAAGGAACTCATCTGGATTAAATAGGACAAAAGACTATGAGCTAAGAGCAAAGTTGAAGGCTTGTCATTGTGAAAAACATAGTCAGTGTTAAGTGCACTCAATGATAACAATTGATTTAAAAAGAAGATTCAATAATAAACCGAAACTACCCTTGAGATGAGATGTAGATGTACTTCAAATGTTATTATCTACTAACGCTGTGGAAACCTTGGACATAGCAAGCACATGGCAAGGTAATCTCTTAATGCGAGCCGTAGGCTTGCAAATTAATAGGTAAAGGATTAATGGAGGATGACACAGGCCATAATGTGAGTGGGCCAAATAGCATAATGGTGAATATCAAAGTGAGGCCTGGAGACTTGTTAGGGTGCCGCTCTGAGGCTGCATGTGAATTATGCAGATTGCTGTCAAAGCGATGAGGGCCGTACACGGGGGCTTCTGCGGCCCCTGTCACGGGTAATAAACGCCTAGCGTTTGGTGTTGTCTGACCGTGCTTTACAGTACAATGGACCTAAGAGGCCAAGTTCACCTTTAAGCGATGGATAATAGACACGCTAACAGCCACACGCGGAAGGAAAATGGAAATTAAGTAACGCAACGTTTGTAATGGAAGGGGGGAAGGTTTGATTCAATTATGTCCCAGGAAGAGCATATGGGTAATTAAAGGATACTGTGAATCGAGTTCTGTGTGTGAGGGACAGGCATGAGGAGGCAGAACGCTGTGAAACGGGTTGTGTGTTGTTGACATAGAGGGTTATTTGTATGAAGAGAACACTTACTGTGAAACAAATATACTGGGTATTTATTTATGTATCTATTTTGTTTAAAAAAATTATTTATTTACAAGCCAGAACAGTGTGCAGCAATTCATTGAGGGATGCAAGCTGAATATATGCCAAACACAGGTCAGCCTCAATGTAAAATTCGTTACATCTGGCGGCGATTACATCAGCTTGAATTCCCTTTAGAATTAATTACCATATCATACAGTTTCATCTGAAGATCTGTCAGCTCTTTGAGCGGAGATCACTAATTCCACGTCAACAACTGCGACGCAAACAGAAGGAACCTGTTCCAACGTGCTTTCTAGAGCCATCACGTCAGCCCAGCAACGCCGGCTCCCACAATGCTTTGTGACGGCTCTTGAGTGACAGGATGCACATGCTTCTGTCACGGCCGATTTGAAAAACCCTCCGCCGAGGCCCGTGCCAACTCCCAGCATCCTCTTTGGTGAAGATCACGAAAAATGTGACTGAGCAAACATGAGCGCGCCTGTTACCCATTTGTATGTAAATATTCCTGAGGAGCTCTCGCTCACGCAGGTCTCACCAAACACAGTTGATTCGTTGATTATTTCAAAGTAATTAACATGGAAAAATACCACAGAGGTCTGTGCTTTTTTTTTGCGGAGCTGCAGTTGAGGAGGTACACTGTAGCCTCTAGCGCAGCTGTAATCATCCCTAATACCAAATGAAGGTAGCCCATTTGTTCATCTGTTTTTCATCAAGCTTCATCACGACTTACCTTGAAGAGTCCAGATTGCACCCAGCTATTTGGCTTAATAAGGCAGTTACTTTGTGGTGGTGATTCTTTGCAAGATTAGAACTTGGTAGGAACTTTGAGCGGAAAAAAAGGCCTCAAGCGACCACCATAACAACTACCTATACTGTGTTGCAATCACAGTCGTTGAATTAAAATGCTATATCTTGCCTTTGTTAGGACATTATCCCCTCCATGATATGTATTTAAGTACACACAAAGTATCCCTGGGTTTATTTTAAGGCATACAGGTTGTACACACCCAAAGTTCATATAAACATCGAGAGAAGGAAAGAATGAAAGAAAGAAAGAAAGAAACAAGAAGAAAAGTAAAAAAAAAAAAGTGAGAAGTAAAGAGTCAGGTCTGACAAACACCTCATGACAGGAACTTCACTTCACATGACACATTCACTGTTTGTCATTCCGCAGAGCGAGTGCATTGCGCTTCCCTTCTTGAACACGGGCTTTACACAACACCAGATGTACAAAAATACATGAACCTTTGATTAGAGTCACCTCTTCCCTTTTAATTTCCTCATGAAACCAGCAGAGAGGGGAACTGGGGCCTGCCTGTCGCAACAGCCTCAAGTGAAGGAGGCTACCTGGAAATGTAAGCCCTGACCAGGGCATTGTGAAACATGCAGATAAAGCACTTTTTCTTTTTCACAAGAGCTGCAACCTACGTTTGGACGGGTAGACTGTCAGTTTCTCAACTCTGAAGTGGCAGTTTGACCTCCGCACAGTTTCTCCTTTCACCTCAAGACGTGAGGATAGGAGACTAACGCGTTTGCCAAGTCTGTGGTGGATAAAGAAATTGCTTGAGTTTTGACAGAACTTTCTCGTTTTTGATATCACGCAGGCTTTACAGATGGTGAAATCTAGAACTTCTTTCAGCATAAAAGATTCCATTTGTCCTGATGCGTAATACTATACAGTATGTGTTTTGATAGATGATCTAGTCAACAAGTAATACAACGGCTTACACTGATATGAACGGATATTAGTGTTTTGGAAAGACAAGCCAGTCATTATTATCAGTCCTTCACACAGAAAAATAAATTGTTTTATTGCTACTTTCACCAAGCGAGTCCTCATAAAATAACTGAGAAGAGGATTACAACATTGGTGTCAACATTATCATAGAGACCTAATTTTGCTAATACATTTAGTGAAATTTAGTGTTTAGGATTATAGGATGCCATAAAAACAAACAAACATTCTAACCACCATGTTATGCACTTTTTCATGTGCACATGTGCATGACTTTAACAAATCTGGGCCACCAGACTGAAAGTCAGCTATGCTGTTTTATCACAGTGCACAAAAAGCATTGCCCGCAATTAAATTTTAAACAAAAAAAATTGTATGTACATATTCAAGTGAGCATAGGCCAGCTCGGCTGACACTTCCCCGAGACTGTTTCATTCTTTGTGCGTTTGCCATTGGCCGTGAGTGACAGGGGAAGTGTGGTGTGATCACTAAGGGAGGGAATTAGAGTCGAAAGCACTTCTAGACTAATGGAGACACATGCCCATTTCTGACAAGACTTTCAAGCATTCCAGTGTTGCTGGTGAGAACACCACCCACCCCCGCCTTCCACCCGCCTTCCACCCCCAACTTTCCTTTGCCACAGGCTCCAACACTTATGTTGTAAGCCTCCTCTTAGTTGGAGAAAAATAATCATGGCTCCCAAAAAAATTACCCCAACCAAAAAAACCATAATTTAATGCAAAACAATATGATATGCTATCAGTCAGACCCACAACACCACAACACACCGCATGCAAATGCTGCTACTCAGCACGAAGCTCATCTTCAGGCTCGCATGACCACAGAGGGTCAGCTGGATCTCAGGTCAGGTGTGGGTTGTGTGTGTGTGTGTGTGTGTGTGTGTGTGGGGGGGGGGGTTATCGCCTGTAGGCGCGTTGGCACAGGGACTCCAGAAGGTGAGCGTGCGGAATGATAAGTGCACCTTTTAGAGCCAGCTTGTTCTGGAGGCGAATCGGCCCTCTCCCCCGGGGGACCTCCGGTCCGCTTCTGCTCGCGCTAATTCAGCCGGTCCATCTGTAAACGCTGCTGTCATCTATTGATTTTGCCCAAGGCGCCAGACCTTCGCCGCGGAGCCACAAGGGCCAGGGGGAGGATAATTTATGCTCAGCGTTTCACCTATGGCAGCCGCTCCACTGCTGCTCTGGATGCCAGAGCACCGGGGTCATTCTCAGCTGGTGGTGGTGGAGAGGTGGTGGCGGCGGCGGTGGTGGTGCAACAGCATTCCGTGCCCTTTGCCAAGCCTGGCAAGTGGAGCGGCGTGGAGTATCTCTTCGCATGGGAAAAAAGCGCTCGGCCTGCATTAATCTGGCCGCCTCTCTCTCGCGCGGCTCCTCTACTCTCCTCTCCTCTCCTCTCTCCCTTGGACAGTCTTCTTCAGGGCCTACTCTTAGTCACTGTTAAGTAATGCGGGTGCGGTCCAAGGCTGTGCTCTCCTTGTGGCGAGCATCGCGCCAAAGCTCACACACACACACACACTCTCTCTCTCTCACACACACACACACACACACACACACACACACACACACACACACACTCTCACACAATGCGCTCGACGTTACTGAACGCGCCATGGACGTCAATCAGAACCTCTTAACTCACCACTCACTCCTGAGTCATTACGACAGGAACCTCTCCAGCCGGTGAGATAGCACGGCCCATAAAACACGTCTTAGAACACAATGTTTTCTCCGTAACATTTCCAATTACTGTGATTCATTTCAACAAAAAATCCCCGAGAGCATTTACTAAAACAAAACACCTCCAAATCACATTGACATCACCTGTTAAGCCCTACAGTTCTGAAGTTCAGTGTTTCATATTTAACTCCCTCCAACTTCAGCGTTCGACTTCCTGTAGGTTTGCTAATTAAAGCGATGCCGGGAGAATCAAAGTGTCAAGGCGGCGTGGCAGGGAATAATGAGAAGGTGTTTAAAAAGTGAGGAGGAGAGGCCGAGTGTTGACCACATTTCCCCCACAGCTGTACAAATAACCACTCACGAAACGCACCGGACGCCCCACTTCAAACACCTTCACAAGGTAACTGTACTCCGGAGCACGGAGCACACATGCCTCATGACTACCTGCATCGAGCCTGATGGTTTTATTTTCCGGAGTTAGCCAAAAAGCGCCGACTCAAAAGCCAACTCCGGCTAGCTTCCCTCGGCCATGGCAGGCATCACATGCTTGAGAGATTCTTCACGCTCCGCGTTCCAGGAACTTGAAGTTCTTACTGCTTACGCTTGCTTGTGTGTGGTGGTGGTGGTGGTGGTGTGTGTGTGTGTGTGTGTGTGTGTGCGTGATCCGAGCTGCAATAGCTCACCGAGGAGCTCGACACTCCTCTGCCAAGAGCGTCTCAGCTGCCCCTGGAAGACGCCCAGCATCCAAAATCTCCCCAAGTGCTGCTCTGAGAATACAGTGATGTCACTGCTAGAGAGTTTTTTTTATGAGACAATGCATTTTTAAAAATCTTGGCAAAGCTCTTGCTGTTGGATCTTCAACACACAAATCGTGATAGGATGATATTAACATTTTAAGGACCACACCTCTTATTTATTGAAGGAATTTCAGATTTCAGGCATGTGTCTCATTCTCAGCTACCTACACAGATCTCATGATGAATAAAATGTAATGATTTCCATTCGTTTTTATTACAGTTCATTACATTTAAAAAGCGTCTAATGTATAAACATAAAATACTGAACGACTACAATCACCATGGTGAAATGCCAGAACGCTTAAACTATTTTATAAGGCCAATTACCACCTATTACGCACACAGAAAAAGGGTTGCAATGGTCTAGTAAGAACCATGTTGTTCAAATCAGCCTGTTATGATGAAATATGCAAATATACTACTTTAGGTGTTTTCCTAGTGATTCAGGCGGCATGCAGAAATCACCATGAAAGGTGTTTATTTAATGCCTTTCAGGGTAACAGGATAAGAACCACGAGGCCTCACTTTTACCCAGTTTTACTTGGCTTTTGAGTTTCAGAAAGATTCCCTCTGGAATTCATGCATAATTCAGAAGAGATACTAGAAACTCTCCCGTACAAACATCTTGCTGTAGGTGCTCGTATTCCTTGTAATGAAATATTAATAACTCATCTCCTATATATTCAGGTCTGAGCATCAATATTTCCGTCTTAAATTACTTAATAAACAGTGTGGATGCTCTCAATTCAACTTTTAATTTGAAGGCAGGGAGGATTCAAAGCTCTCATGTTCAACTTGGAGATCAAGGGTTGTCTCAAATCATCTGCAAATCTGACTGGTTGCTCTTACCCTTCCACCTTTGTTACTGACCCGATCATTTGTATAAACACAGAGGGCACCGTGATGTTGTTGGCACATGGAGGATGGTAGTGTGTTGTTGGCACATGGAGGATGGTAGTGATGTTATATACTGTGTATACACACTAGTCATATACTGTATATTATTAGAAAGCAGTCACAGCCACCTCCAGCAGTGTGACCTTTTTTACACGTTTGTATTATGAATAAATAAGTGAATACGTTGAAAAAGAGCCACATGGCTCTTATTTGTCTCGACGCTCGGATGTCTAATCGTGTCTGAAGGAGAGGGTGGCTCTCTGCTCTGCTGCGTTCTCGTCCAGTCCCTTCTCCACGCTTCGCAGAGTCGGGAGGCGGCCCACGGTGAGCTCTGATTCCTGTCCCGGTTTAGCGGGAAGAGAGAGAGAGAGAGAGAGAGAGAGAGAGAGAGAGAGAGAGAGAGAGAGAGAGAGAGAGCGAGAGAGAAAGAGAGAGAGAGCACACACTTAGGTAATGTGATCCGCCGCCACGGTTCAGTGAGCTCCACTCATCCCCGGAGACTCTGCCCACCTGGCACGCGTTCGCTCCTGGCCCGGAGCCCCGCGCAGCTCACCTGAGGGCAGCCGTCCCTGACCACCTAGCTCCTCCGCACCCCCAACACCCTCCCCGCACACCACTCCCTCCCTCTCTCCCTCCTTCCCTCCCTCTCTCTCTCCCTCCTTCCCTCTGTTTCCCTCCCACTACGCCATTGATCTAATATGACGTTTCCCCCGGGGAGCACGGAACCGGTGAAGTGCTTGTTATGTCTCCCCCCCCCCCCCCCCCCCCCCGCCCCCGCCCACCCCCAACCGCTGTCTCAGTGTTTGTTCAACAGCAGGTCAGGTCTGCTGCAGGTCTCCCTCTCCCTCCCTCTCTCCCTCCCTCCCTCCCTCTCTCTCTCTCTCCCTCCCATCTCTTTCCCCCTTTTTAAATGCTCTCCCTGGATGGAAGTGAGCTGTTTTCACAGCGTGCCGCTGAGGCGGAGCTGCTCTACCTGCTTGTGACAGCGCGGACCTCACCGTGGCAGAAGTGATTCAGCGGCCTGGTTGGGTGGTCTTGAGTCTCTCACAAGGACAGGGGGAATTCAGCATGTTATACTGGGCTGGGGCACAAAGGAGTGTAATACTGTTTCCTCATTTAAGCATGAAGTCTGAGGGTAGGTATAACTCCATACGCACACACACACACACAGACGCACAGAAACACACACGCACGCACACACACACACACACACACACGCACACACACACTCACACACACACACACACACACACACACACACACACACACACACACACAAGCAGACAGATACACACACACACACACACACGCACCCTCACATACATACAAGCATACACACACACACACAGTCACAGTCACATACATAAACACACAAAAGTCTCGTTGTCAGAGACAGACAGCCACGTTTTGCCGTCTCCGTGCTCTGTGGCGAGAGCAGTTGCTGTGGACGACGCCCCTGCCAAACTGGAGGCACATCACAGTCGGGAACCAGAGACACCCCTGCACTCCGGGCCATTTCTCTTGGCTGGGCCGCGCCTTCCACCCTCTCTCTCTCTCTCTCTCTCTGTCTGTCTCTCCCTCTCTCTCTCTCTCTGTCTCTCGCCGAGTCCCCGGGCCCGCGAGCAGCCGAGCGTTACCCAATTTGCCGCCACAGAAGGAACACCTCGACCTTCTGAAGCCAGTGCCAACGCCCAACCCCTGTCGCCTCGCCTGACGCCTCCATATCCCCCCCCCCTCACCCCCACCCACTCTCTCTCACTCACACACACACACACACACACACACCCAAGCTCTCTGCTTATCGGCTGCCATCGTCCCCGACTGAACCTCCACTTTGAAGTGGCGTCCACCGAGAGCGGCGAATGGCTGGCTGCTAATGATGGCCGGTACTCCTGCTGGCTCACTGGAGCAGACTGACAGGAGGGTTGGGTGGTGGTGGGGGGGGGGGGGGGGAGAGGGGGCAGCTGGTGTCTTGGGCCAACTTTCCTCTAGCAGGTAGTAGCACTCATGACCTGGAAAAGAGTGCAGCGACAGTTTTGAAAAGTGGAGTTCAGTGGTTTATTCATTTAAAGCTTGACTGTTATTTTCTGTGATTTTTTTTCGACTGTCACGTCTAACTCTAGCCACATATACAAAGTGTGCCTTTTGTTTTTGTCACAGGACAGGCCATACATACTTGTTTTTTTCTCTGCAGGGCTGTACATGCACAAACACACATAAATCCCAACTGAGTCATTGCAGGGCCATTTGCTTAAATTCATAGATGGAATTCCTCTCTAATATAAGACTGGCTGTAAATCAATTATACCAACTGATTATTCCAGACATTCACACAGCCTGTATAGGAACACGTGTGTGTGTGTGTGTGTGTGTGTGTGTGTGTGTGTGTGTGTGTGTGTGTGTGTGTGTGTGTGTGTGTGTGTGTGTGTGTGTAATTGCACACGCTCTAGTGGGGTCAGGCTGTGTGCAGAGAGCGGGTTTGCCCGGGGAGCTCTCGCCCTAACACACAGACCCCCAGCTGTGCTTCTCAGCAGTTCAGCAGATTAAAGACCCAGCATCAGGAGGTCAGTGTGTGTGTGTGTGTGTGTGTGTGTGTGTGTGGGGGGGGGGGGGGGGTATGTGTGTGTGTGTGTGTGTGTGTGGTTTGTTTATGTGTGTTGATGCTAAGGGGCTTTTTTGGCTTTGAGCCTTCCCTGCTTCTACCATACAACTCAATTCCCCTTCAAGAGAGGAAGGAAACTCCAACAGTACCAATTTAACACGAGAGACTGGAAGCCTTGAGATCTAAACAAAACTTTATAAAGAAGTAGTCGTCCTGCTGCGCTAAAAATACGATTTTGAAATTCTCTTCATTTGAAAATCCCCTCGGTATGTTCATTTTTAACCCCACCCACACACGCATGGCTTCTCATGGGTGAATAAAATCACAATGGCAGACACTCATCGCCAACCTGTTGAGGTCTCCTTCGCCACCTCGCCCAAGAATAAGCGGCAGATGTCCGAGAGCCAGGCCCTTTCACCCGTGCCAGCTCAGGCAACAAATGGCCCAGCGTCGCCATCTGCGCCAGGCAGGTGTCTGCTAATCGGCGGCGGGCACGGTGCCTAGTGCTACCTGACCATACACAAATGTCTTCATTCTCTCTCTCTCTCTTTCTCTCGCTCTCTTGCTCTCTCTCTCTCTCTCTCACTATCTCTCTCCGTCTCCCCCCCCCCTCTCTCTCTCTCTCTCTCTGTCTCTCTCTCTCTATCTCTCCCTCATCTAGGAGGGCCGAGCGAGCGAGAGGAGCCGCTGAGGCATGCCGCGACCTGCTCCCGGGGCTGCACAAGCTTGCCTTTGTGGGCCAAGGAGAGAGACGGCCACTGTTCCTGGGGTCGCCCGTCACAGCTGTGCACGGGCCAGGCGAAGGGACAAACGACAAACGTATATCAATGCGGAGGCTGTAGGCACCCCGCGCACAGGGCACCGCACAGGGCCCCCTCAAAGGAGGCCCTGTGTCTCTGGACGTACGTCTCTCGCTAAAAAAGAGCGAGCGAGCGAGCGAGAGAAGGAGAAGGGAAAAAAAAGAAAGAGAAGAGAAAAAAAAAAAAAACACAAAAAGAACACCAAAAAAGGGGGGATGCATAAATCAAGTGATGTGATGGTTTTATTCGGCGTCAGGCCTCAACACCCCCCCCCTTCCCACCCGCCCACCGCACCCATCCCCAGAGAGAAGACAGAGCATCTATCAGCCCAAGACACCAATGAGTGAAATGCCTGTCGCCACATGTCCGCGAGAACACACTGACACTCAAAAAGTCTGTTATCAATTTTTCACCACAGAAATGATGGCGCGGGTATATCGTACAAAATAAAGACGGCGGGGGGTCACTACTCTGTTAATAATGCTGCTTTAAGCGTGTCGTGTGTGTGTGTGTGTGCCGTGCCGTGCCGTGCCGTGCCGGAGTGTTCAGCGAGGCAGCGCTTTGGACAGATACGAGCTCGCCCGCGCGGGTGAACGCAGCCGCGAGCAGCGGGAGGTCAGCGAACAGAAGACAGGCGACCCTCGTGGCTATCGCCGCTCCGACGCCACTGACAGGGAAGACGCGTTCGCCTCGCCGACGCTCACTCGAGGCATGGCCCCTTTGAACCAGGTCGAGAGAGAGAGAGAGCTGTCTGCCGCTCTGCTGCAGGGGAGCTCACAGGGGTGTTCACAGCCCCCCCGCCAACAACCCCACCCCCCCCTGCCCCCAACTGCCTCTCAACCCCCTCGACAGATCCCCCCCGCCAGAGTTACCCCCCGGCACGGCAGTGTGGTCGTGAGTGATTACCCCAGTCGCCTTGACGAGAGAACAGCAACTGAAACGACCAAATGCATATTTCCCCTTCTGCTCTCTTTTGATAGACTCGAACTTGTGAACATGTTTCAAACTACTTACACGCAGCAAACATGTCATCAAACAAGTAAACACATACTCATTCTCCCCCTCTCTTCTACTATCTCTCTCTCTCTTTTTCTTTCTTTCTCTCTCTCTCTCTCTCTCTCACACACTCTCTCTGATGTTGTGACTGTTGATATTTGACTGTGTCAAAATGCAAAATATCAGTCAACTGGTGTAAAAATGACGAGGTGTTCCTTGAATTTTGAACTTTGAAAGCTTCGAGCTGATTGAATGTCCACTTGTGTGAGTCACCTGTGGACCAAGGCGAGGACACGCGTGTGTGTGCACACTAGCCTGGCTATGGGGCAGGAGATAACCATGCCATTGTTCAAGTGGACTCGTCGTCAGGAAACTGGATTGTCCCCAAGGCTCCCCCCAGTTATTTAAACAGCCTCCTCATTGTCATATATTCTTGGGTCCATCCCGCTCTGTAAGAGCGTGTATGTGTGAAAAGAAAAAACAGCTGGACATAAACCAGCGTGTTTTTCTCCCTCTCGCTCTATCTTTCTCTCTCTCTCTCTCTCTCTCCCTCCTTTTCGTTTTCCCCAAACAGAACAGATAACGATGTGATCCCCTCTTACCCCCTGAGGATGCGATTTGGCTGTGAGACGAGGATTGGGGACAGAGGGGAATCACAGGCGGGTTATGAATGTGCGTTTGATTTCATACGCCACGGGGGTCCGCACACACTGGGTCGCTTGTTGTGTTGCACCCAGATGTGCACCCGTTCGGACACGGCCGATCAATGACGCCCTGTTTTTTTTTTTTTTTTTGCCTCACCCCTATCTTGACTGAGACACTGAAGGACCCCCTATCCTCAGCCCCCCCATCCCCCCCCCCCCCCACACACACACCCATACACACACACACACACACACACACACACCCCTTCCCATGCGGCACACACGCCCCGGCCGCCACCCTCTCGCCCCAGGGGCACGCTCAGCTCAGCACCTCAGGAAAATCGGCGAGCGCATTAGCCATGTCAGAAGCGCCCAGACCCAAACCAGGCGGGAGGAAATGGCCGGTCTAAACAACATTTTCCTTCTCAAGAGATTCGTATTAAGCAGGAACAATCATCAGGAATCAGGAATATCCTTCTGAAAGAGAGAAGAGTTCATGATCATTTGAAGGTAATGAGGTGATCCAAAAAAAGTATGTCTAAAATTCTCACAGCACCATTTGCAGTGCAACATGCAGTGCTGTCAACAACCAAGATACTACAAAAAACCCACATTCCCGTGGGGACAAGATCTTATAGATAGCTGTTCCAGTAATGACTAACACAGGTCTAGTCACGATGACTGACCTACTAGCTATCTTAGCATCTCAGGGTCGATTAGCTACTCTGACTGAGCAATAGCTGCCAGTGAGAACACTCACACAGAAACTGCACGGTCTACAGAGGATGGCAGCAGTTGGCCGAGAGAAAATGCGAGCGGAACTAGAAGAACGGCCGAGAGGAAAAGGCACCCAGCGTCCACCTCACAGACAGTGCACTATACCACAACTGTCACAAAGCACAATGATGGCCACACAGAGTCCTATTTTCCCCCCCTGATAAAAGAAGCTACATCCCAAGATGTCACTGAAGCTGTTGTGTGCATTTCTCTTCCCACGGGACCAGTAGCGGGGCGAGTGGGCGAGTGGGCACCGGGAGCGTTGATTGCTCTGGCTGGACGCTGGCACACTCTTGAATGCTGTCGTGGTGATGCCAGGAAGCTGCCCATCTCTACTCATCCCTCGCTTGTTTCCGCTCAACAGATGATAGCTTGTAGTCGTATTTTCTTTTCATGTTGGCACAGTTCTCCCGTAAATCTCATGAAATACAGAGACAATGGCATTTTTTCCCCCCCACAGAAACACCACTAATTCACATGTGGATGTAATGCATACTGTAGAACATGTAATACAGTTGGAGAGGCTGTACTGTACTGTCTCATCAATATGCAGGCTATTCTGTTACACATAGTGTGACCATGTTTTTATATCCATTTCTTAGATTTCTGACAGATGTTCTACTGTTAACATAAGCAACTACTTACTGTTTTGAAAACAAATTTCAAGATGTCTTATAATATTTAAATTTCAATAACCAGTCCACTTGAAAAATGTGTATTTGCTTATTTGCATTGATAATTTGGGACAAAATTAAGATTTTGTCTTCTATGATGCATTATTTCGGGGATACAAGTCCATGAAAAAAGGTAGTTGCGGGTGGTGCCTTCCCGGTATGATGCTGTGTGAATTTGTCAGTGGTCAAGATGAATTTTGCTTTTTTAACACCAAAGGTGGAGTCTATAGATATTTTTCGCTAAATGAAGCATAAAACCTCGGAATGTATATACATCAAAATAAGCACATGGGTTATAATCAATTTATGAACACACATTTCTTACAGTGATAGATCTAGCCAAAACATTAAGGAATTATATCTCTGTTGGGACACGATCTCCGGGAAGCCTGGATATTTTTGTCAGAGGAGATATGATAAAGTATAAAGCTAAGCAGAAAAGATCGCTATCAACTTTCAAGACAGTCCCAAAAGAGCCGAGCTCTTCTGAAACTCAGTCCCGCGGGGAACTTAAAGTGAAATTTCAGACTCTCCAAACAGACCACTGTAAGCTGACACATTCTTGTGTCCGTGCGGAGTTTGCTGACAGGCCTCAGCTCGGGTCAACACGGGTCAGGAGAATTGGGTGACGAGCGCAGCACAGCAAACTCCTTTGGATGGAGTGGTGGAAGCAGCCATCATGCTGTGAGGGGGCCGTGGTTTCTACATGCTCTACAGACTAGACAATAAGACTGAGTGGGGGGGGGGGAAGTCTCCTAAGTCTCCGTCGGTAGATATTTTGATTGTGGGCTACCTGTTTTCATGGAAGTTTTGGAAGCTATCATATACTGTAACTCAGTACTATCTATGTTTGAACTGCTCAAACTGTGAAATGTAATCACAATGTACAGTGATTGGTTTGAATACAGTAGAGAGACCACAGTGTAATGTAATTGTAATGTAAAGGCATTAAATGCAATTTCTGTTTTTTTTTTTTTTTTTTTCTACTGAGCTCCCCCTACAGTTACGGAGTATATTTATATTTTACACAACTGTCGTAAATACCTCTCACGGCTTGCGTCCTTCCCTCTAAAAAACAGGGTACATATTTGTTTACAGGCCAGAGGATAGGAATCGATTCTCTGAAGAGTCATGTTTGCTGTATTTACAAGGTAATATTACACAATTTCGCACAAAAGGTAATACTGCCGTAAAGCTATTTGTGATTTTCTGGGTTGGGGGAGCAAGCAGCCTAGTTCAAGGCTAGTTCTCTGTAGACTGGTAAGGAGTATGGCTGCAGAGGGCGTGCAATTCTCCCTATTGCAAGTTAGCTTACCATCAGAACAACTGAAGATGTTATATTAAGGTAAAAAAAACAAAAAAACCGGTAACACTTTATTTTAAGACAAGTGTCACCATTAATTAGCTGCTTACTAACATGTAGTAGCATACTAGCCATTTAGTAGTCATTGTAAGTCACTAATTAATACCTTATTCTGCAAGACCTTATTCTACCCTTACTAGACCCTTAATTAATAATTGCCCCTATGTAAGCTCCTAATTACCCCTTATTCATAGTTATTAAGTAAGTTGTTGCATATAAATTATGACCTAAAAATGCATGACTCAGTATGGGACTTGTAAGGTGGTAGTACCACAAGAACAGTTATTCACCCATAACAACACTTATCAAAGATGGTGTAATCAAATGGAAGTAAACACTAAACCACAAGTGCTAATAGTGTACAAACAACTCATAATTAAGTCTTTGTAATGCAGAATATGCTCCCTATTCTAAAGTTGGGTCTTTGTTCACATTTAATTCACCATTAATTTGGCACCTATTAACCCCCCATGTATGTGTCATGCTAAAGGGGAAGTCATTTGCATATTTTTAATACTTGAGCGTATAGGCCTATAAATGCATAATAAAGAAACATATTGATAATATGGCTGTAAGTAGATAAGTAAATGGCGTTAGGCCCAACTAATATTAAAATTATATCAATCATAACAAATGACCATGCAAAAGTATGTTTTTAGATGGAATATTGCTGTTACATTATGCAAATTGAGCTATTTTGCATTTTTCAGAAATAAAGGGTATGGATTGCCCCACTTATGTTTGGGTGACATTTCATTAATGAATATTATATTCCTTTCAGGAGTAACGTTAGCTGCAGTGTAAATGGTCATATTTATGTTAGTATGTATATAAAAAATTAACAGAATTGCTATTAAAACATAATTTTATCAAATAAACTGCCTGTGAGAATGGGTCTGTGAAGAAACAGATTCTTGTTTTGAGACTGTATTGTAACTGATCTTCCCCACCAATTGTCCACTGAATTTAGTAATAACAAATAACATATAACAGTAAACAGTAATAGTAAAATAAAAAAAAAGTTATTAAAAAAGATTTTAATCGACATTCATTTCTGCACAAAATGTTCCTTTCAACCAATATTGCCATCATAGAGCCACATAGATTCATTCTACAGAAGACAGCAGGTACTTGCTTTGTTCAAAAGTCATAGGTGAGAGTTTACTTATGAGAAAGACAGACCTGTGAGCACGACCGCTCAAAGTGTTCATGCTCATTCAACATGCAGGTTAATGTTCAGGATGCATTTAGAGAAAGAAGACACTGCTGTCACAGGTGTGCATACGTATAGGAAAATGACAAACAAGGTAAAAAAGAAGAGACCTGTGACAGCTGTGTCTTCTTTCACACCACACTCGTTTTGCTTCCTCTCTAAATGTGTCCTGAACATTAACCTGCATGTTGAATGAGCATGAACACGGTGTGGTCGTGCTCACAACTCTGTCTTTCACATTCAGTAAATTCTTCATATGGCTCATCACCAGCATGTACTTGCACTTGGGCCCAGATAGATGCTTTGTCTTCAATTATTCTCAAACCATATGCACCAATACTTTGCTCCTTATCTCTCTCACCTATGACTTTTGGACAAAGCAAGCACCTGCTGTCTTCTGTAGAAATGTGTTGGATGGTGGGGGTCATGCGAGCCGAGTCAGGATGTAGAAGGTGGTACGTGGAGAACAAAGTTTGGGAACCGCTGCTCTAAATACATCCTGAACATTAACCTGCATGTTGAATGAGCATGAACACTCTGAGTGAGCGTGCTCACAGGTCTGTCTTTCGCATAAGTAAAATAAATAAGAATAT
Source organism: Sardina pilchardus (assembly GCF_963854185.1). Classification (NCBI taxonomy): domain Eukaryota; kingdom Metazoa; phylum Chordata; class Actinopteri; order Clupeiformes; family Clupeidae; genus Sardina; species Sardina pilchardus. The sequence goes on from NC_084997.1 coordinate 18,290,868, forward strand.
ACTTTAGAATAGGGAGCATGTTCAGCTTTATTATGAGTTATTTGCACACTATTAGCACTTGTGGTTTAGTGTTTACTTCCATTTGAATAGACCATCTTTGATAAGTATTATTATGGGTGAATAACTGTTCTTGTGGTACTACAACCTTCCAAGCCCCATACTGAGCCATGCATATTGCAAAAAATACCTTTCAGGATTAAATCATATGAAGCCATCAGTCAATAAGATGTTGCTGTGAACTGGGTGGGAAGAGTCAAACAAGATTTAGTTTTTAGTAAACTCTGATAAGAGTATAATCTATAAGCACACAGCATTATTGATAACTTATTTACGTCAGTGATAAGGAAAGTTAACATGTTTCATCAAAAATGTGGCAAACGTATGGTTTATTTCAGGACGCTTATCTATAAGATTAAATGATTTAGGTTCCTCTGAGCATATGGAACATTCTGTGTTCAGCAATATGTAGCAGCATACATGTTCAATGTATAACTTGTAATGCTCATTTTAATTTCCGTATTTGCATACTGTACTTGCCTGAAACTGGTTGGATTTCTGGATGTTCTTGTCTAAACAGCCTACTCTGGTGGTGTTGTGGCTGTGCGGTAGGAGCACATCAGATGGATATTTGTTTCTGTGCCATAGTCTCTCTCTCTCTGGTTCTGTTTGTCTCTCTTCTTTTACCCAAATGAGTTGACAACCCCCGGCGAGTCGGTTCATTCACGCTGAGTGGGTACATGCATTTCAATAACACTGAGTGGGCTGCCGCACTTTGATGTGTACCTATTCGGTACCTTGCGGGTAATCTAGCCCGGATTAAGCCTTTTCAAAACATCCCCCCCCCCTTCTCTTCTCTTCCCTGGCCAAGATTGCCATCACTGCCTCCGTAATCTTTTGTAATAGACGCTAATGCCGAGGCACCTGCCACACAAGCTGAGCACATCCAGTGCTATCACTGTAAGCAGATTACATCCTGTAATGCCAGGTATTTGAGGAATATTCATGCGGCTAAGTGCTTATGTAATGACACATAAAGCCCCTTTGGTGTTTTTGTTGTTGTTTTTGTTTTTCTTCTTGCCTATCCTTTCATGCGATGGAAGGCTGTGAAGCGCTGCAGAGTGCGAGAGAGTGCTAACTCTGCCAAGAAAAATCGAATCACATGCCCGAGATGTCTGACAGTCTAGAGGGGACGCATACCTCTCTGAGATACATAGCAATGTTGGCATTCATCACGGCATACTTCGCTACACAGGTGAATGGTGTTTGCAGGCAGCAGGCATGGAGAGAAACATGATTCAATGATTCTTTCAGTCCATACACAGTGATGTAAATGAGCCAGTGGAGTGTGTAGCCTTGTGAGTAAATCAATTGTACGTTGTGGGAGGGTGTACAAATTTAGAGAGACATACAGCGGCAGCTTTGTCGGGCTGAAATATGTGTTTTTTTCATCACTGTTTGTTGACATTTTTTCATCACAGATTTAACTATTAGAGATGTGGGTCACTCTGGCATACTGTTGTAGCATAGGTGACGGATTACAGTGGTTCATCCTGTTTTGCACTGGAGGCATATTTTTCTCTGTGAGAGACACAATGCAAATTGTGTATACAGTATACTACAGTTGACTGTAAGGCTGTGTGATGTTTGTGTAAAAGACTTACCTAAAAAAAGGATAACAAAACTGCAACAGCAGGCCAAGTTACTAGGGTAACGTTGTCACATACAGTAGCATATTGTGCAAAATAAAAGCTCAGTTGAAAAATGGCTGAATCTCGTTAATATTACATTTTAGCCAACTTTCCGTGTCAGTCTCTGGCTTGGAAGGTGTGTGAGACCAGGAGATCCAGGGGAGAGTTTATTAAGAAAACATCAGACAGGGACAACCCTCCCAGCGTGATATCATTACTCACAAACCAAATAAGTAGCCAAATAACGAAGAAAACACACAAGATCAAGAGAACAGACAGACAATTATGTCAAGGAACTGAAACAGATTTGATCAAATTACCCTAATTAGTGGATTGCGGTGAGCAACGCTTTGCTTATTTGCATCAAGATGGAAGTCTCCCAGGTTGGTTGCACGACTTAATTAGAGGAAAAGATTAGAACCCCCGTTTCAAGGGGGCTCCACCACCTTGGTTACATCTGAGTCAGGTTAACAACAACACAGATGGCGCCTTAGTCGAATCGCACAGCAGCTACAGGAGGAAAGGGAGGGAGGGAGGAATTGGGAGGGGGTGGGGGTGGATGGGGGTGGTCGGCCAAGCGCTTGTTGTCTCAGTGGAAAAGCTGAGGGTATGTGTGATGAGGTTTTGCCCGACGCACGGTCAACCGGTTGATCTGGACTTGATTTACAGTAGGTCAAGGTCCATTGAAACACTTCCACGACGAAAGAGCATTTTGTAATACTTTCGCACTAGAATAAATATAGCCCATTCAGTCACAAATCAATGGGGGGAATGGGGGAAAATGTGCATGTTGAAGTTATGTGTTTATTTGAAGAGCACAGCTCCTTATTTTTTTTTTCGTAATTTATGTTTCATCGAATGGAATGTTTTGTGTCAGAGCAAACAACTCCGTAATAAACATTGCAATGAGAGGTACGATGAAATGCAAACAGCTTTGACCTCAGCTAAGGCTATAGGCCATTTGTAGGTCATTGACAGTTCAGTCTCAAAACACGGTAGGTTTTCACAAGATGCTTGGACAGAGGATGCATTGTTCGGAATCGGTCTCGGATCATCCCTAGTTCTATTGTCTGCGAGCCGATGAGGTAATGACAGAAACCTACGCCAACAGGGGATGGAGGTG